>NC_066620.1:46613877-46914354 GCF_025201925.1 Gopherus flavomarginatus
AATTTATTATTCCTGTGTAAGGTTAATAAATAGAGCTGGGCAGATTTCTTCAGTTGAACAGTAAATTCACAGAAAAATGCAGTTTCAGGGAGACTGTTCCTGAATTAGTGTAGAATTCAGCAAATAGTTTCAGCCACGTAAAAAATGAGAGGTGGAGAATGGAAGAAGTCAGCTGTTCCTTTCAAGATTTCATTTCCAAATGAACTGGTTCAAACTGACATTTTGTTTTGAAATGATGGTTCCACTCGACCCGAACAAAATTTGTTTGGTTTTCATGTTTTGGTAAAAATCTGAAAAAAATCAGTTTTGGTGTAAAACTAAACTCATTTTTGGGTCATTTTTCAGTTCAGCCACAAAATCAATTATTCACTCAGCGCTAGTCCTACAGCAGGGGTTGGCAACCTTTCAGAAGTGATGTGTCGAGTCTTCATTTATTCACTCTAATTTAAGGTTCTGTGTGCCAGTAATACATTTTAATGTTTTTAGAAAGTCTCTTTCTATAAGTCTATAATATATAACTAAACTATTGTTTTATGTAAAGTAAATGAGGTTTTAAAAATGTTTAAGAAGCTTCATTTAAAAGTAAATTAAATTAAAATGCAGATCTCCCTGGACCGGTGGCCAGGACCTGGACAGTGTGAGTGCCACTGAAAATCAGCTCGCGTGCCGCCTTCGGCACACGTGCCATAGGTTGCCTACCCCTGTCCTAGAGGGACAGGACAGTCTCCAGTCTGGCTTTTGATTTTAGTCACTAGCTTCTATTGACTTCTATGCTATGACAGATCAGCATTAGGAGGCAAATCTTGATTCATATTATTGGCTGCAAAACCTTTCACTTTTGTTTCAAAGAATTCTCAGCCAAACAGAATGTGTCCATCCTATTCTGAGCCCTGCAGAGGGCAGCAGACTCTTGCAGATTGACTTCAATAACTAGAAAACCAGCAGGGTCTGCTGTTGCTTTTCTCTTTGTAGCTCGTCTGAATCAATTCTGTTCCCTTTTAATTTGGAGGAGGAGGTGGGGAAACGGCTCCTCAGTAGGATCAGTCCCTGTTGCCAGAGTGCAGGCTCACGCTGCATCCCTGTCACTCTGAACACTGCATTGAAACAAAAGCTGGCAAGAGCCACAGGTTCCAGCAGGATGTGGAGACCTTTGTAAATGCAAGTTCATGAAATACTCCAAATACAAACAAACTTCCTTGGAAACCACTTACAGTTTCTATTTCCTGCTAACCTGCTACTCCAAGTTCTTACTGTATTGCTGCTGTAAATCAGACACCGCTACGTTCACAGTTCACTTCCTAGCTCTGTATGCCAGTGTTGGCAGAGGGCCTCAGTCACGTATCATGCTAAATTGGGTAACTTGCCCTTTCTACCTTGATAAGAAGCCTGGGTGCAGAGTGGCCGAGTGCTCTAGATCTGTGTGCTGCTCCCGCGTTGGCTGCTGGAACTTCCGGTTCTTGGCATACCAAGGATTGCAGCTATTCAGGGCAGTAGTTTCATGGCTTAATAGTTCAGGTAAGGTGTTACTGAGACTTTAAAAATAGGCAAGCGACCAGTGTCTCTGAGCCAGCACATATTCTCCTTAAGACATAAAGCACTGGCAGGAAGAAGAGGGAAGAGCAAATGCCTCCTCCACTGTTTCAGTAGAAGCCAGGTCTTAGCTAACAACAATTACTGGGTTCCCCATTCTTTTGGGGTTGGTGGGGAGAGTTGCATTCATGGCCCTGTGAATAGGCGACAAAGAGGCTGACTGAGGGGCCTGGGCTTGGCCCAGAGGAGGTCCTTGCCTGGAACTGTCACACGGGAAGAAGAGGATTTAACAAAGCTATTAGATGACTGCACCACTGTGCCAGTTTATAGCAAAAGGGAATAGTGTCTCCTGCTAGCTAGTGGATGAAACTTGGGGCCCTAAAGCAAGGTAGTCTGTATAACCACTGCCTTCTGAGCTATGTGAGCAGGCAGAAAAAGCTTGTAATGTCAGCCCTACTTGTGTAATCAGCTGAACTCCAGAATTACGTTCTGAGTTTATTTATTCTTATTACTTTTTTTTGTCTCAGTGGCAGTCTTCAATGGACACCAGAATTCCACCTTTTATGTCAAGTCTAGCACTAGCCCAGATGACCAGTTCCTGGTTAGTGGCTCAAGCGACCAGAGTGCCTACATCTGGAAGGTGAGACACTTGAAAAAACCCCAGACACAAAGCCCCAACCTGAGGGCCCAGAATTGTTCAGTTTTCTCCTTTTGTTTGCTTTCCACATTCACATAGTGAATGGAGATGAGTGGGCAGGAAGGGTCCCATTTAAAGCAGCACAGGCTTAGTTCCTGGCATGTTGTGCCCAAAGTATACAGCTGTCAAACCTGAATGTAACTATTAATGTAAAACAGAGCTAACCTCCTGCCACCACTATGTCTCTCATCACTGCTGATTATTGTAAGTTGCTGATCTTAATCTGGTTTTAATGGGCATTAAAATCTTCTTTCTGTTTATTCAGCAGCTATGACAGGTAGAAGGTTCTTGGTTCATATTTAGCAGCGGTGCACATTAGTGGAGTCTAACAGCTTAATTGTTTTAAGGGGCACTTTTTTTTTCCACTTCATAAGCTCCTGCTTCAGACACAGCTTTTTCTCATGCTTAATTTGCAATAGTTAAAACCTTTGTATTATGGCAAGGGCTCAGCCAGAGCCTTCAGCAAAATTCCGAAATGCTGGCTGACAGCTGAGGAGCTTAGTCACTTGGCATCTCTAGCTGATGTGTAGGAAATGCAAATGTCACCATGTTAATAGCAGAGCCTTCAAAATGAGAGAAGTTCTGTTCCCCACTGTCGTGTGGGGAGGGATTGTGGAGTTTCATCCACGCAGGAACATGGATAAGAGAGGCATTCTCAGACAAAGGGACAAATGGGTACAATCTTTAGGTGACTGTTTGTGTAAGTTTTTTGTGTAACTCTTCAGATTATGCTGTTTAGTGCTGCAATGAATCCTGGCTGAGGTGTCTTTCAATACCATATAGGGTGACCAGATAACAAGTGTGAAAAATCGGGATAGGGAGTGGGGGGGTAATAGGGGCCCATATTAAAGAAAAAAAGCCCCAAATATCGAGACTATCCCTATAAAATCGGGACATCTGGTCACCCTAATACCATACTAGTGTTCTGGGGTAAAGTTTGAGGCATATTGATTGTAAGAGCAGGAAATCAGTGAATTTGGAACCCTGTGCCTTAACTGGCCATGAGACTTTTTTTCTCAGTCTTAGAATTGTTATTGCTGTCTCCATTTTACATTAGCACCATTGGCCTAAACGCAGCCACTCTCATGCAGAAGGCTCCTGCCATTTCTGATCATATTGCTGGTTTGCAGAGTAGACTTTTTGCGCGTGCGCGCACACACACACACCCCACCCCTGTATATTTATAATTATCTTACTTGGATTTCCTTACCCTGGCAGCTGCCCTGTGGTGGTAGATTTCAATCGATAGGAACCTATTTAAGTACCAACCACAACTTAATCGACATTAGAGTGAATCTTCACTTTTATCTCTAATACTGCGTTCCATGCCCAAATCCTTTGCCAACTCCCCTCCCCCAAGTAACCCTTTCATGGCACTGTGCAACCTCTACACTGTCTTCTGTTGCTCAGAGGCAAAATTCATCCGCTTACAGGCGATAAGAGAGAGCTATTTAAATGTGGCTAACCTGACCTATATCCAGTCAGCCAATTGGCTTCAAACATACTTGCATGCGCACTTCTGAATTCCTTGGTTTAGTCATATTCACTACCAAATGATGTTTCTGATGTTATGCTTTCACTCCTGCCCATACCTAACTTAACATGTACCTTAGAATATTGCACTGGCAAAGTCAGCTGTCTGAAAATTGAAGCTGCCTTGCTTTCCCAGCCTGCTCTCTTTTCACGATGGGCTTGGAAATAAAAGCAAAGTTAGGAGTGCTGAATATGTACAACTGCAGTCTTGGCTCAGGCTCATAGCCATTTTGGGTCTGAGAGAAGCATTCTTGTAAGGTTCCTGGCTGCTTCTTTAGGAGTAGCAGCGCCGCAGTGATGTGTCTGCTTTCATAGCCAAAGTAATAGGTATCCACTTAGGCTTATCCACGCCAGGCCCTTCAGTGGTTCATAACGTAACACGCTTACCAAGCAAACGGGCTGTGTGATCTTGCATTGCACATTTCAAGCCCATGCTTTTAAAAAGGTTCCCTGGAAACTAAGCTGGGAACGCCACAAGAATATTTAAGGGCTTCATAAAATTCAGAAAAAATGGATTTAAAATCCATCTGTTTATTTTTATAAGGTTTCCAGTGCTGTAGCATGTGGATGCTAAACATCAATTAAAACAAATATATGAAGGGTGGTCAGATGACCATTATTATGTTAACCTTGTGGCTACTTTATGTAGTGGTAGTGTTCTCTGCACTGACAATCGAAAACTTATCACAAATCCAACCTACTCAGATTCCTTCCTGTGCCCTGAAGGCTGCCAGACTTTATTGATTTTGATGTAAACACGCTCCTGGGATGATCAGTGCCATAGAAAATATATGGTCAGCTGCTCTGAGAAGCATACAAGTGAGCTGCCAACAGAGACAAAGGCTAGCCTCGTATTTTCAGACTGGGAGGGGGTTCTGAGAAGAGGCTCTGTCTGTGCAAATTCAGAGGTAGGTAAAAGGTAATTTAATTAGGACATTTTCCACCCAAGACATTTCCAGGAGACTCTTGATCAGTAGTCGGAGTAGTACCTAGGTCAGGCAATGCCATGGACAGAGGTTATTGCTGACCAGACAAGGAGCACCTTGTGGTTCCATGTTTCAGCATGTGATATCACTTGCATGTAGTGAGCACTTCAAGAAAAGCAACTCCTGGTCCAGTAATCAGTCGCATCTGTAAGAACCTTCGCATTCAGCTTAGCATTAGGGGTAGGGGTGGAAAGTATTTATTTTAAAATGGACATCTGACTTTGAACCACTAACTGACCAGGAAAGGAAGAAACTTCCTTTACAGCCAGGTGGTTGGATAACTGTACTTTTCTTTGAACCATCTGGTACTGGCCACTGTCAGAGCAGACAGGATACCAGATTAGGAGGACCCTTGGTCTGACTAGTGTCACACTTCGTATGTTCCTGTGTAGTCTGATGTGTACATAATATAAGACATATCCTGAATCCCAGTAGATAGCCAATTGGCTACCAGTTTTTATACCTATATGTACATCTTGGCATCCTAATGACATAATAAAACATGTGGGACAAAGCACCTGTGATGTTGATTTTACCAGAACCCAAAGGATACAGCATCAACAACTGAGTTTGTATTCTGTTCCTCCCTCCCCCCTCAGACCCATTCAGATATAAATGCCTTGGTCCTCATCTCACTCGCACTGGTGGAAATTATATACAGCTTCATCAATGTCAGTTAAATGATATCAATGTGAAAACAGTACAGGAGCAGGATCTGGCCCAGTGAGAATAATTCTCTCCTTCCGCCCTCTTGTTGGTAGTCAAGGATTATTAAACATCTTGCTACACGCAGTAAAAATCTATTAAATGTAAACTAAGGTGTTCTCTGTACCAAGAACTCCTTCAGTTTATTCCTTAAATGGGATTTTAGTTTCCATGGTATTGCATGTTTTGGCAGAGAAGATTATATTCTCAACAAGGCATTTAATAGATATTTAGTCAAGTGGTTACCTCCACCATGCCACACACATACTGAAAAAAAGCCTGTTATGAACCATTTAGTTCAGACAAACTTTAAATACTCTACTTAAGAATCTTAACTACAGCTTTTCAGGCTGCCATGGCAAGAAATAAAAGTTTGACAAGAAAAGGAAATTGATCAAGAAACTAGAAGCCCTCCCTGATATTTTGCATTTATCTTTGTAAATCTGTGTATAAAACCACCTTTTCCCACTTGCTAAAGAATCTATTAAATTTACTTAGTCATCAGTGCAAATCCCACATCTAATGTCACATCGCTGCTGGTGACTCATAACTTCAGGAAACCTGCTTAAAGTCTGCAAGATAAAAAGAACCTTAAATCTGATTTCTTGCTCTTGCTTGGTTGTGGCAGGGCTAATATTAGCCTCAGATAAGTCAGTCTCTGGTTAATGGCTGGTCTCATGAGCTGTGATAAAGATTGTAGGTCAGGAGAAAGGTGTCTCAAACAGGGGTTCAGTTCCAAAGGTGTATCAGATTGGGGTTCAGTTTAATCAGTGTGTGTACTGTATTGTCTCATAACCTTTTTTTTTTTTTTTTTTTTTTTTTTTTAAGGAACCTTGATGGTGTTGCTATCTTATTGTAAAGTTAATTATAGGTTAGCCGGCTGTAAGACACACTGGAACTTGCCAACTACATGAACAGCTAGCTCTGAAGCAAGTAGTAAACTACCAAATTCTGCTTCTTTTTGAAGTAGGTGTTGGGTTTAAGACTTCCTGTTGCTTTATAAATGTCACCTTCTACTCAGCATAGAATCTGAGTAGGCAAACTTGCTCCCAACAGAAGCTACTGGAACCTTAAACGGACCATGCTATTCAATGTAGCAATGTGCTTGTGCAAGGCACTGGATTGACACACCTGGAGACAAGTCCTATGTATAGCAGAGAGTCCTATGCAAGTTTTCCCAGGCACTGTCAATACACTCCACCCTGACCCAGCTGCTTCACCTCTACGAGCAAAATGCTAATTTTTTCTTAGAGCTTATTCAAGCCCTTGCCTTTCTGCCAAGACTGCCAACAGGGTACTAATTGTGAGGGTGTGTTTTTTAGATGGGGCTGTCAAGTCCATGAGGAACTGCACTGAGGCCACCAACTTATTTCACATAGGCTACTAAGTAACTGTCAGACAGTAACTACTTTTACTCATGTCATCGGTGTGAAATTGATTTCTTCCCTGCTTTGAGCCATTCAGTTCTATGTGGAGCATTGTTTTCAATAAATGCAGAGACTGTGCTGAATTCTTGGGAATAATTGATACCTTCTAAGATACAGCAGAACCTCAGAGGTACAAACACCTCGGGAATGGAGGTTGTTCATAACGCTGAAATGTTCATAACTCTGAACAAAAAGTTATGGTTGTTCTTTCAAAAGTTTACAGCTGAATGTTACTTAATACAGCTTGGAAACTTTACTATGCTGCTTGTAACCATCTTAATTTAAATGAAACAAGCACAGAAACAGTTTCCTTACCTTGTCAAATCTTTTTTTAAACTTTCCCTTTATTTTTTGCTGTTTATTTTTAACAGAATACTGTACGGTATTTCCCTTTTTTTTTAATTTTTATTTATCTATTTGTTTGTCTCTGCTGCCTGATTGTGTATTTCTGGTTCCAATGAGGTGTATGGTTGACCAGTCAGTTCGTAACTCTGAAGTTCTGCTGTACCTAGGCATGGAGGATAGGCTTGTGACTAAAGTGCAGGCATTAAGGAGATCTGTGTTCTCTTCTCAACTCTGCCACAGACCTTCAAGCATGACCTTAAGCAGGCAGTTCTAATCTCTTTGTGCCTGAGATCTATATAAAATGGGGGAAATACCTGCATACTTCATAGGGGTGCTGGGCAGTTTATTTCATTGTAGAGTGTTTTGAGATCCTTGATGAAAGACACCATAATATTCTACTTCAGCAGAGTGGAGCCTTCCTTAATGATGCCTTTGATGCAGAAATCCAACTGATTTTAAATTGTGGATTGGTTTTTTAGATTTCTGAGCCCCATCTTCCTCCTATGATGCTCCTTGGTCATTCTCAAGAGGTTACCTCTGTTGCCTGGTGTCCTTCAGACTTCACTAAGGTTAGTTTCTAGAAAAACTGTGTTTTGGAATCTCCTGTGAAACCAATGAATGAAGGACCAGATGTGACCATGATAGTGTTTGTTTTACAAAACTTGAGGGGGGTGTTTTGACCAGCAACAGAATCTTCTCTGTATGGAAAGCCTTGTTGAAAAGAGAATGGCATAGATGAACTGGCTTGCTACATTCTTCCCTTCACATAGAGTTAGAGCTAATTGGAAATGTTGTCATGAAAATTCCTAAGATGGTTTAGTGCTGTGAGTTTAAAGTCTAGATAATTTTTTTTCATTTTTTGAAATATTCCACAGATGTTTTTTTTAAATCACAATTTTCAATTATTTTTCATTTTTAAAAAGTTTTCTATTTTGATAAACACTACCAAATCACTAAGCCAACCAGTCAAAATTGATGATTACTTAAAAAAAAAATCCTCCAAACAAAAAAGCAATAAATGGTAAACAAAAATTTTCAGTGAGAAATGGAAAATTTAAAGAAAATAAAAATGTTTTTTGCAAAAATATTTGATTTTTGGGAGGGAGGCCATTTTCTGTGGCATCAAGCCACATTGCCCGCACTACATTTTCAACCAAATCCTCAAGTGCATATGGTATGATGCTGTCCTGAATTTTTTTCAGGTAATTTGAGTCCTTTGATAACTATTAGTAACTTGGAAAAGTCTGTTCCTGGAAATGTGTGAAATCTTTTCCTGATGGAAACTGTCAGAGACTCATAGATTCTAGGACTGGAAGGGACCTCGAGAGGTCATCGAGTCCAGTCCCCTGCCCTCATGGCAGGACCAAATACTGTCTAGACCATCCCTAATAGACATTTATCTAACCTACTCTTAAATATCTCCAGAGACGGAGATTCCGCAACTTCCCTAGGCAATTTATTCCAGTGTTTAACTACCCTGACAGTTAGGAACTTTTTCCTAATGTCCAACCTAAATCTCCCTTGCTCCAGTTTAAGCCTATTGCTTCTTGTTCTATCATTGGAGGCTAAGGTGAACAAGTTTTCTCCCTCCTCCTGATGACACCCTTTTAGATACCTGAAAACTGCTATCGTGTCCCCTCTTAGTCTTCTCTTTTCCAAACTAAACAAATCCAATTCCTTCAGCCTTCTTTCATAGGTCATGTTCTCAAGACCTTTAATCATTCTTGTTGCTCTTCTCTGGACCCTCTCCAATTTCTCCACATCTTTCTTGAAATGCGGTGCCCAGAACTGGACACAATACTCCAGTTGGGGCCTAACCAGCGCAGAGTAAAGCGGAAGAATGACTTCTCTTGTCTTGTTTACAACACACCTGTTAATGCATCCCAGAATAACGTTTGCTTTTTTTGCAAAGTATCACACTGTTGACTCATATTAAGCTTGTGGTCCACTATGACCCCTAGAACATGTCATGCTAACAAATATGTTGATAATTGATTAATCTAAGTGTTATAGTGCCAAAATTTGAAGCCATTTCTTCAAGGTCTTCATATGCTGATGAGTTTTGTTGCTGTCTTCTGCTGTCTGTCCACTGATATGTTTGCAAGTCTAGTGCAGAGCAATGAGAGCTTTAGTGGGAGGATGGAAAGAACACTAATGTCTGTTCTTTCAATAAGCCATATTGAGTCGTCAACATGACTTCTAATTCAATGCTAAATCTGAGAGCTTCACTGTCCTGGACCATATCTTAACAAAAACACAAGAGTCAGCATTAGTGGTTCCCCGATATGGCCATCACTGGAGGGGAGGGAACTGTTGGCATGGGGATTAGGGTTAAGAGACCAGTCTAGATCCAAATCAGGAGCAAGCCCCTCCCGCAGCTATGATATCCGAGGAGTCCCATAGAGTTTATTGCTGGCGGTTTCAGTTGCCCCTCTGCCCACCATTGTTAATCAGCTAGTTTCTCTAGACATCACAGTAGGCCTTCAGGAGGAATTTGAATTAGGATCGAGTAGTGGCTTTGCAGACAAACTCAAGATGTACTTTCCAGTTATAGGGGTGACATAAGAATTACAGTGCTGGATCAGACCTATGTATCCTGACCATAGTAGCACGGGAGAAGAAAACAAACAGGGCATTAAAATCTGGGCCAATGTAAAAGGAGTCAAAGGCAGTTCAGTTCAGAGTGGTGGTTAGGCAGGTACTCGAATGCAACGACAAGAAACTTGAAGTTGATGCAGAGGAGATGAGGAGCCAATGGAAAGGCTGGAAGAAGCAAGTGGTGTGGTCTGAACCCCAGGCAAGGAAGACAAGCCTACCAGCAGAGTTCTGTAGTGCTGATGATGGTGCTGGGGAGGCCAGAGGAAAAGCATCTTGATTACTGTGAACAGAGGCCATAGCTCTTCCTTTTTTACTAATTCCCAGGTGAATCACTGCATATATAGCACAAAGGGAGATCAATACAAGTTCTGATGCTTGTTTGGCAGGTTCCACTGATTATTTGGAAGAGCAACATGCCATTTTATAGGGATCTGCTGAACCTTAACTTTAGTCCTGTCTCTTGCTTTTCTGTACCAAGTGCTACTGACACTGGATGATGGCAAAGTCTGCAAAGACTGCGTAGTGACACAATCCCTTTCCAGCGTTTATCCTTTTTCCAACGTTACCTATTTAAAACACTGCAAGTGTTGTCCCCAAGCCAGGAAAGGTGAGGAGTGAGAGAAGGAGCATTGGACACTGATGCAAAATGTTGAATTCATATCTTCTGCTGTCTGTTTCCTCTTGGAACATGAGCTTTGGATAGTGTTTGGATTTCTGCTATTATTTACTGAGTTACTGAAATGTCAATAAACAAATACTGTATATATTGGCACTTGTGGAGCAAATGGCTGCCTGCCACAGAATCTTCACAAAGCAAATAGGGAGGCTGCGATTTCTTTGCCATAAAAGGGATAGATGGAGGCTTTCTCCTGTCAGATCACATTTAAGGGAAATAGATAGCTTTTTCCTCTGGTACAGTAATTAGATAGCATTTGGTTGTCGCTGGAAGTTGATTTACCTGTTTCTTAGTAGGCAGGGAGAGCTCCATGCAGAACACTTATTGGCACAGAGTACTGAGAGTACCAACTCTCTTGGATTGATTTGCCAGTGACTGTGGGACCTGGCTTCACAGTGGTCTAACCTGCTAACTGACTTATGCTGTAGATCGCCACATGTTCTGATGACAACACTGTGAGGATTTGGCGCTTACGGCGTGACTGTGATAAGGAGAGACTGACATCAGGCAAAGTCAACTTGGTAGGCTGGGTCTGTCAGAAGAAACCAGAAGAGCAAAATGGAATAGGTAAGGCCCTTAGGGGTATTTTGTCCCACAACATAGGAACAGTACTTCAGAATTCTGTGTATTTACTGGTTCAGCAAAAGCTTTCCTATTGGCTATTGCTCTTCATTTCTTTAGAAATGTGAATTCATGCATTTGCCCAGGCCTGATGTACCATCCAGTAAAGGGCTGGTACTGCATATGCAGCTCTGGAGCTTTGAAATTTTCCTCTTGTCCAGCGGATGAATTCAATTAAATAACACTGACTTCCTCTCTTTTTGTTTTTAAACATAACAAAGCATTCCCTTTCTACAGGACAAGGTGCCTTTTCAACATTCCAGAACTATACACACCTGCTTCTAAACTCTTACATTCCATTAGAAATGTAATCTTAATTTGACTCTGTCTTGCTGTAAATTATTGTTTGGCTTTCTAAAATGCACCTATTCTTTTCACCACTGATGTGTGTACATGGAAATCTATTCTCAGATATTCTAAAATAAACCAAAAATAAATTTAAAGTGGGATATGAAGATAGCTGTATCAGAAATACAGAATTTTTTAAAATTTGGACCAAAAATGAGTTGGCAGTGGCTGGTTGGTGTCATTTCCTGTGTTGGTCTATCTCCCTCTATTGACTTTCCAAATGAGCTTCACCTTCATTGTTGTAAATACAAGTGGAAGGTTTTGTAATCCCTCTGACTAGGATAACATTAAAATTAGCTTTTTGCCAGTCGTAACTGTCTTGCAGGAAGCTTGCGGGACAATAGGTGGGTAAGGGCCAGCTCTCTTCCATAGTTGCTCACCACGCACATATACGTGCATTGTTTCAGTGAGCTGCTGAGAAACTATTTCACATTCTATTCCCTCAGAAATAAATATGGAAACTTTTCTTGTCGAGAAGCTTGAAAACCCAAAGCTGCCTGGACCCTGGATCTTTACAAATCGAATTTGGCAATTATACTAGATAAAATATGATTTCTCTTTGTTCTCTATGCATTAAGACAACCCAGGAGGGAAGAGGAAGCACACAGACCTTGTGTATGCAACAGCAGGCTTCCTGCTGACCTTGGCTTTTTGAACGCAAAACACATGCTGTTAAAATACGGGAGCTATCTGCAAACTGATTCATAGTTGGCTAACCAAATAGCATTTCAGGACTGTTTAGATGCAATCTAGATTGCATTCTACCCATTTAAATGGAACAAATTGTGAAGTTGTGGCTATGTGTTGACTGTTGACCTGCATTGTGGCATGCAGCAAACACAGCTTCCTTCCCTTGGGAAATTATGTATGTAAATTTGCTAAGTGATATTAATTTCTCTGCACTTCATGTAACCAGAATAGCTAGAGCTGGGCTGTCTCTTGAATTTGTGATTCTTTTGATTCTTGAAGCCCATAATGTTGCTGAAGAAAATTGATAGGGTGAGAGCAAGAGAGAGAGAAATCCCCACTGTTAGTATACATTGTACATTTATCTGTCTGAGTCCTACAGACACATACATCATTCATTTGACTGGCAGCTTGGAAGAGGCTTGCGCTCAGTGTTAAATATAACAACCTTGTAGAATTGTTGGAGAGTGGTATCGATGGCAGTAGCCTGCACTTGTTAATAGAATTTTGAGGTCTGAATGTTTGACTGGTGCACAAACTGCTACAAAAAAGCTTGCTGCTTCTATCCTGTTTCCCAGCACAGGGGAATCACAGGCTGCCTTTAATCATCACCATCAATCCAGCAACTAAATCAAGATAGCTTCCACATTTCCAGAGATAGTGACTCCAGAATATATTTTTCAATCTGCCATGGATGTGGGCAGACACATCCTCATTCCAGCTCATCAACCCACATTTCTAGTGTATGAATTTGTAGCTAATCACTAGTGAGAGGGGGTTGCTGAGATCACTACTACCCTTCTTCCACATCTAAGAGCTTACATTTTAAGCACAACTAATTCTCCAGCTGTGATAATATAGTCCTGTAAGTAAGTGCTCATTAAGGCCAAGATTAAAAGACCAAATCTTAGCAGTGACCCTGCTATGAGTTCATAATAACTTGTTTCAGTCTGGATTAATAAACATCATTGGGAAAGGAACATTTAACTCCACCTTGTGCTGTAAAGTGGTTGACATTCGTATTCTACTTTTTTTGCTCAGCATGTGAATTTAAAGGTGTAGAGACATTATTGGGCAATATTATATGAGAGTCTTCAGGAAGGATAAGGATAAAAAAAAGCTTATGTATAGTGTAGGAGTACTTGTGGTACCTTAGAGACTAACAAATTTATTGTAGCATAAGCTACAAAATGGGCCATTTTCATTACCACTACAAACAGTTATTTTTCTCTCCTGCTGACAACAGCTCACCTTAACTGATCACTCTCCTTATAATGTGTATGATAACACCCATTGTTTCATGTTTGCTCTGTGTGTGTGTGTGTGTATATATAATCTTCCTTCTGTATTTTCCACTACATGCATCCAATGAAGTGAGCTGTAGCCCACGAAAGCTTATGCTACAATAAATTTGTTAGTCTCTAAGGTGCCACAAGTACTCCTGTTCTTTTTGCAGATACTGACTAACACGGCTACTACTTTGAAACCTATGTATAGTCAGGGGTGGCTCCAGGCCCCAGCACGCCAAGCGCGTGCTTGGGGCGGCATGCCGCGGGGGGTGCTCTGCCGTCGCCGGGAGGGCGGCAGGCAGGGTGCCTTCGGCAGCCTGCCTGCGGAGGGTCCACTGGTCCCGCGGCTCCGGTGGACCTCCCACAGGCATGCCTGCGGAGGGTCTGCTGGTCCTGCTGGTCCACCAAAGCCGTCGGATCAGCGGACCCTTCGCAGGTACGCCTGTGGGAGGTCCACCGGAGCCGCGGGACCGGCGACTAGCAGAGCGCCCCCAGCAGCATGCCGCCGTGCTTGGGGCGGCGAAATGTCTAGAGCCATCCCTGCGTATAGTGTGTTATTGAGAAGTTCTGTAGGTGTTTACACTATGCACACTATCTCACAAGCAAGTACAACATTCTAAAGAAAATGGCACTTCGTTCACACAAGACTTCAGCATCCTAATTAAGTACTTTACCGCATCACAGCTAATGCTGAGAATTAAGAGTTTCAGACTAAATCCCTGGTATGCAGAAAATGTTTAGAGCCCTTTTGCTCCTTGATGAAACAGTGTGCTTAAGGTAGCTAACGTGCTGTCTTATTTTAATTGTACCACCTCGAGTTTAGGGCCAAAAAGGTTCCTTCAGATACATGACATTTCAGCATCTGAAAAGCAGACATTGGACACACATTAGTACATCACCTCTCTTCAGAGTAAAATATCTCTTTAAAAAACAGTTTAATAATTACTGATTTGTTTTGGCCTGAGATGTAGCTTAAATGCATGCTGCCCTCAGATTTATTGTGGGATTCCTGGTGCACAGCTGATAAACACTGATGACTATGCTTTGCTTTACAACACAATACATGGGCATGCAGTTGAGTAGACGGATTTATACGCAGTTTATTTCATAACATGCCGATTTCAATAGCCACACTGTGCTATACGTACATGGAAATTGCTTATTTAAAAAAAAATTACTCATTTGTCATGGCAACCAATCCATCAGTTACTTTTATCTTCCTTGGACTCTAAGACCTTGTACAAGATGTGGGGAATTTCTAGCCTGTCCCTTTGCACTGTAAATAACTGACTGCTACCCAGTAACATATCTTTGCAGAATATTCTCCAGCAAAAGGATAGTAGGAGAAATGGGAAACCTTTCTTAGCTCTCACCTTATCTATCTTACTGGTGTATGAAAGCCTATTTGGGACAATTATCTGTAATGGAGAGCATTCTAATCAAAGGCTTCATCCACATTACGACTAGTTGTGGGACTGGGTTGCAATGTCACCTGAGCTGGTTAAAAACCTCTTGTAAATTGTAATGTAGATGGGATCTGATCAAGTCTCCATAACTGAACTAAAGCTTTGGACAGTTCTGGGTTTTAAGTGAGCAACAGGGACACAGCTACAAAACTTCTAACTGCACTAAATCCTGCCTCAGTTATAGCTCTTGTACAGATTGGTCCTCAGGGAAAAAATAACTGGGCTGAGGCACTTTTTAAAAATATGCTTCCCTCTCTTCCCATTGCGGCTGTGCTGGGAGGCCAGATTACACTGGACAAGGTCAATGACTAAAATACGTCTTGATTCTTCTGTTCATTTTAGTCCTCTGATTGCAGCTCTTTTAAGAGGTGCCAGTTACAACTAAGGTAGACAAGTGCCATTAAATAAGCATCCTATGTTCTGTGGAGTTTTCAAAAGTGCTCAGTATTGGCCTAACTCTGCTGCTGTTGAAATCACTAGGAGCTTAGAGGTGTTTAGATCTAGGGCAGGAAGCATTAGACAAATAGGTAAGCTGCTAAATTCAGATTCTGAATGTCCCAGAGTCTGGGGGGCTTCTTTAAGGTCTAACTTTAGTCTGTCTCTCTTCACTTGTTGTTGCTGTACTGTGACATTCACTTGACTGTTTTTTGTTTCTCTTCCATCAGTACTACCAGTCAGCACGCAGAGAACTCCTGCAAAAATCTCCATGGTGGGTAGCCCATGCATTTCCTCACCCCGGCCAGCAGCTTGTGCTCCCAGCTATGCTGGGGACCTTCCTCTTTCTACCAACACTCCAACATTCTCTCTCAAAAACCCAACAGCTGAGGCTCACACTCCAGCGAAGCAAAGCCAAGCCATATCAGGAACTTCTCCCAAACCATCATCTTCCACCAAGATGTCCATTAAACACTGGGTTACCAGGACTCCATACTCCTCTCCGCCAGGGATGGGAACAAAGACGCCGTCTCCAAGAAAAGCCCTGGCAGAGGTCACGCAGGGTCTTCCAGAAGCAGTTGGCCCCCACATAGCATCACACTCACGGTTTGAGAACCGAGTCAAAAGGAGGCTGGTGTCCAGCAAGGGAGATCACATGAGGCAGAAGTGTCTGAAAGGCTGCAGTTGTGTGACTGAGCTGGACCCGGTGGCTAAAAAATCCAAGCTGGATTTGTGCTTCTTGGCAGCAGGCCAAAAGACCTGTAGTGAAGACTGCCTGAGCCTCACTGAGTTGAATAATGGAACCGAAGGCTGTGGCCAGAGCCCAAAGGAGACATCCCTTCCTGAAAGCCCTCTTAATCAGGCAGACTTCCAGACTCCCCCTCTTCCTTTAAAGAACTCCTGCAGGAAAACGGCTGGTGTGCTGGACAAAGAGAACAGTTCACCTGGGAAAAAAAACTGGCTGTCTGCAATGGGAGAGAAGCTGAAGACTAGCAAGGCCAGCAGCCCAAAAGTGTCAAGCAACAGCCCCCCATCCTCTCGGAGTCCTAGCACAAGACAAGAGGCAGCGATTGCAGCCAGTCCATCGGGATCTGTAAGTAGACTAGGCATGGTTACAACAGCAGAGAAACGCTTGAACTCTGGGTTCTGTTCTCTCCTTGCTGTGTTGCACAACTCCCATTTGCAGGCAGTTAACTTGTGCATCAAAGGGAGCATCAGACCTCATTGCTTGTGGGGCGGAGGGGAAGGGGAGAAGAAGGAAGGGAAATCTGATATAACAAGCCCCAGAATCTCTGCCATACAGGGTCATGATGTTATCCTTCAGTGCCACCCGCACTCTTGGGAGAGAGAAACAGAACTTGTGTTGTCATCTGAAAATGATTTCGAACAAAGTATTGGAAGATGCTCATTATGTATGACACTGGCACTTACAGTGCAGTTCTACTCTGAACTCTGAGAATAACAACAGCACGCACTTGACAGATCTGCTGCTTACATGTATTCACAGCCATATCTGCCCACTTCCATGACATAAATTGGCCCCCACTAGCACTGTAGACCCAACCCAGCTTTTGGAGAAAATGAGCTGAATTTTATTCTAGCTCTTGTATTAACAGAATTTGTATGTCTGTAACAAGTGTGGGACTAAATTCTACCCTCGGTTACATCTGTGGAAAAACCATTGAAAACAAAGGGATTGCACAACTGTCAGAGGGCAGAACTTGGCCTGCAGACTCCTTACTATTTGTGTTGTGCAAGAAAGCAGGAACCCAGCCTGACTTTCAGATCCTAGGGTGAGTTTGCAGAGTGGTTAAAATGGCTGGCATATGAGGAGTTTTTTGTGCTTTAGAGCGAATTCTCAATTTGCATGTTGTCATTGAATCAATACACATGGAATCCCATGATGCCTGTAACTTCCAAAGTCAGTTTTGAGAAGATTGCTGAGCTTTGTTTATAAAACTGATAACTGAGCTATGATTTATACAATCTTTAAAAAAAAAAAATAAACGAGAAGTCCTTGTGGCACCTTAGAGACTAACAAATTTATTTGGGCCTAAGCTTTCGTGGGCTATAAACCACTTCATCAGATGTATGAAATGAAAAATACAGGAGCAGATATAAAGGATATATATAAAGGATGGGGGTTGCTTTACCTAGTGTGAGGTCAGTCTAATGAGATAAATCAAATAACAGTAGGATACCAAGGGAGGAAAAATAACTTTTGAAGTTGTAAGAGAGTGGCCCATTACAGACAGTTGGCAAGAAGGTGCGAGTAACAGTAGGGAGAAATTAGTATTGAGGAAATTAAGTTTAGGTTTTGTAATGATCCAACCACTCCCAGTCTTTATTCAGGCATAATCTGATGGTATCCAGTTTGCAAATTAATTCCAGTTCTGCAGCTTCACATTGGAGTCTATGTTTGAAGTTGTTTTTTCTTGAAGAATTGCCACTTTGAAGTCTGTTATTGAGTAACCTGAGAGATTGAAGTGTTCTCCTACTGGTTTTTTAATGTTATGATTCCTGATGTCAGATTTGTGTCCATTTATTTTTTTGCGTAGAGACGGTCCAGTTTGGCCAATGTACACGGCAGAGGGGCATTGCTGGCACATGATGGCATATAACACATTGGTAGATGTGCAGGTGAATGAGCCCCAGATGGTGTGGCTGATGTGATCAGGTCCAATGATGGTGTCCCTTGAATAGATATGTGGAAAGAGCTGGGCCCAGGATTTGTAGCAGGGTTTGGTTCCTGGGTTGGTGTTTTTGTTGTGTGGTGTGCAGTTGCTGGTGAGTATTTGCTTCAGGTGGGGGCTGTCTGTAAGCGAGGACTGGCCTGTCTCCCAAGGTCTGTGAGAGTAAGGGATCATCCTTCAGGATAGGTTGTAGATCCTTGATGATGAACTGGAGAGGTTTTAGCTGGGGGCTGTAGGTGACAGCTAGTGGCATTGTATTACTTTCTTTGTTGGGCCTGTCCTGTAGTAGGTGACTTCTTGGTACCCTTCTGGCTCTGTTATTTATTAGTTATTTTTCCTCCCTTGATATCCTGCTGTTAATTGATTTATCTCGTTAGACTGACCTCACGCTTGGTAAAGCAACCCCCATCCTTTCATGTATTTATATCTGCTCCTGTATTTTTCACTTCATACATCTGATGAAGTAGGTTCTAACCCATGAAAGCTTAAGCCCAAATCAATTTGTTAATCTCTAAGGTACCACAAGAACTCATTTTTTTTGCTGATACAGACTAACACGGCTACCACTGAACACAATCTTTAGTTACACCAGAATTTGAAACTTGATGGTAGAATATAATTTGGGCTACAAATTATCTTTGAAACTGTCATAATGACTAGCGCTTATCTTGGTAAAATCCCTTCCTATTGACCTAAGATTTGTCTCACACCAGCATTTGGGCTCATACAGAGTGCTAACCATACAGGCCATTCAGTAATGCACTTCAGAGACTTAGTCCTTTCATGATTGAATGTCTTTCTAAGCAACATACTCTAGCTCTACTTCAAGCTGGTCTTGATGCAAATGAAAAATCTATGGCCCCAGACTAAATGATCATAATGATGTTTTCTGGTGTTAAAATCTATGACATTTTGTATCTGGTGCAGACAGGGTAAAAACTAGAGCGTCTGGCCCTTCTCATAGAACAGAAGGGTAACTCCAGGATTTTAGCAAATGTTTCCTGTCACTAAATAGGATCCGAATGTCCCAGAAGCCATAGAAATTACTGCAAAGAACATAATGGTTGTTCTTTTAACAGTATGTAACTTGGCAGCTCCTCAGCATAGGCAAGCTGTCGCAGTTATCGAAGGGAGAAGCTTAAAAGACTTTTACAGTGCGTCCAGAGTTTAACCTGGAAAAAATAGATGGGGACATCTACTGTCAAATACACATGTTTATACTTGACTTGAATCTCTTCTAGGTTGCAGTCACTTCAGTTTCCATGAGGAAGATCTGCATGTACTTCCATCGAAAGTCACAGGATGACTAGTGCAAAGTGCTGCATTTGAAAGGAACTGTAGCCCTGATTGTTGACACACCACTGGTGCTACCAGAAGTGGATTTAGCAACACAGGAGGAGGAAGACACTAGGATTAGCCAATGCATTGTTGGTCCTTAATAAAGTTGGATTTTTTTTATTCTCTTGTTCTTTTAATTCTTTTATAAAATCTGTTACACTTTGTAGCCTCAAGTTAGTTCAGCATGAAATCTGTAGAATGCTAATTAATGGAGACTCACACCATTAACATGAAGTAGGTGATGAATTTTAAAATATATGTTTTCTTTTATCACGTCACTCAGTTAAATGTTCCCCCGTGAGTTCTTTTTCACATGGCATCTGTGAAATGCTCTAGTTATCTTTGGAAACAGCATCTTTGATGTGTGTTATTAGCATAGTCAAATACAGCTTGTCAATTGCTATTTGTTTTATGATGTCTGATCTTGAAACTTTTGTACTTAAGAGCACTGTGCAAAACACATACCATCTCCTTTTGATAGCAGCTGAATAGAGATGTCTGTGGAGAAACTGTTGTTGCAGATAGACTGGAGCCACCATTTCTGCTAAAGGATATTTCTACAGCTGTTCCTCTTGTATAGCAATGACTCTCCCATTTCAGCAAAGAAGCCTGTAAATGTGACTTAACTTCCTGTAAATATAAAACATTTTAATGTTCCAGAGTGTCTGTCTGACTTTTCCAGTGGTGCATGTGGTGCTTGCAGTGTGAGAAAAGATATAGTATAGCTAAGGGCATTTTTGCCTCCTTTTTTAAAAAATTCCCCCTCCCACCATCTCCCAAGTTTGCTGCTTTCCATACTTCGGCCTCTGCTAGCCCAAGGACACCCATGATAGTCTTGTAACCATGGAGAGCATGACTGTCGAGGCTGGAAGCCTGATCACCCCTTTTAAATCAAGTTTTGTCAAGGTCGGTTAGAAGTTATCAGATTTTAGTCTATCCCAAACAAAATTGGCTTTAGGAGAAAGCATTCCATACTAGCTTATTGACCTTTTATAGATGTAAATTGTAGCATAACTGTCTTGATGTTAGAGGCAGAAAAAAACACCCCACTATACAGAGTTTAGGTTGTAATACTAATATTAATGCTTAAAAGGCTTGGATTGGAGAATTATGTATATAATTGTCATGTGATTATGGTAGGCTGTCCCAAATGGGATCAGGATTCTGCAGCTAAAGCTGTTTGTCACCACTGCTGGTTGTTCAGACTGAAACATCTTGCAGGTGCTAAAACGTAATGAAGGGACACTGAGATGTAATGAGCCAGACAGAATTCAAATAGATATGTTACGCTAATGATGACTAACTCACAAGTTACTTGTTCAATACAGGAGTAACTGGCTGAAATTCTAAGGTCTGTATTTTACAGGAGGTCAGACTAAATGAGCTAATGGTCCCTTCTTGCCTTAAAAATCTATGAAAGTCTGTCTATTTCAAGCCTCAGGATTGCAGACCTCCTGAACGTTATTTAAAGAAACACAACAGAATTAAGTAAGTCACATTTCTGTCTGAAACTTTTGCACCTACTAATGTTAAATGACATATTTCTATAACTGAAATGGATTAGAGGAAAAAAAGTTGTATATTTTACTGGTTTATATTTTACTGTGTGCATTGGAAAGCGCTTGATGTACTCTGATTAACTGAGTCTCCTGTATCACCAATTTCTCTTTACACAGCAAGGAGAGAGAGAAATACACTGTTGTTTTTTTTTTTTTAAATGTGATAGTAAACCTGCACTGTTGGCAGGAAGACTTAAAGACAGGTATAGAGCCTGAAATTACTTTCTATTTTTTGTAACATTGACTCAGTTTCAAATTGACAGCAGCCATCTAGCTTTGGAGAAATATCAAACTAACATTAAATTGGACAAGTAAAATATACTTCAGCCATTTATTAAACCTCACTTCAAAAACTGGAACCTTTAAGTGGTGTCTGAGTCAATCCAATATCTTGAGCTAACTAAGACTAAAAAAGCCTGACACTTTAATGTTCAAAAGTAGCTCACCATTAAACTTGACCTTAAAGGGTGGGAGGAATTGAAACTTAACATAGAGGGCAAACTAAAATCAGTAGGACAGTTTAATGTTCTGCTAAGTATCTTACACACTTATAAGCAAAAACTCTGCTGATTTGTACTCTGTATTACGAGCGGTTTCATTGGGGCTGCATAACAAGTATAAACTCCCACAGAAATTCCATGGGTGTCCCCCGGCCCCAACTTTGTGAGAGGTTACAGTTGTGAGGGAATAGGATGGTGAGGGTGAAATTCTGGTCCTTTTGAAGTGAATCCCTCTCATACTTGTCATAATATCTTTCACTTCTGGGAATAACTCTCACACCTAAACCCTTACTCATCTCTACTTCTCAGCTGATTATTCAGGGGTTTAGAAGTATAAATGGGCAAATACCTGGCCAGATAATCTTCAGTGGGAATGTGAGAGCCCCTCTCCTTTCATGGCAGCTCTGCAAAGTTTCTTACCCCAAGCACACATCATCAATTTGGCTAACATTATGAAGACACAAAACATAACTCAATCCCTTACTCGTATGTCGTCAAAGTGACACAGTCTGATCCTGACAAAAAGCTTGGCTCCAGGGGAATAGGAAAGGAATTGTTAGTATGAATCACTTGGTTTGTGATGTGACAGTCTCTTGTTTTCAGACTGCGGAGAATTGCATAATGTGGTTTAAGACAACTAGTAATGTCTTTACCTGAGGCATCTGCTTAAGCATTTAATATGTATGTCCCCAAGGAACTGAACCCACTTGCCTGTCTTGAAAAAGCCAAATGTATTTCTAAAACAGATTTTCTCCTACATGATCCCCAAATACTCTAGCCTCAGATGTCACAAAAAAAAATTAAAAATTCTCCATAATAAATTATTCCAAAATCCTAGTATTCTAGCTCTCTGCCATTCCCTGCAGAAGTGCTGGTTCTCTTCCCAACAGTCTTATGTGGTGTGCCTTACATTCTTTGCCATCTTTTTCATGCTGGGAATTCTGCTGCAGATGTCACACGTGTCCAGTCTGAATTGTCTGGCCTCTTAATTATGCCTTGGTTAGTCCTCCTTGTATCTTCCCTCTCCCTAGAGATTGATTTCTATAAGTCACCTCTCAGAACTATACTGTTATGGTATTTGGTGAATATTTGCACACCTATTCTACTGAACGCGGCAAAGATATTTGCGAGAATTTAGATTGTGATGTGCTTCCTGAACCACTGGGCAAATAGAACTTTTTCAGAAATGCCTAAGTGAGACTATAGGTAAAATTTTCAAGTGCCACCTAAATCACTTTTGAAAATGAGACTTAAGAGCCTAAATCACTTAGGCTTTTTTTAAAGTGTGACCCATAATTGTGCTGGCAATGATATTGTGTTTCA
This sequence comes from Gopherus flavomarginatus, assembly GCF_025201925.1. Classification (NCBI taxonomy): domain Eukaryota; kingdom Metazoa; phylum Chordata; order Testudines; family Testudinidae; genus Gopherus; species Gopherus flavomarginatus. Next base: position 46,636,634 of record NC_066620.1, read on the forward strand.
GATGCACATCCCCTTTTAAGACTACTTATTTGTTTCTTTTACCAACTGAGAGACTGAAAAGAATTAGAGACTGACAATTTACCTCTCATATAGACAAGTGCTCAAGTCAGCATTAAAATGTCTTGAGCACAATAGACCTGGGGACAGACAGACTCCCAAGCCCTGCTTCCCACCTCATGCCAAAGCAGTGGAATCTACACCTTTGGAACTAGTGTCCATTTTCCTGTTAACGTTTGTCAGATTCTTCTGGCTGGTTAAATTAATTTGTTCCCATATGACAGTTTTGAATGGTTGAACCTAGGATTAAATATCTATCCTGTTCTGTATTTGGGAATTTAATTGTGTGATACAATTTTGCTTTGGAAACAAGCATTCCCCAACCAGGAATTTGCCACGAGAATCCATCAGACACCCCCACGTGCCACCATGTTCAGAGGTCCCTTTGTTGCGGTCACAAGCACTTGGAAGTCTCTTCCAAAAGTGTCTGATCTTTCAATATTTGTCAAGGTCAAGTCTTAAAAAGACTTGTAGATTCCACTGCTTTGGCACGAGGTGGGAAGCAGGGCTTGGGAGTCTGTCTGTCCCCAGGTCTATTGTGCTCAAGACATTTTAATGCTGACTTGAGCACTTGTCTATATGAGAGGTAAATTGTCAGCCTCTAATTCTTTTCAGTCTCTCAGTTGGTAAAAGAAACAAATAATTTCTTACCCCAGTGGAGCATTTTTGTGCCATCATGCAGAAAACTATTGCTCATTGACCTCCTTTGGATTTATTTGACTTTCCAGCCTGCAAGATAGACCAAATGTCAGATTTGCGGCATAGAAGGTGTTTTGTTACTCAGTAATCTCTTTCATGGGTTTGGAATAGCCATAGAGTGGCTTTGACCATAACCAGTGCTCTGTTTGGACAGTGGAAAAAGCCAGAGATCATAGAAAAAAGTGAGTGAATAAAGCCAGTCCCAAGGATAGGAGGGAGCACACCTCCATGGTTTATTTTAAAGTAGTTTGTCTAAAGGGATGCTGAAGGGGAATAGACCCAAAGTTCACTCTCGGGATTTTTTTTCTTTGAAAAGGAGAGGTGGGGCGAGGAGTAATGCTAGTAGCTTTCTAGCAATGAGCTCTACCCGGGACTCATAGACTCTAGGACTGGAAGGGACCTCGGGAGGTCATCGAGTCCAGTCCCCTGCCCTCATGGCAGGACCAAATACTGTCTAGACCATCCCTAATAGACATTTATCTAACCTACTCTTAAATATCTCCAGAGATGGAGATTCCACAACTTCCCTAGGCAATCTATTCCAGTGTTTAACTACCCTGACAGGAACTTTTTCCTAATATCCAACCTAAATCTCCCTTGCTGCAGTTTAAGCCCATTGCTTCTTGTTCTATCATTGGAGGCTAAGGTGAACAAGTTTTCTCCCTCCTCCTGATGACACCCTTTTAGATACCTGAAAACTGCTATTATGTCCCCTCTCAGTCTTCTCTTTTCCAAACTAAACAAACCCAATTCCTTCAGCCTTCCTTCATAGGTCATGTTCTCAAGACCTTTAATCACTCTTGTTGCTCTTCTCTGGACCCTCTCCAATTTCTCCACATCTTTCTTGAAATGCGGTGCCCAGAACTGGACACAATACTCCAGTTGAGGCCTAACCAGAGCAGAGTAAAGCAGAAGAATGACTTCTCGTGTCTTGTTTACAACACCTTAGCAAGCAGGTGCTTGGGATGGCCACTCCAGAGAGGGGCGGCACGTCCAGGTATTCAGTGGCAATTTGGCAGAGGGTCCCTCACTCCTGCTGGGAGCGAAGAACCTCCTGCTGAATTGCCACAGATCGGCAATAGCGGCTTTTTTTTCTTTTTTTTTTGGCTGCTTGGGGCGGCAAAACCCCTGGAGCCGGCCCTGAGCTCTACAATACTAAAGCAGTATGAACCTAGGAAGATGAAACCAATATTCTGCTTGGGAACTACATTTCATTTCTAAACTTACAACTGGTTGTTTTTAAACAGAACAAAAATCTCTTAAAATTATGTAATTTTTTCTTTTTGCTTTTTCAGGTTAAGGAAATAACTCTCAGTCTGAGGCAATGAATCGATTACTGTAGAAAGATCCTGTTATCCCAAGCTTTTGCAGATATTCATAGATTTTGAAGGCCAGAAAGGACCATTATGATAATCTAATCTGACCACTTGCATAAAACAGGACCCAATAATTTCTGCATCAAACCCATAACTTCTGCTTGAGCTGTAGTGCCTCTTCTAGAAAGATGTATAGTCTGGATGTACAGACTGCAAGTGGTGGAGAATTCACCACATCCCTAGGTAAGTTGTTCCCATAGGTAATTACCTTTGCTGTTAAAAAATCTATACCTTATTTCTAGTCTGAAATTATCTGACTTCAGCTTCCAGCCACTCAATCTCATTCTGCCTGTTTCTAGGAGGTTGAAGAACTGTCTATTGTCAGAAAATCTCTTCCTTATGTAGGTATTTGCACACTGTGATCAAATCACCTCTTAACCTTCTCTTTGAACTAAATAGTTCGAGGGTTTTTCAGTATTAAAAAATTTAAAGGCTTAAGTGAAGTACCTGAGGGCCTCCCCACCCCCTGCCATAATATCACAGCTGAGTGCCTCTGGTGTCAATGAGAAGGAGCTGCTGGCAGGTCTCCTGGGTGGGTCCTACAGCTTGGGAATTGCTTCCCCAGTGTTGGTCTGAAAAAGTGCAGGACTGGGCAGGAGGTGAAAAGTTAGGTAGTGAAGCTTTAGCTATCCAGTTGCCTGGATTTTTGGTTTGGATCATAGAGCATATAGCTGCTGTCTAGTTGCATGGGAGGTCTATTGCCCATGTATTTAATGCTGAGGGTGCTCAGAGCACAGGGATAAGTATGCCCTTTAATTTCTATATATCTAAATAAGTAAAGGCCAAATTGACCTAGCAGAATATAGAATTCTTCTGTTGCAATACCTATGCTTACACAACAAGACATTCCTGTTATTCTTGGCTCTCACCCTCCCAATTGTTTCATCATTGCGATAAAACCTCACTTCAGTTTATTTTTCTATTATTGTTCTTGCAGAAGGTATTTTAACTTGCATCTATAAAATCATTTAATAGTAATCAAATAAACCCACCCTTCCTTGTAGTGCTATAGCCCAGGCTCAGACTGTACGGTACAGCAATAACAGAGTAGGCCAGGAGGCCTTGCTGTGTTGACATGAGTTTAGCAAATATTGTCACACCACATTCTTGAATTATTCAGTGTCTCCATTATTTTCTCTGTCACCAACTGACTCGGATATACTGAGGGAAGAGAGGGAGAGTGTTTACCAAGTGTGATTATGAAATCCAGTGGATTCCAGAAAACACCATGTGACAGATAAAAAATAAAACAAGCCTTGATTTGCTTAAGCAGGCTCTGCATTTTGCTGTAGGTGTACTTGTCATGTGTCGTCATTGGTGGGTAGGTAACAAAGTTAGAAAAGTTGCATCATCAGAAGCTTAAAGTGCAATCATTTTTAGACAGGAGTAATGAAGCAATCGTGTGAAGCAGACAAGAAAGATGCCTGGCCATGCAAGTATCAAACTAAAGTCAACAACAAACTCTATGCGAGACACAGGTAAGAAAGTAGACAATAAAATTCCCTTTCAGATACTTATTCCAGTGAAGCTGCATTGTTTAGCAGTAAGAGCAAAGGAGTGGGAGGCATGAGGTCCAGGCACTATTCCTGTACCTGACTCTCAGGCCTGGTCCACACTACGCTGTTAAACCGATTTTAACAGCGTTAAATCGATTTAAGGCTGCACCCATCCACACTACAATGCACTTTAAATCGATTTAAAGGGCTCTTTAAATCGATTTCTGTACTCCTCCCCAACTAGAGGAGTAACGCTAAAATCGATATTAACATATCGATTTAGGGTTAGTGTGGCCTCAAATCGAAGTTATTGGCCTCCGGGCGGTATCCCACAGTGCACCAGTGGCCGCTCTGGACAGGAATCTGAACTCTAATGCACTGGCCAGGTATACAGGAAAAGTCCCACGAACTTTTGAATTTCATTTCCTGTTTGGCCAGCGTGGAGCTCTCATCAGCACAGGTGACCACGCAGAGCTCATCAGCACAGGTAACAATGCAGTCTCCTGAGAATAGAAAAAGAGCACCAGCATGGACCACACGAGAGGTACTGGATCTTATTGCTATATGGGGAGAGGATTCAGTGCTAACAGAACTCCGTTCCAAAAGACGAAATGAAAAAACTTTTGAAAAAATTTCCAATACCATGAGGGAGAGAGGCCACACCAGGGACTCAGTGCAGTGCAGAGTGAAAGTGAAGGAGCTCAGACAAGCCTACCAGAAAACCAAAGCAGCAAACGGCAGATCCGGATCAGGGCCAAAAACATGCCGCTTCTACGCTGAGCTGCATACAATTTTAGGGGGCTGCGCCACCACTACCCCCCCCTTGTCCGTGGAGGTGGTGGGGGTTATTATCTCAACCATGGATGAGGATTCAGTGGAGGGGGAAGATGACGAGGAGAAAGAGGAGGAAGAGCTTGCAGAGAGCGCACAGCACTCCATTCTCCCCAACAGCCAGGAGCTTTTTGTGACCCAGACGGAATTACCCTCCCAGCCCTCCCAAGCCACTAGCCCAGACAGTGAAGCCATGGAAGCGACCTCTGGTGAGTGTACCTTTGTAAATATAAAACATAGTTTAAAAGCAAGCGTTTTTTAATGATTGATTTGCCGTAAGGGCTTGGCATGCATTAGCAGGCATTAAAGTTAATGGAAAAGTTTGTTAACATGTCTGGGGATGGAGCGGAAATCCTCCAGGGACATCTCCATGAAGCGCTCCTGGAGGTACTCCAAAAGCCTGTCCAGAAGGTTTCTGGGCAAGGCCGCCTTGTTCCGTCCACCATGGTAGGACACTTTACCACGCCATGCATGTAGCAAGTAATCGGGTATCATTGCATGACAAAGCCTAGCTGCGTATGGTCCCGGTGATTGCAGGCATTCAAGAAACATCCATTCTTTATCTCGCTCTGTTATCCTCAGCAGAGTGATATCGTTCATGGTAACCTGGTTGAAATTAAGGAATTTAAATGAGGGGGCAGAGAGATGGGGGAGGGGAGAAAGGATAGCGCTGAGCTTTTTAGCGTTTGGCCAGCAGGAATCGTCCCAGCTACCAGCCACGTGGTGGGGGGTGGGGTGGGAGGAGAAAGGGGGGTGATTAGCAGTGATCTTCCATTATACCAGCCATGCAGTGGGGGGAGGGGTAAAGCAATTCTAGAGAATTGGATTGGGGATGGGAGGGTTTGGCGTCTGCTGCTCCTTGTTAAGAGGAAAGAAGCAGCACAGGGAGAAGCTATATGCCTTTTTATATGCCTTACCATGACAGCATGCAAGCTGAATTGTGCTGCCCGGACCTGCTTCTGTGTTGATCTGTTACACCAGAGCCGCAGGCACTCAATGCTAAAAGAATCCAAATGCGACCTTGTAGTGAAATCACATGTGCTAGGTAAGGTGAATAGTGTTGTTCACTGTGAAAGAGTATAACCATTGTTCTGTGAAATGTATCTTTTATAATCCTTCTATCACTATTTTCCCCCACTCATGCAGCTGCACATTTTTCAAGCCTCCCTACTCAATCCCGAAGGCTAGCTCAGATAAGGCAGAGGAAGAAGAGGACACGAGATGAAATGTTCTCAGAAATCATGGAAGTAACCCGCAATGAAAGAGCTCATCTGAGGGAGTGGAAGGACGTGGTAGCAAAGTACAGGAAAGATGCTAGTGAACGTGAGGACAGGAGGGACCAACATGAGGACAGGAGGGACCAACGTGAGGATAGGAGAGACGCTTGAGATGAGAGGTGTAGGCAGGAAGATCAGAGGTGGCGGGATGCAACGCTGGAGCTGCTCCGTGATCAAACTGATATCCTCCGACGTCTGGTGGATCTTCAGAAAGAGCAGCGGGGTCACAGAGTGCCGTTCCAGCCCATGTTTAACCACCCTCAGTACTCACTATGTTCCATATCTTCCACACCCAGATGTGTAAGAACGCGTGGGGGAAGGCTTTCTGCACCCGCCTACTCCACCCCCGTGGACAGTCCAACCAAAAGGCTGTCATTACATTGCAATGTCCTTAATGGCCTTTTTCTTCCCTCCTATCCTCCTCCCAAACCACACCCGGGATACCTTGTTAATTCTCTGCCTCTTTTTAAAATTACATGCTTTTTAAATGATAGTGACTTTATTTCCTTAAGCAAGCTGCAATCGAAGGGGGCAGGTGGGTTGCTTACAGGGAATGACTTTTAATAAAGAATACATGCTTTTTAAACGATAGTGACTTTATTTCCATAAGCAAGCTGTAATCGAAGGGGGAGGGTGGGTTGCTTACAGGAGGAGTCAATAAAGGGGGGGAGGTTCATGAAGGGGAAACAAACACAGCAGTCACACCGTACCCTGGCCCGTGATGAAACTCGTTTTCAAGGCTTCTCTGATGCGCACCGCTTCCTGGTGTGCTCTTCTAATCGCCCTGGTGTCTGGCTGCACGTAATCAGCGGCCAGGTGATTTGCCTCAGCCTCCCACCCCGCCATAAAGGTCTCCCCCTTACTTTCACAGAGATTGTGGAGCACACAGCAAGCAGCAATAACAAAGGGGACATTGGTTTGGCTGAGGTCTGAGCGAGTGAGTAACGTTGGCCGGCGTGCCTTTAAACGGCCAAATGCACTTTCTACCACCATCCTGCACTTGCTCAGCCTGTAGTTGAACAGCTCCTGACCACTGTCCAGGCTGCCTGTGTATGGCTTCATGAGCCATGGCATCAAAGGGTAGGCTGAGTCACCCAGGATAACAACAGGCATTTCAACATCCCCAACTGTTATTTTCAGGTCCGGGAAGTAAGTCCCTTGCTGCAGCCGTTTAAACAGAACAGTGCTTCTGAAGACGTGAGCGTCATGAACCCTTCCTGGCCATCCCACATGGATGTTGGTGAAACGTCCCTTGTGATCCACCAGTGCTTGCAGCACCATTGAAAAGTACCCCTTGCGGTTTATGTACTGGATGCTCTGGTGCCAAGATAGGGATATGGGTTCCATCTATCGCCCCACCACAGTTAGGGAATCCCATTGCAGCAAAGCCATCCACTATGACCTGCACGTTTCCCAGAGTCACAACCTTTCGTAGCAGCAGCTTAATGATTGCTTTGGCTACTTGCAGCACAGCAGCCCCCACAGTAGATTTTCCCACTCCAAATTGATTCCTGACTGACCAGTAGCTGTCTGGCGTTGCAAGCTTCCAGAGAGCTATTGCCACTCACTTCTCCACTGTGAGGGCTGCTCTCATCTTGGTATTGTGGCGTTTCAGGGCAGGGGAAAGCAAGTCACAAAGTTCCATGAAAGTGCTCTTACGCATGCGAAAGTTTCACAGCCACTGCGAATCGTCCCACACCTGCAAAACTATGCGGTCCCACCAGTCTGTGCTTGTTTCCCGGGCCCAAAATCAGCGTTGAATGGGTAGAACCTCCCCCATTACCAGCAGGAGCTCCAAAGCGCAGGGGCCCACGGTTAGGGAGAATTCAGTGTCCATGTCCTCATCATCACTCTCGTCGCCGTGCTGCCGTAGCTGCCTCCTTCTCTCCTGCGTTTGCAGTTCATGGTTCACCATAGACAGCACGAGAATGCAAAAGGTGTTTACAACGTCCATGATTGCGCTATTGAGCTGATCAGGGTCCATGCTTGCTGTGCTATGGCGTTTGCTCAGTTCACCCAGGAAAAAAGGCGTGAAATGGCTGTCTGCTGCTTTCAGGAAGAGAGGGGTGAGGCTGTACCCAGAACCACCTGCGACAATGATTTTTGCCCCATCAGGCACTGGGGTCTCAACCCAGAATTCCAAGGGTCAGGGGAGACTGCGGGAACTATGGGATAGGTACGGGATAGCTACCCACAGTGCAACGCTCCAGAAATCGATGCTAGCCTCGGACCAGGGACACACACCGCCGAATTAATGTGCCTAGTGTGGACGCGTGCAATCGACTTTATAATATCTGTTTTATAAAACCGGTTTAAGTTAATTCGAAATTACCCTGTAGTGTAGACGTACCCTCATTCCTGTGCGTTGGCTTCCCCATCTATGAAATGGCAATAATGGTTATTCACCTAAGTAACGTGGTTTGAGATTGTTAGGTGAAAGCTACTATGTAAGTACAATTCAGAGGAACAAGGCATTAGGAAAACTTCCTCCTAACCGAAAAGGAATTTGCTAAGACATGGCAATTAGTCCCTGACAGACTCTGGAGCAGTACCCAGGAGCAATCATGGAAACACTATTGTATATCAGAAAGGAAACAGTAGGAATAAAAACGGCTTGATGTTGTATAGCATGGGCTTGGCAGTTAAATGTTAAGTATCATGCCTAGGTCATAGTTGTTTGCAATGTTCTAGCCATGTTGGCCCCAAGATATTAGAGCAGGGGTGGGCAAACCATGGCCCACGGGCTGGATCCGGCCCTTCAGGGCTTTGAATCCGGCTCGCGGGATTGCCCTCTGTGGCGCTGCAGGCCCTGCACTGGTCTCAGAAGCAGCCGGCACCACTTCCCTGCAGCCCCCCAGGGGCAGGTGGGCAGAGGGCTCCATGTGTTGTCCTTGCCTCCAGGCACCACCCCCCACAGCTCCCATTGGTCGGGATGGGGAACTGTGGCCAATAGGAGCTTTGGGGTACCTGGAGGCACGACAAGGGCAGCGCATGCGGAGCCCTCGGCCCCCTTTCCCCCAGGGGCCACAGCGCTTCCTGGAGTGGCACAACATGGGGCCAGGGCAGGCATGCAGGGAGCTTGCCCTGGCCCCAGTGTATATCGCTGCCACCTCTGAGCTGCGTTAGGTAAGCGGCACTGGGCTGGAGACCGAACCTCCTGCACCGCGCCCCACAACTCCCTGACCTAAACCCTCTGCCTGCACCTCTCACCCTTCCTGCATCCCAACCCTCTGCCATGAGCCCCTTTCTGCACCCTGCACCCCATCCCCCTGCTCTAAGCTCCCTGTTGCACCTGTGCACCTCAATCCTCTGCCCTGAGCCCCCTGCCGCACCCCACAGCCCTCCTGCACCCCAACTCCCTGTCCCGAGCCCCTTCATACACCCCTCCTGCACCCTAACCCCCTGCCCTGAGCCCCCTCCCACACTCCGCACCCCTCCTGCATGCCAACCCCCTTCCAAGCCCCCTCATATGCCCTTCACCCCTCCTCTGCCCCAGTCCCTTGCCCTGAACCCCTTCCTGCACACCACACCCCCTCCCACACCCCGCACTCTCTCCTGCACCCCTGCCCTGGCCCTGCATACAATTTCCTCATCCAGATGTGGCCCTCGGCCCAAAAAGTTTGCCCACCCCTGTATTAGATAACCCAGATGGGTGAAGTAATGTCTTTTATTGGACCAAGTTCTGTTGGTGAGAGAGAAAAGCTTTCAAGCTCCGTAGAGCTCTTCTTCAGATTATAGTGACTAATATTTGCACCTTGTGGCAGTGACCTTTTCTTACTTCTTGGCTGGGAAGGGCCTGTCTCACTTTTGGATTTATGTAAATGATCTTACAGTCTGTCCTACCATGTGCATTCCTGCAGCAGCTAAGCACTCGCTGTCTTGCTACCACATTTCCATTCCTGATATCTTTGTACTTGAATTTTATTAGAGGGGGGGAGAAGAGGCGTTCATTTGAAAAGCACTTTTGTGAGGTTAGTGCTTGTCAGAAGAGTGTGCTTGACAGCCCTGGATCCTGGAGCTCCGCTTAGCTGTAGTACGGATACCCCCCGGGGGCAAAAGCTTCCCCAAACTACCCTTATGTGAAGAGACCATTTCTAGAGCAAAGAGGTCTAGTATTCAGGCTTACTCATTCCCTGGCAACAAAGCTGCTACTTGATGAGTTGTGGCACCGTGACTGGTTTGTTTTTTGTGAGGTGGATGCGTGCCACCTTAGGCTAAATCCTAGCCTAAGCCCAGTCTCACTTCACGTACCTCATGTGGCCAGCAGATGGTCACTTGTCCCAGTCCCTTTGGGCACCTAGTTTCCTAACATCTTCAAATTTTAAACAAGGCTTTCAAAAGAGCACTACCCAGTTTCAGCCCCCCCCCCCCCCCCGGCTTTGCTGCCATGCTGAAATGCTTCTTTCCTACACTTTCTAACTGGGCCAAGTTTATGATAAGTTCAAATTCAATCAAGTTTACAAATACTATATTTACATTTCATAATATACTAGAGCTCTTTCCCTGTGTATAATAGGAGCAAAGTTTTACAACACAGAAATTCCCCAGTATATACTTTAGACAAGTGCGGTTCAGAATTAGCAATGAAAATTATTGCAGGTCCTGGAGGCAAAATTATGCTAGTGAGAAGACACAATGTAAGCAAGATTTAGGTGGAGACTTGACTGTATTCTCTAAGGCCCTATTCAGCAGAAATGATACATACCCTTCCGCATTGCTGTGTATCAGCATAATGTAGGTGTGTGGGAAGTACCAGAACATGTTCCCACACCTCTTCAACCCTTTCATTGGAAAGTCTAGCCACTTGTGCGTATTCTATTGAATAATTAAAGTGATGGAGACTGTGAGAGTGCAGATATTCCAGAAGACTGGAAGGGAGCAAATATAGTGCCCATCTATAAAAAGGGAAATAAAAACAACCCAGGAAACTACAGACCAGTTAGTTTAACTTCTGTGCCAGGGAAGATAATGGAGCAGGTAATTAAAGAAATCATCTGCAAACACTTGGAAGGTGGTAAGGTGATAGGGAATAGCCAGCATGGATTTGTAAAGAACAAATCGTGTCAAACTAATCTGATAGCGTTCTTTGATAGGATAACGAGCCTTGTGGATAAGGGAGAAGCAGTGGATGTGATATACCTAGACTTTAGTAAGGCATTTGATATGGTCTCGCATGATATTCTTATAGATAAACTAGGAAAGTACAATTTAGATGGGGCTACTATAAGGTGGGTGCATAACTGGCTGGATAACCGTACTCAGAGAGTAGTTGTTAATGGCTCCCAATCCTGCTGGAAAGGTATAACAAGTGGGGTTCCGCAGGGGTCTGTTTTGGGACCGGTTCTGTTCAATATCTTCATCAACGATTTAGATGTTGGCATAGAAAGTACGCTTATTAAGTTTGCGGACGATACCAAACTGGGAGGGATTGCAACTGCTTTGGAGGACAGGGTCAAAATTCAAAATGATCTGGACAAATTGGAGAAATGGTCTGAGGTAAACAGGATGAAGTTCAATAAAGATAAATGCAAAGTGCTCCACTTAGGAAGGAACAATCAGTTTCACACATACAGAATGGGAAGAGACTGTCTAGGAAGGAGTATGGCAGAAAGAGATCTAGGGGTCATAGTGGACCACAAGCTTAATATGAGTCAACAGTGTGATACTGTTGCAAAAAAAGCAAACGTGATTCTGGGATGCATTAACAGGTGTGTTGTAAACAAGACACGAGAAGTCATTCTTTCCGCTTTACTCTGCGCTGGTCAGGCCTCAGCTGGAGTATTGTGTCCAGTTCTGGGCACCGCATTTCAAGAAAGATGTGGAGAAATTGGAGAGGGTCCAGAGAAGAGCAACAAGAATGATTAAAGGTCTTGAGAACATGACCTATGAAGGAAGGCTGAAGGAACTGGGTTTGTTTAGTTTGGAAAAGAAAAGACTGAGAGGGGACATGATAGCAGTTTTCAGGTATCTAAAAGGGTGTCATCAGGAGGAGGGAGAAAACTTGTTCACCTTAGCCTCCAATGATAGAACAAGAAGCAATGGGCTTAAACTGCAGCAAGGGAGATTTAGGTTGGACATTAGGAAAAAGTTTCTAACTGTCAGGGTAGTTAAACACTGGAATAGATTGCCTAGGGAAGTTGTGGAATCTCCATCTCTGGAGATATTTAAGAGTAGGTTACATAAATGTCTATTAGGGATGGTCTAGACAATATTTGGTCCTGCCATGAGGGCAGGGGACTGGACTTGATGACCTCTCGAGGTCCCTTCCAGTCCTAGAGTCTATGAATCTATGAATCCTTTCACGTACACATATGGCAAAATGCAGCCTTCTGCAGAACAAAATACAGCCTCTTCTTCTTCATTTTTCCAGTAATTCTGTCTAAAAACTGGATTAGCAGTCGATTATCTTTGTGATAAGTAGGGCATAGACTTGAAGGCTTGTTGTTCCAGGCCAGGACCCCAACTCTTAGTAATCAGATGTTGCTCTCATTGATAATATGTTCTTTGAGATTGATCCTTGATGGGGCCATTTGGGGATTGGTCCTGCTTTGAGCAGGGGGTTAGACTAGATGATCTCTTGAGGTCCCTTCTAACCCTAATAATCATCTATGGATCCAAGGCCTTTTACAAGCTATGTGTGTATAAATTATATAAAATAAATGGTTCATTCACTACTGAAAGGCAATTACCTTGGGACTGAAACGTAGCTACTGTTTATAGCATAAAGTAACCTCACACACTCATTTCTGTAGCAACCTCCACTCATGTCCATGAGTTATAGTGATATCTCTACGCTTTGAACGTTTGGCTTGTTTGCTAAATAATTGCTTTATAATGCTGCTAGTGATCTCTCCTTTGTAGAAAATCCTGCTGACAGATCAGTCCCCCAGCTGTTTCATTATTCAATGACACTGAGGGGCCACAAATCATTCCTATAGCAAAGAGGTTAATTCAGTGTTACAGCAACTAGGTCCATGAACCATCGTGCCACTATGGTTTGTAAACTAATTGACGCAAGCCTCTGCTTTCTAAATAGTAAGCAACTAGCTGAAAGCTCATGACACAGATTGTGCAATGGGGCAGCAGCAAAGACAAAAAAAAGATGTAGATGTTGATTCTGTCTGAGGAATGTCCTGGATTGTACGGGCTTTAAGTGAATGCACGATCAGAAAACAGATCTTTTTGCTCTTAGCTACTTAGTCACTTTTTTAAAAATTCCCAAGTTATTTCGGAGCTTAAGTCTTATTGATTTTTGTTTGTAATGAAACTTAAGGCTCTTGATTCACTTTTGAAAATGTTGCCTCCAATCAACACTAAAGTCATAAGCTTGGGTGCAACCATAAGGATACAGAACCTGCAAGTGCCTCTGTGCAGATCTCCTGCAGGCCCAAGAAACTAGAAACATGCATGTTTTCATCTCCTACAGGCAACTTCCTGTTGTCACACATGACTGGAGAGTGTTCCCCTTGTACGTTAGCTCTTGTCCGGCACCTTGTACATAATGGGGAGGAGGGGGCAATTTTCTGTCCTGGGATAGAAGATGAGACTCAGCATTCTGCTCTGCCGTGAGTTGTTGTCCAAGCCTGCTGTGTGAATTCCATAAACAAAGGGCCAGACTCTCCGCTGGTGTAAATCAGCATCTCTCTGCTGGTCATGGGAGTTGCACCAATTTACACCAGTGGAGGATCTGGCCCACTGCATACAAAGTTGGGATTCTAAATTCCATCACTGTCTGCAGTCCCACAAGCCACAATCTATTTAATTCCAATCTATTTGAATAGAGCTCTTAAAGATTACCTCCTATCTCCTTTAAAGAAGTAAAAACCATTTTACATAGTCCTTCCAAACTATGGCATTCATTCAAAATACATAATAAAGCTTAAACCACTGTAAAAATACTTACAATGCTAATATAGGCTGGCAATTTAAGAGCTGTTAAGAGATGAAGCTTTTCCATGATCATGTTTGTTTGTTTTGCATATTTTTGTTTTCAAATAGGTTCAGAGTTCAGTGCAATGAATTGTCATTTCAGATTTTTAGTAAGACCAAACACCACCAGATGGCAGTTCTTAGTTTAAATTAAGCTGTGCTTTCATGCTCCATTGCAGTCACCTGTCTTATTTGCTAAGCCTCTGGCCTATGCAACCTCATCATAACTGAACCATGGAAACTTTTTTCACAGTAGTAAATTATCTGTTTTTATTTATCTTGTTTTCCCAATAAAAATACAAATCTCACCTCAGCAGATTGGCAGGAAGCAAACGGCTAGTGTCTTCAGATAAAAACATCTGCAATTTTTCTGGGTTATTTTAAAGGTAAAAGCTATTGAACTCTGATGCAATAGTGGAACAGCACACAGATTACATGCATGAAAACATTTGCTTCTCTCTCATTTTGATTTATCTATGCCCTGCATTTTGCTAATTTTTCATCACTGCAGTTGTTGGTTTGCAAATCAAACATTTGTCTGTGAGATTGTGACATTTTTCCCATGGAGAAATGATACCTTAACGGTGTCTCTTTCAAACATATGTGAAGTACTGCTATATAATTTGGATGCTTCCACAATTACTATTTACTAGATTCATACATAAAACAAAGGACAAATAGACTGGTAATTTGCAATCACTGCACTTTTCATTTGAGAATCTCAAAGTTCCTTACTAAGGTGGGGAGGATTAGCTACATGTTACAGATGGAGGAAGTGAGGCACAGTGATGACATCAGTGCTGTGTAAACACAATAGATTAGTCCAGAGTTGAAGATGAATTTCCCTGTCTTTTCTTTGTTTGATTTAAAGCTCAAACCTTTTGTAGCACATCATTAGCATGAAAGAGAACTGCTGCCAACATAGTTTGAATGCCTTTTATGGTACTGTATGTGACTGTCTTTATTTATACCACCTTTGCTGCACAAGCTATGAGATTCTATCAACAGAGTTCACGTTTTTCACGGCAAAAAGCTTCACCTTTGTTCTTTCTTGCCAGAGTGCCTCTGCTTAAATTGAGCCCAGCTTTTAAAAGACAACTGGGGAGGGAGGGGGAGGATATTTCTCTTTGTGTTAAAGCGAATCATTTCAAAAGGTTTATTTGTTCCAAAGTGCATCAGAGGCATGTTGGGAAACTCGATGGAAAGGGGAAAAAACCCATGTGAACAAAAGGCACAGTTTATATTTCAAACTCTATCTCATGTCAGCGGCAGTTCTGCTTTATCTGTGAGCCGTGAGATAATCACACTGCAGGCAGCTAAATAGGAAGTACAGTTCCGTGGTATTTCAAACCCCACCTTGAAATAGACTCCAACGCCTACCAAAAACTGTGTGTTAAATTAGGTCTGATGTAACACAATTTTTCCTCTCATGATTTTCCTCCAGGCTCTATTTGTCTATTGAATTTCTCTCCCACTCACTCACAAAGCAGGAGGCCATGGCCCATATTTGCATGTGTGGTAAATATTCTTCCTCGTTACCCTGCCTGCTGGTAATTAAATTAACTAGTTCAAGGGAGCTGCATCTGATGAAGTGGGTATTCACCCACGAAAGCTCATGCTCCAAAACATCTGTTAGTCTATAAGGTGCCACAGGATTCTTTGCTGCTAGTTCGCAGGAATATGTGTTGCACTCCTTTAAATCCTGCTGGGCTCTCACCTTCAGGAGCCATGGAGAGGATGGTTGTGTAGATAAGGTTCAGGTATGAAAGCAAGGAGCTCTAGGTGCTATTCCTGGCTCTAGCAAATGCTTAACTGTGTGACCTTCAGCACTGTAGTTAATTTCTCTATACCTGTTTCCCCATCTGTAAAATGACGATCATGCTGTCCTACTTAACCAGCACGTCATGGAACCCAATATTTGTAGAGTGTTTTAAGATCTTTGTACAGAGGGAGCTATAAATGTACAATTATTCTATGTGGGTAGATAGTGTGACATCCAAAGGACCGAGGCAAAATCACATTATCTAAAAATCCAACAAATTGTCAGCGCCTGCCTCCCTTAGAGCCAGAGATGGCAAAAGAACACTGTTTCAATTCCCAATCCCCCAGCCTTCACCCCAGCTAATAGAGAGGGGTAGGCCATTACAATGGATCCCTTCATACTTAGATTGATTACAATTGATATATGATATTTTAAGAGAGTAAAAAGGAGATTAATTTACAGTGTAATTTCTTCATGGTGAAGATATGCATTTTTTGGTTGTTAAATTGTCCAGTAGAATCTTATGGTCAAAACGCCAACTCTGCCTAGTGAGTGGATCGGTCCCGTGTTTTATTCTATTCCATAGGAAAGCTAACTTCTGGAGCAACAACACAATTCCCTGTTCTTTGGCCCCTTTAGCTAGAAGAACATTGCTGAGATGATCCTCTTGTCTGTGATAGCAGGGTCACTTTCCCCAAGCTGCTGCTCTTAGGTCTTCACCATGCAGCTGTGTGCTGTGCCTCTAACTGCATAACTGGCTAACACCACAATTTGTGTCTGCATGATGTGATGATAACTGGTGACTCTGCACTGTGCTCCGGCCCTGCTAGCTGCCTACTCCTCTCTGGCATTGTTTGCAGGAAGCGGCTAGGTGATTCTGCTGTATGGATAGGGAATCTCCAGCCATGCCACTGTTACCAGTAAATTTTGTCCTCCTTTAACTGTGCTTCCTTTGCCTCTCTTCAGCACAAAGTTTCATACAAGCAGGCTGAGCATGTTTAATGGCAGAGCTACTTTTGCCAGCTGAAAACAGAGTTCATTCATCTGAGCACTGCTTGCTCTCCAACACACTTCCTGCTGGTTGCCAGGCAACAGTATTAGTACTGTTGCGCTTGGATGTTATGCAACCTTTGCTGTTCTCCTTTTTTTTTTTTTTATGAGAATCTACATATTCCCAAAATAGGATGTGTCCCTCCTCCCTCTCACATCCCGGAAAAACGTGGAAATGTGTTTTTTAAAAGCCAACACAGTGAGCAATTGCATTTTATTAAATGCATCAGATTTTTTACAAAACCCTCAAACATAAATAAGCCTCTTCCTGGAATTGCTTTGCAGAAACCAGCACCCTAAATGGCACTCTAGGTTCATGTTGTCAGAGCCCACAGTGAGAGGTTCTCACAATAACATTTCCTTTCTCCTTTTGCACTGCCTGGATGTTGTTCACATTATACATTTGCAAATAATGTATTTGCTTAAAAAGCTACACTGGAATAGAAACTGCAACATTTGGATAACATGATTTATTTACAGTGATGCCCACTACATGCTTTCCAAACAAGAAGGATGGTTGCTGCTCCCAGGAACTTGCTTTCTCAGAATAGACAGACAGACAGAGATTTGGGAATGGACACACCACCAGGCAACTTGTGTACAAGTCTACTCAAGTCTCCCTGTAAGCAGCACAGCAGAAGTGGGTCCTGAAAGGAGGAGTCTCATAAGTCTTTCTTTGTTGCTTGACTTGCATTAAGTTTAGATCAAGCAAGATATAACATTACAAAACCTTCTAACTTATTCTTATGGATTGGATTGGATTGGATTGGATTGGATGTTATAGGTGTTACAGAGAAAGAAAAACTACAGCACTGATAGGCTGGAAACATCAACTGAAATTGCACTGAAGAAATGGGAGTTTAGGGATAAATCCTACCCCTCCATTTATGGGTGCAGAGGCCCTTCAAAGTGAAACCAGTACAGTTCTGCACTGCAGATAAGTGGAGGTAGGGGAGTAAGGGAGTCACATGGGGGATACTTGGGAGCAAAGCCAAATTCCTTGTGTAGACCTGCATGACACTCATACATTTGATAGTCCTGTCACACCTGCCTGCACTCAGATCAGAGGCCATAAGGGAAAGAGATCCTCCCCCTCAGAACACCTTTTGGCCTACAGGAAGGTGCACTGGGCTGGGATCAAGCAGACAATCATTACTGCTAACTGAACTCGTACCCAGGGGCTCCAGGAATCAGCACGCCAAGTGCGTGCCTGGGGCGGCAAGCCACGGGGGTTGCTCTGCCGGTCGCTGCGAGGGCGGCAGGCAGGCTGCCTTTGGCAGAATGCCTGTGGAGGGTCTGCTGGTCCCGCGGCTTTGGCGGACCTCCCACAGGCTGCTGCTGAATTGGCGGGACCGGGGACCTCCTGCAGGCAAGCTGCTGAAGGCAGCCTGCCTGCCGTGCTTGGTGCGGCAAAATGCCTAGAGCCTCCCCTGCTCGTACCCATACTCCAAGAGGTGAACAGACAAATATCATTCTTCCCATTTTACAAATAGGGCAAGAGAGCTTGCACAAGGTCACTTCAGTCACAGCTGGGAATAGAATTGAGCTCTCCGATATGACAGAGCCAAGTCTCATTCACTCAGTCACTGCCCTTCAGACTCAAATCTATGGACTTGGCTATCTTCTGTCTAACCAGTGATATAATGACTAGACTACACTCTGCACTCACAGCCCGGCACAGAACCCAGGAATCCTGGTGCCCAACATTCTACTCATTTCAGAAATTATTGTGCAGCCCGGTGGCAAAATGCCTTATTCCCCTTTAGAAGGTGGTCCACTCCGAGAAGAACAGTCTTCTTCTGCTACAAGCTGTTTCTTTAGCTCAAGTGGAACAGGTCTGTGCCATGCGTCTAAAGGTCTTGCCTGGGTTCAAACACCACAGATGATCCCTGTAGGGGAAAGTAGCATGTAATCATGTAACTAGAGGCTGTGAGATAATACAGAGAAAGAGGCAGAATTATGGTTTCACTGGCAACCATAATCGTGGCATTTCCTCACTTCTGAGCACTTGACATTGTAACTTTAATATGATTTTAAATAGTTTTATTTTTAACTACAGCATATATTACATATAAAAATGTCAAAGGAACATTAAAATGTAACTACTTCCCAACCTCTATTCTAGAACTTTTATTCCATTTTTGACCCTGTTGTTAATGGAACATTTCTTTATTTTGGTTCTGAAATATAAAAGGGATGCTGGGTTCTATAATTTATGAGTAAATCCATTGTCCAATTTAAGTAACATAGCTCCTTTACTGGGGGTGAGGGTGGGGAGATGGGCGAGGAGTAATCCTCTCCCAAGCATAGCTGCTGAGCTTTGGGCAGCTGTCACATTTTATGCAAATTATTGAAGTTACTTGTAAATTTGCCACCCCACCAATGCTCTATGGATGAGGACAGTTTAGTCTCTAGACTCATTTTTTCTGGAGGTACCTGTTGAGACTGTCAGTAAAGGTACCCGTTGTCTCATTAGGAAGTGTGCACTGTGGAACAATGCACTAGCTTTTTCCATTCAATTTCCACTGTTGGAGACAATTGCCTGGGTTCAAAATCCTAACTGTATTTACACGTGAAAATGAGTTGGATAGCCTCATCCTAGTCCTGATTTGTGCACCTCAGAAAAATCCATGCTGCGATTAGCAGTCTGCTAAAGTGAAGTCTAGAACTGGCCAGTAATGTTGTGGCTAATCAATAGCAAGGTGCATTGACAGAGGTAAGTGAAGGAAGTTTACACAGTTCCTTCCTAAGCTATTCCTCATTCAGCACTTTATTGCTTTACTTTTAAGGGTACACATGTTGAAAATAATTTAGAAATTGCATACGCCAGCCCATGTGCAGCTTGAGAACTCCTCAGATTTGTCAGACTGTGCGTAGGTGAATTTTTTAAAGAGTAATGTATTGTTTTTTTTTCCCCGGATATAAAACAAAATTTCTCAAGCACACTAGCTCATATTTCTTACAGAGAATCATCTCATTCTTCAGCTTTATGTGCACTCTTTACTCATAGTAGGAGAGATTTTTTTTAAGACTATAGGGTGGGAACACTTAATTGGTGAAAGCACAATGTTGGAGGCTGATCAATTTGAAAACTTGGAGCCGTTCAGTGTACGAACAGAGAGCTACTGTAGGTTCAATCTATAGAAGCAGATTTAAGACCCTTCAGAAAATCAAATAATATACGTTTGAAGGATTGTTTACTGATCACAGCTGTTTTAAGGCTCTTCCTATGTGCCCTATTAAATTATTACTCGCCATTAGCCTGTGGGTGCTGACTTCATCACAGCGGCAGACATAGTCCCTAACCCTAAGAAATTACATTCATGGATTCCTGAAGGTCACTGAATATTATATATTGCCTCACTACATCAAGAGATCACAACACTCATTTATAATAAACCACTTATTTATTTTAACACCAGTCATTAAACTTCTAGACATACCTGTAAAGTTACCCATTTCCTTTGATTTCATATTGCTGTAGCACATCTATTTGGCTTAAGCAAGGATATGCATGTATAGTATACGTCAGGGGTCAGCAACCTTTCAGAAGTGGTGTGCAGAGTCTTCATTTGTTCACTCTAATGTAAGGTTTTGTGTGCCAGTAATACATTTTAGAAGGTCTCTTTCTGTAAGTCTATAATATATAACTAAACTATTGTTGTATGTAAAGTAAATAAGGTTTTTAAACCGTTTAAGAAGCTTCATTTAAAATTAAATTAAAAGGCAGAGCCCCCTGGATCGGTGGCTAGGACCTGGGCAGTGAGTGCCACTGAAAATCAGCTCACGTGCCAAAGGTGGCATGCATGCATAGGTTGCCTACCCTGATATACGTGAAAGATACTGTTAGGCTTCTATGTTCCCTCAACTTGTTTCTGGAACCCATTGGCTATTTTGAAACCTATATGCTGTTTGTTTGTCTCCCACACTCCCCAAGTAACAATAGCATATGTTCAGTGACAATGCAGTGTGATGGCTCTCTGCATACAGTACATTTTAACTACACAGCGTCCAGACATCTTTTCAAATGTTAAGGTACTAAAGCACGGTCTACACTAGACAATTAGTTCAGATTAACGATGTTGGTCAGTGTGTGAAAAATCTGAAACCCCTGTGCAATGTAGATAAGCCATTCTAAGTCCTGATGTAAACAATGCTAGGTCAACAAAGGAATTCTTCTGTCAACCTAGCTCCCACATCCTGGGGAGGTGGATTACCTACATGGACAGGAAACTCCCTCCTGTCAGCTTAGGTAGTGTCTACACTGAAGTACTACAGCAGCAAAGCTGTGCCACTGTAGCATTTTACGTGTAGGCAAGCCCTAAGACTCATATCAGCCCTTGTGAGGTAGGCAAGTAGTGTTCTCCCCCTTCTTATATCTGGAGAAATTGATGCAAAGATAAGGCAAGTTGCCCAACATGTCCTTTACACAGCACTATTCAATCAGCATAAACGGGCCTTTAATGAGTTGGGCAAAACCTCACGGAAGTGGGAGGGTGTAACTGTTGCCCTTCAAATAAGATAGTTGTAAGAAGCCATTAAGCTCATTTATAGAATTAGGTAGCTAAAACAATAGGAGCTTTCAGCCAAAACACAGGCACATGCAACAACACAGAAATGGAGCCATGTGAGCAGAGAGGATTTCACTGGTTATTATTTAGTGGAGGGGTATGTGTGTGTGAGAGAGAGAGAGAAGCAGGCAGGCAGCAAAAAGAACAGAGAAGCTCAAAGAAAGAACAGAAATCCAAGGGCATGGCATGAATTAACACTGGGAACACGGTCCTGAGAAAAGACTAGAGAGAACTGAGTTACTGCAGAGAATTCCCTCTTGGGTGCTGGCTGGTGAGTCTTGCCCACATGCTCAGGGTTTAGCTGATCGCCATATTTGGGGTCGGGAAGGAATTTTCCTCTGGGGCGGATTGGCAGGGGCCCTGGAGGTTTTTCGCCTTCCCCTGCAGCGTGGGGCCTGGGTCGCTTGCTGGTGGATTCTCTGCAGCTTGAGGTCTTCAAACCAATTTTGAGGATTTCAATAACTCAGTCCTGGGTTAGGGGTTGTTATAAAAGTGGATGGGTAGGGTTCTGTGGCCTGCCTTGTGCAGGAGGTCAGACTAGATGATCATATTGGTCCCTTCTGACCTATGAGTCTATGAGTCTATGAGAATGCATTTTTGGTCTCAGCTCTGGCTGAAATAGCAAAACCGATACTTGCAAACAGTGACTCAGAGTTGGCTTGCTGACTGTGAACAGTAAAGGGCAGGAGAGGGGAGCTGGGACTATTGGTGTATCAGGGATGCCTTTCCCCACCCAAGACAGCATCACCACCCTCCAGACTGAGGGTGTCCTCCTGCAGGGATAGGAAAAAGTGGAGCCCTAACTGGGGAAGATGTCCACTGACATCGCTACACTCCAAAAAAGCAGTGGACATTGATGACGGTCAATTTTTTATCAAAGTCAACTGCAGCACCACCTGCACTGTTGTGGCTCTCTCTTGTGCAGATGTGCTGATGGGGCAGAGGGGCTTCCTCCAACCTCTAACACACCTGCTACAGTTTGGCTCATCTCATTAGGTAATCCAGTGCAAATATCGATGTTGCATTGTTCGCTTCACTAAATCTGTCACACCCTTCCTTCCCCCTTTGTGGCATTCTTAGGTTACATTACTGTGTTGATATTAAAACATACCCAATGGAGTTGCTTGGACCAAGTCCCACAGATATTATTGCTATTATCAGGAGCCAGTTATGTCTGCACACAAATCACTGGAATGTAAATACCAAGATATCAGTGTCCTGCATTGCCACAGCTCTCATTAACTGTCTGGAATCTGTTTGGACCAATCCATTAACTACTCAGAGTAACATACTCTGCTAGTCAGCTTCAGGGGTCGTTTTATGTATGTCTACACTGCAATAAAAGACTTACAGCATGGCCGCAGCTAGCCCAGGTCAGCAGAGTAGGTTTTGCAGGGTGTAGCACAGTGGACCCCTGCTCCTGTCCTGAAGAGCTTAAAACAGCCCAGGAGAGGGCTGTGGCTGGGGCAAGAAGCCTGGGCTGATTGGGGAAAGTAGGCTCAGCTGTGGCCATGCCCCAATCAGGCCCAGCTGGCCCCTATAAGAGGCTGTGAGCCAGAAGCCCAGACAGTCTCCCTCTGCCTGTAGAGGGAGATGGGCCTGGCTTCAGGGAGCTAGAGATCGGGTACCTGAGTGGAGCAGGGCTGGGGAAAGGCAGAGGAGCTAGGGAGCCCTAGCATTGGGCCAATAGGTATTGGGAGTTGCAGAGGGCAGCCCAAGCGTAGGCCAAGGCAGCAGGTCCAAACCCAATCTTGCCAGTGATGAGTAGGCTGATACTGCAGTCTGCCCCAGGGCGTGGGGCTAGATGATGACTGGCAGTAGCCTGATACTGAGGCAAGGTGAGGATAGTGGGTGGGAGTTTCCCAGGGAGGGGAGACCCTGAGAGAAAAGGGTTACTGCCAGGGGGCAGTACCCAGTTAAAAGGGCACCGGATCCAGGGGAGTCAGAGGACAGGTGGATCACCGGCCTGCAGAGGGTGCTCTGGGTGGAAATTGAGCTAGTTCCCAGAAGTCACCAGCAGGAGGCGCCATGGTGGTGAGTCTGCACGTCTACACAGGGCTATAAAATTGCAGTGTAGACACTTGAGCTCTGAGACCCTCTCACCATCAAGGGGTCTCAGAGCCCAGGCTGGAGCCCAAGCCCAAATGTCTGCAATTTTATAGCCCACAGCCTGAGTCTTGTGAGCCTGAGTCACCTTACCCCAGGACTGAGAATTGGTGCTGTGGGTTTTTTATTGCAGTGTAGTCATTCCCTGCGGGTATGTCTATGCAGCACTCTAAGCCTGGACTTTGGCTTGGGTTTATGCCCAAGCCTCCCTTCCATCCACACAGCTATCAGTCTGACTTGGGGCAGGACCCCAGATCCTGCTGAGGGGGTGGGCAGAGCCCAAGTCCTGTTGTGATGCAGGTCAAAGCCCAGACATGTAGACGCAGCTCAAGTGAGAGTCACCAGATTCATGTGTGGAGTCTCCCAACACTATTTCACAACCCTCTGGGGCTGTGCTTCCCAGCTCGTCTGTGTGTTGATGGGCTAAAACCACCCAAAACACGTCCAGAGAACTCATGCAGGCTGGCAGACTTGTGCTCCCACAACTCATTATGACTGAAGCCTTAGAGCAGCTACAGCTGGCTAGAGTGCTAGATATGCTAGGACGCAATGGCATAAGCCCACAGAAGCTGAAGCTCTCTCAGGTTTGCATAGCGCAATATGGATGTTTCAGCACAACTGGGAGGTGTGGGTTTCCAATGCAGGGTGGACGCTCAAATGTGGGCTTGGAAACACTGAGTCTGCAGGTGTGGGTCTCACAGACCAAGACTATGCTGTGTGTACTTACCCTTTTTCTCCTTCAGAATGCTATCAGCACAAATTCTAGTGACAAACCTTAGAAAAGAGCTTGATGAATCTCTTTGCTTTGCAGCATTAGGTATTTTGTTCCCCAGCTCTTTTATGCTAACTTCCTTGTAATACTTGAGAACTACTTCCTCTAGGTGGCTGATGTGAAACAAGATCCTGCAAGCTTCCAGGCTGCTGCAGAGGAATAGGCAGAGACAGCATCCCAGAGCTTTGCTATGTGATGATGGATTGGTCCAAACAGATTCCAGACAGCCTTGTGCTTTGGCAGCTCAGTTGTGCAGCATTTGGCCACGAGCATGCGAATGTTATCAGGAACATGTGTGACTCAGCAGAAGATACAGATGCAATTGAAGTAATGGCAACATTTGCCAAGTTAGACTATTTGCGTCATAGTGGTATTCACACAAAATCCTCTGGGTATTACTGAAGAAATGTAAATCAACAGACATTGGACCAGACTGAAACATACTCTCCCCTTTCATGTTGTTGAAGGAAAGCTCTGGTAATCAGCAGATATTTTCTTGAGCTGGCTTTCGGTTAGCAAAGTAAGATTTTCTCCAAGTTATTTTTGTAGATGTTTTTGTAGCAGTTTTTAAAAGACCCCATCATTGTTTCAGTACCTCCATGAAGTGAACATCCAGGTTCTCTCTCTCTGTGGGGGCTTCCTTTTTAAGGATACAGCACTTTGCTTCCCAGCAGAGCCCAGTTTAAACCAAAATAGGAGTGGTTTTATGGTTAGAAAACATGGGGGTGGGGAAGAGGAAGCTGGATTCAGAAAGCTTCAAGGGTAACTTGCAGTTCCATAATTTTCTATTATCAATTAAACAATTCTTAAATTATCTTTTTTTTAACAACCTAAGGCTTATCTACTTTGAAATCTGGCAATTTCCCATGCTTTCTAACAGTAGTTTGCATCATTATATTGTCAAGATGTGAACTTTCTAGTAGATTGTAAAGAAAAGAAAAGTTAAGATATGTAGTTACTGGAATCTCTTCTATTCCACTGAATTTTCTTTAAAGCTGCTAGCAGTCCCTGTAAGCCCATGTTGGTTGTTGTAGCTTTGGAGGAGTATGTCATTCTAACCATTCTCCAAAGAGGATGATAAGTATGTATTCGGACAAGCTCCATCCCCCTTCAGTTTCCAGAGTGTAATGGTGATGTTCCTCAATTGCATTTTGAAAAACTCTTCAGAGGTCAAAAGCCCTGCCCACCCTGGAACACTGCATCATGCAACCTGCAAGTTTTCAGAAACTGATGTCAGCTACAGTTCTGCTGCATTATGAAGCAATATGCTTGAGAACTGCTTTAGACATCATAAAGCAGCAAAAAGGGTTCAACCATCTCATTCCCCCTTGCAAGTCATCTTTTCTACACAGCAACTTTACACAACTGTTGAAGGAAGGAAATGAAGAAAGTGGATTGTCTTATATATCATACCAACAACTCTCATAGCCCCTGTCCTCATTATGGCTTGTAACAACGTTTGAAACAACTTTAAACACAGATCTGCTCTAATAGGATGTATGTCCATATATACAGCACAATAACACTGTGTTTAGAACTATGTGGGGATAATTAGAGCATGATTTCCACTAGCACAGTAATCTCTAATGCCATTTTATCCATGTTCTACAGTCAAACTGTACTAAAATGGTACTAACCACAACCATATATGAAAAAGATTATCACCATTGAACATGCCTGTAGTTAGCACATTTCTGCTTTCAGTAGGAACTAAATAGTTTTATTTACATTAGTCTTTTCTGAGATGTCTCCAACTAGTACAGCTCCTCTGGTAGTAAATATGGGAGTGCGAGAGTAGATGGGCACAGGAAACCAATGATGGTTTTTACCACTGCATCTGCTAGAACTTCTCTGAGCAGATCTAAAGGACAAAGTGGTAAAAACATCACTTTCCTCCCTACACTACCACTTCCATTGATGTTACCACCAACACCGGTGGAGCTGCACAGTTGAGAGATTTTTGAAGAAAGATTGTCAACACATCAAGGGCAGATCTGCCTGAGTATAAAGCACTGCAGATTTACATGACAGAAAGTGAGTAGTGACTCTGTAGTATTAGAATATCTTGTTGTTATTATATATTATAGGTAAATATTATGTGTTTTCAATGGATCTGCACAGCTGACCACAACACTTCAAGGAAGCCACTGTGACATCTCAGGTTGTTAATGCTTGGCTTTGAAACACATTTCAAAATTGGTCTGAAATATGCAACTCATCTCAACATTCGTATTTTTAAACAAACATTGAAAACCATCCAAAGGAAACTCAAACACAAAACAATGGTAAGACTCTGGCTTCAACTGACTGAAGCTAGGAAATGACTACAGGCTGCAACTCTGTACTGTCCTGTACTCTTGCCATACCTAGGTGTGGCATTGGTATGGTGCTTTTACCAGGGGACCTCCATTTTGAAGAGGGATGGTCTTCTACCATGTGTGCTAAAATACTAAGTTAAACTGAATAGCACGAATCAAAAACATTAAGGAGACTCTCAGCCATAACTAGGAGTTTCCTCTCGTTATCCATTTAAGCCACTCTTTAAATTTGGTTTCAATATAGCTGATGTGTATGCAAACATCAGAGACATGAACAGAAAAGCATGTCACATGTAGTTCCTTGACTAAGCTTCTGAATGGGAAGAAGGATAGTACCTAGCAAGACTGCTGCCTGAACTTGTGTTTATAACTTAGACCAAATTCATCCATAACATAAGCAAGCACAACTCCCACTGAAGTAAAAGGGAGATATACATGCCCTGTGGGACTAAATTCAGCCATGGCATATGTATCAGCTAAATGTATCAGGCAAATTTGCAGCCAAATTGGGGCTGCTCACCCAGGTGCTGCAGTGACTCAGCTCTCGGGCATGCGGCCGCACCTATCCCTGAGCAGAGCATGGGTCATATGACCTCAGGGTCAGGTATTTCTGCAACCTCACCAGAGCTGCAGATCAGTCTAAGCAACAGCGCTACCTGAAGTAGTGAGGTTTTTTTACCCACGAAAGCTTATGCCCAAATAAATCTGTTAGTCTTTAAGGTGCCACCGAACTCCTTGTTGTTTTTGTGGCTACAGACTAACATGGCTACCCCCGATACTTGACACCATGTAGGTACTTAGTCTGTTAAGTATTTTAGAATGAAAGACAAGATGTAAAATATTATTTAGTGAGATTTTGTTAAATTGATTGTTTAACATTTTCACTAACAGAGATGATTTTACCTGCACAAACATTTCAAGATTCATGCCTCACTTAGTTGCCTGCTACAAGTTTTCACACAAAAATGTTCTCAGCGTCATGGCATAAAATAGGCTGTTGCCTACAAAAAATATATATTTTGTATTTAAATGACTTTTTGTTGTTGTGAAAAAATAGCCAAATTTCATGGTGAAACTACAAAGTATTTTACTGTTCACGAAATGCGAGAAATGCTACTTTTTTCCTGGGCTTGTCAGCACTGCAGTCATTAAAGATGTCTTAAATCAAGAAAGAACTACTGTCTAACAGTTTCTTTGAATAATATGGATTAAACACTCATCATTTCTGTAGTTAACAAGGTCTGAAAAGCCAGCATTAAGGAATGACTTTCATGCATTACCACCACCAGATTGTTGACCTAATTCCTCAAGACAACTGGACGCAATATAGAACCTGAGAAAAAAACAAAACAAGAATGTGTGCATCAAAAAAGCCAGCCCCACCTTTACGACCTCTATCGTCTGATTAGCCATGGGAGAGTCTGTTAACAAATACTCCCTCCCTCTTTTGGAAATAAATGGGAAAAGTGAAAGATCAGTATATCCACCCTTTCCTGAAGTAGCACAGGGAAATGCTTCCAGGAAGTTTCTGTACATCCTTTCTACAGATGAGAAATAGGCAGGTTTACCAAACCATGGGCTGTGCTCTACAGGGTTATAATGAAAGTGGTCCAAGGGTGGCATGCAAAAAAATAAAGCCTCCAGGCTGCCTTTATTTAACCACAGGGGCTACCACACCTACTTGTAACCTCTGATTACACTACCAGGTTGCCTTTTCTTACTGGAATGATTGTGGATACACACATATACATACACACAATTTTGGTCTGGGGGTTTCTGTTCAGTGCAATGCATACATTTTTTATATTAATGTTCTCTTAGTTTAGCATATCAGTTATGTTCTGAATACTCTATTGCTCATATTAGCTTTCTCCAATACACTCAGACTCTGAATTCCTATTGTCTAGAGGTATCATTTAATACACCATTTATAATGTCCATCTTCAGTGCTCCTCATAAACAGTAATTAATTAATCCTCACCATACTTCTGTGAGATATAGGGAAACTAATGTTTTGACTACACTCTTATTTTCTATGGTTCTGAAACTCTTTTAAAAATAAGTTACTTAAAATTTGCTTCAGTCAATACAGTTGTGCCTGCCAGTGTGGATGGGGCATAACTTATTTTAAAAACATTTTAAGAAGTGGATAGCAGTGACCTAGTCTCACAAGGACATGGAAAAAAAGTTAGACAAAGAGTGACAGGGTGTATCAGCTCCACACTAGTACAGCAGGGGTTAACCCTTCTCTCTTAGCTGAGGAGGCCACACATCCTTGACTCTGCTGGGCATGCTCCAGCTGGAAACAGGGTATAAAAGCTGGCAGAGCAGCTCAGTCTGGGCTGACCGCTGGTGGGGAAGGAAGTGCATTGTTAGCTCCTGAGGAAGGACTGCCGGCGCTCGAAGGTGCGGAGGCCAGCCAGTCGAAGACAGACCCTGACACACCAGCTTGGAATGGTGTGGAGAGACCGGAGAATCCCAGAGACAGATAATCCCAGAGATTAGGGTAGGAAGTAACCCAGGAGGTTTTGTAGGGGAAATGGTCACAGAACCGGAGCAAGGCTTGGTGTGTTTTTGTTGGAGCCCTGCCACCGATAGGGCCCTGGGTTGGGACCTGATGGAAAGGGTAGGCCAAGGTTCCCATATCCTGGCCATCACCCAGACTCTGGCCGCTAGGCTGCACTGCCCTGACAGTAAGGGCCTTAGCATTGACTCTGGCCATTCGTCTGCACTGCCCTAAGAGCAGGGGCCTTAGTAATGACTTTGGCCACTAGGTAAGACTGCCCTGATAACAGGAGCCGTATCATTGACTCCAGCCATCAGGATGTGCTGCCCTGATCACATGGGTTGTTGGACTAAGGCCACAGGGCCATGCTGCCCTGAGACTAGGGGCAGCCCTACAGACACAACTGTGGGGTTGGAATCCCCATCAGCACCCTCCAAAGGGCGATGGGTGTACCAGCCCCATAACACAAAGTCATTACACATTCATGGTTTTTAAAAAATATATGTATAATAATATGGCAGAAATTGGGTATACATGAGACCTGAGAGAGAGGTTAAAAGGACAGGCTCAGAACAACACAGCTTTCTGGGATGTGTCCTTAACTCATTTTAAGTGAAACCACAGTCAGCTAAAACATTAATATCAGTATTATCTTTCTTGTCATAACTATCACCAAAACAAACTAAAAAATGCAGTCATTTCTCACCCTTAACAGTTTGTTATCAAGGTAAGATAGCATTTGCATAAGTCATCTTAAGGTCTCATTCTTCTCTGTGTAGTCATCATTTTTGTTTCCAGCCCTCAATGTAAAGCTCCTATGCCTTTTCACCCACATATATTTGCTCAGCTGAATATACTAATACCTCTTCTTAAAATAATTTAAAAGATATGTCTCATACAACAGCAAGACTTGATTTTATTTTTAACTATTGGTGGATGTGTTTAAACAGTTTTCTAAATTTAGGATTATTTTAATTTATTTGTGGTTACATGATGATAAATCCACACATGTACCTGATACCACTTCATTTTAGAATTTTGCTCCATTTCAGGCAAGACTGTAAAGCTCAGGCTGAATTCTGCCCTTTCACTGGTGTTTCTCTGGAGTAACAACTGCTGAAGACAGTGGAGTTACTCCAGATTTACACTGATGTACCTGAAAACAAAATTTGGCCGCTCAGCTTGGAGTCACAGGCTATGGCTACACTTGAAACTTCAAAGCACTGCCGTGGCAGCACTTTGAGGTGCAAGTGTGGTCGCAGCGCCAGCACTGGGAGAGAGCTCTCCCAGCGCTGCACGTAAACCACCTCCTCATTGGGTGTAGCTTGCAGCGCTGGGAGCCACGCTCCCAGTGCTGCAGCACTGTTTACACTGGCGCTTTACAGCGCTGTATCTTGCAGCACTCGGGGGGGGGGGGGTTCACACCCCTGAGTGAAAAAGTTGCAGCGCCGTAAAGCGCCAGTGTAGCCAAGGCCAGTCATTTTTATTTAACCTCCACTGCTGCGATGAAACTATATGAAGAGATTTTCAGTGTGAGTACTAATTTATATGTTGTTGTGATCTAGGAAAGCAAGAATATAACTTGCCTTCTACACCCACTATGAAACTCTGACAGATTTCAGAGTGGTAGCTGTGTTAGTCTGTATCAGCAAAAACAACGAGGAGTCCTTAGAGACTAACCAATTTATTTGGACATAAGCTTTCATGGGCTAAAACCCACTTCATCAGATGCATGGAATGGAAAAAACATAGAGAGGTATAAATATACAGCATATGAAAAGATAGGAGTTGCCTTACCAAGTTCAGGGTCAGTGCTAACAAGCAAATTCAATTAAGATGGAAGTGGGCTATTCTCAACAGTAGACAAGAAGGGAAGAAAAATCACTTTTGTAGTGCTAATGAGTTCAATGTAATCAAGGTGGCCCATTTCAAACTGTTGACAAGAAGGTGTGAGTATCAGTGGGGGGAAATTACTTTCTGTACTGACACAGCCACTCGCAGTCTTTATTCAGGCCTAATTTGATGGCATCCAGTTTGCAAATTAATTCCAGTTCTGCAGTTTCTCGTTGGAGTCTGTTTTTGAAGATTTTTTGTTGAAGAATTGCCATTTTTAAGTCTGTTATTGAGTGTCCAGGGAGATTGAAGTGCTCTCCTACTGGTTGTTGAATGTTACAATTCTTGATGTCAGATTTGTGTCCATTTATTCTTTTGCAATAGAGACTGTCTGGTTTGGCCAATGTACATGGCAGAGGGGCATTGCTGGTACATGATGGTATATATCACATTGGTAGATGTGCAGGTGAACGAGCCCCTGGTGGTGTGGCCAATGTGGTTATGTCCTATGATGGCGTCCCAGGAATAGATATGCGGATAGAGTTGGCACCAGGGTTTGTTGCAGAGTTTGGTTCCTGGATTAGTGTTTTTGTTGTGTAGTTGCTAGTGAGTATTTGCTTCAGGTTCGGGGGCTGTCTTTAAGCGAGGACTGGCTTGTCTCCTCACTCTCACAGACCTTGGGAATCATCCTTCAAGACAAGTTGTAGATCCTGGATGATGCACGGGAGAAGTTTTAGCTGAGGGCTGTAAGTGACGGCTAGTGGCATTCTGTTACTTTCTTTGTTGGGCCTATCCTGTAGTAGGTGACTTCTGGGTACCTTTCTGGCTCTTCTGTGAATCTGTTTCTTCACTTCACCAGGTGGGTATTGTAGTTTTAATACTTGATAGAGATCCTGTAGGTGTTTGTCTCTGTCTGAGGGATTGGAGCAAATGCAGTTGTATCTCAGAGCTTGTCTATAGACAATGGATCATGTGATGTGGTTTGTATGAAAGCTGGAGGCATGTAGGGTAAGTATAGTGGTCAGTGGGTTTCCGGTATAGTGTGGTGTTTATGTGACCATCAGTTATTTGCACTGTAGTGTCCAGGAAGTGGATCTCTTGTGTGAACTGGTCCAGGCTGAGGGTGATGGTGGGGTGGAAATTGTTGAAATTCTGGTAGAATTCCTCAAGGGCCTCCATCCCATAAGTCCAGATGATGCTGTCATCAATGTCGCGTAAGTAGAGTAGGGGTGTCAGGGGATGAGAGCTGAGGAAGCATTGTTCTAAGTCAGCCATAAAAATGTTGGCACACTGTGGGGCTAGGTGGGTACCCATAGCAGTCTGAGGATCCCATGCCCAGAATAGTTCATGAATCTTCATCAAAAGCACTCCCAACCTGGGTATGGATTCCTTTTGGAACCCATCAATGCCACTACAGAATGGCACGGTGAGACTATGGGGCCAATAGGGTTCAGTTTTGAATTGGCATGTAATTCCCTGGCAAGTAATTTGGGATGTAGGCCAAAGGATTGAGACCACAGAACTAGGAATTAGACCTAGATCTCTTAAATGTCAGTACTGATTGAGCACTCAATGAACCAGATCATTGCAAATCACTCAGCTGAGGCAGAATAATCACACATTCTTGAGTGCAGATGAGCTATTCTTGGTTTTGGAGATGTAACATTCAATATATTAAACTGATTGCTGAAGTATTCATGAAACAAAATCTGCTATTCTTGGCAAGTCAAGAGCATCACCTACTGTGTTCCTTGGGTGGCAGAAACTCTCAGCTTCACTTCGCACTTCTCTCACCTTAAGAACATGCAAGACAACACTCTTGATTTTGCCAAGAAATATAGAAACCTGTTAATTGGCTTTTATGTGATTACATATTAATTCATGATTAGGAAGTAGGGGGATGTGTGAACACTGAGGTGGCAAAATTTTCAGATGACAAAGTAATTTAGTTTAGTTAACACTAGAGAAGACTGAGAAACATCAGATGGGCCTAGCAAAGCTTAATGAATGAGCAGCATGGCAGTAGATGAAGTTCAGTGCTGAGGAAATGACACTGACAGCAAGGTAATGCACAGTGCATGAGTAGTTCAAGTTATTCCTTCTGGGAATTCCTGCTCGGTCCTAAATAAACTGTCATCATTCCGGGAAAAGATTTAGATGTCATTGTGGATCATTCACTAAAGATCTCAGCTCAGTGTCAGACGCATTCAAGAGCAAACAAAAATATATAAATAATAGAACAGAGTGAAAATATTAAAATGCCATTATATGTCAATATATACCCTGATCCTGAATATTGTGTTTAGTTCTTATAATCAGATCTCAAAAAAAAAACAAAAACCCCACCAGAAAACAGAAATTCAGGAGGTCAACAGTACACAACAAAAATGACTAGAGGCATAGAATGACTACCATATACAGAAATATTTGGAGGAGGAGAATAAGAGGATTTGATTAGGTATATACAATAAATGGCTCAGAAAAGGTAAACCAGGAGTTCCTACACACTTTATCATGATATAAGTTCAAGACAATATATTACAATTTGTGACAGAAAATTGGGTTTTGTTACAAAAATAAACACATTTATTTGTGGAACTCACTGCCCCAACATATCATTGTCACCAATAAGTCAGCAGAATTCTAAAACAGGATAGTCCATTTATATGGATGACAACATCCACAGTTATAGGACAAAAATTTTTAAGGGATATGAACTCTGATGTTTCAGGGTACATTGTTAGAGGGCTTTCCCTAAACACTCCCACTTCCTTGGTTCTTGTCAGGCAGATAGCAAGCAGCAAGACACCAGAAGGCCGAAGAGCAGACAATGCAATGTTTATTGGGATTAGTTTCCAAAAGAGCATATTCCAAAGCCCTTCACATCAGTCAGGCTTATCTCTATATGCTGATAGAGTCTGTTTCCCAGTGTCCCCCTTCCCAGCTCTGACACCACAGAGTGTTTACCCCGTGTCCCCCTTCCCAGCTTTGATGCTGCAGAGCCTTGCCTGTGTCCCTGTTCCCCATTCCTGTCCCCACTCTAAGCAAACATGATTCCAATTTCCCTTCCCCCCACGTTTGACCTCAGTTTATATAGTCATATTCTCAGCTATATCTTAACCAATTATTTTTACTGAAATTTAACTAACCAATCCTGACATATTGTAACAAAATTCTCTAACCAATTATACCCCACTACCCTAATTAACTTACACCTAGCAAAATTAATTATACTGCAGACAGAAACAATTAGAGAACCAGAGATTAACAATAGAAAAGTGGAGGCCATAAAGATAAAATATACAGAAATGAGGGTTTCACAACCACAACCATTGATAAGTGATTTCTTGCCAGACAGGATTGTATTCCTAACAGCCCAGTACCACCTTATTTCAATGCGACAAGTTTGGAATGTGAGGATGTGACCATTTGCTTCCCAGTTTATGGCTGTCCCTGCTACTTGGCCAAAGAACCAGGCCTCACTCTATTCTAGTGAGAGAAGGCCCATGCACAGGCAGATTTGTGATTTTGATTCTTTGTTTTATACCTTGATAACTAAGTGATAAAAATACACCCAAGTTCTTAAAGTATAGGCCTTTACAGGCAGGCCTGCATATCTATATTCTAACATATATGTCAACCCCTTACTGCTTGGGATTAAGAAGAAATTTCCCCTAAAGTCAGATTATTTCATGGTTGTCAATAGGGAGATTTTTGCACCCTCTGAAGTAGATGGTACTGGCTAGATACAGCATACCTACCTAGAGGGTCTGTTGATTTGAGTCATATGGCAAGTCCCATATTACTCCCCACTAATGTAGTGGGATGAAAGCATGAGTGCTACTGAGGGTTTCAGCTTTTTCCCTTTAGCGGAGGCACAATATGCCTCAGGTGGCACATGACCAGGATTCATCACCTAATTTGTTCTGCTGGTTGGATCGTTAACATCCCCATCTTGGGCTGGGTACTGATGAGGAGTGCGACATGAATGCTGATCCATGCCCTCTAGAGTTTCAGCTAATAGCAGGTAATCTTGCCTGAATGATGGTTAATAAACTAACTACTCCTATTTGTTAATGGTGATACTGCAGTCAACATTTTTCAGAACTGGCTTCACACAAACCAGAAATGATTTAAAAAAAAATTGGTATAATTTAATTGGTATAATTAGAGTTGCAGCAGAATTCAGATTCTCTATTTTCTGTCATATTACTTAAGTGGCATTTCTGTCCCAGCAT
This sequence comes from Gopherus flavomarginatus, assembly GCF_025201925.1. NCBI lineage: Eukaryota > Metazoa > Chordata > Testudines > Testudinidae > Gopherus > Gopherus flavomarginatus. The sequence goes on from NC_066620.1 coordinate 46,671,455, forward strand.
ACACACACACACTCTTACTTTGCACAATAATTCATACAAATGTCCATTTTCAAAGGCTTGTAAATTCTCCATGCCTTAAACCCACTCTGCTCTCAGATTCCCTGGTACTATTCTTGCCAGCTTATTGGCACTTGCAGTATGGAAGATTTCCATTATTTCCACACACCAAATACAATAGAGGAGTTAAGGAAGGGTGGTGGTGTCCCCTCCAGTGCTGGGTGTTCCTATTTGAAGTTCAAAGCCCGTTACATGGCAGCTGACTGGGAGGCTTTCCAAAATCTACAGGAGGCTGGGAAAGAGTCCAAAAAAAGCAAGGAGTGTCCCAGCTGAAAGAGATCTGGCAAGTACATATACTTGAAATACAACCCTCCTACAGTCATCATTTCCCTAAACAGTCACATTGCTCTTATAAAATAGTATTTACTAGATTTCCAGTGTGCTTGACTCAGTTGACCTAGCCAAAGACCCTCTAAAGAACAACTGAACAATCCTTTCACCTTTTACATTACGGTACTTCTATCTCTGTCTTCCATCCCTGGTGTTGCCAATAACAACAGCTGATTTGTTCTAAGAGCTTGATCCTGCAGCCCTTGGTAATCCTTCTGAAGTAGGGTTATTTGCATGAGTAAGAACTACTCATATGAGAATGAATTTTATAGGATCAGAACCTAAATTTCTTCCTGAAGTGCTTGCAACACTTTAGTCCCTGCCAAATCCAACTTCCCACTCTGTTCACATGCTGCTCTTACATTCAAGCTCAGTTTCCTGCAGCTTTGGTTTGGCTTGTTTTTTGCTCTTTTCTTTTTCTGCTTAATCCCTCAATTTTCTTTTACCATATTTTTCTGGCTCTAGAGCTTGTGAAAGAATTTCTGTAGTCAGACTTTTTTTTGCAGGACTCCTAATTGCAAAACTAGATGTATGGCTCACAGTTGAAAGAGCTGATCTGTGAACTTGGGAGAGCAAAGGGATACGCTCCATGTTTACCTTAAAGTCCAACCATTCTTAGCATTACTACAGAGGGTGTTGCAGAGGTGAACTAAAACGCTTTAAAAAATAAATGTCAGAATCCTAAATTCATGCACAGACTTATAAATCACAGCTACATTTTAAAACTAGTTCCTCCTATACTTCATACCCAAGACCAGAGTCCAGACCCGTACTATTCTGCATTTCACAACTACAGTGGCTAAACAATACTTAAGGGCAATTTAGAGAAGACAGTCTGCTCCTGATTAGCTTTATATATTAGTTAGAGGCCCAGATAAGGGATTGGGGCTACAATATGTCAGGCATTGTGTATACATAATGAGAAAATGGTCCCTGCTCTAGGGGACCTGCAATGTTAGTGATGCAACTGTAGCAGGAAAAAAGTCACAAACCTAGGGATCAGAATTCATGTCTTGCCAAGTTAAAAAATCTAAGTTTACCTTTAAATTATAATACTGATTTATCTAGAGCCTTTCCTCCCAAAGGAATTCTGTACCATATGCTGAAATGAGTCTGTGGTCACCTAGCATTCCACAGATGTCCTTTTGCATACTCAGCATACTATAGGGATGCAAAACTTTTACAGCATCAAGGGAAAAAACTAAGATCTTCTTGCTCCAAATGCCAAACCCCAACCACTTGAACTAAAGGCAAATCTCCATTAGCTGTTAGCAGTATCTGGCCTATAACAGAGTTGGGCAGCTCTAATTCTATCCACCAGGAGCTGTATCTCTACCTGTAGTCAGTACATTTCTTGCTCTAAAATCCTCCCAACTGCTTACTGGTTCCTTAACTAAAATCCCTTTAGTAGCTGTTGCTAGAACTCCTCCTTAACAGATTACGTATTTCTTAAGTGCCTCAGAGAAAAATATGTCGTCTGTTCATTAAGGATGTACAAATACCAGTCATACTTTCTTGAGCTAGCTTATCTAGTCAAGGGTTAAGCCACAATGGCTCCTGGTCATTCTTTCAACAGGTTTCCCCCACTAACTGCAAAGGAAGTAGGAAGTTTTAAAACAAAAATACAGTAAGTTATAGTATTTCACATAAGTTATTTACAACAAAGATTTTTTAAGATATCTTGTCTTAGGATAGATTTTTAACGCCTTATAATATCAACTTTATTATGAATCATCTAAATGTTTCCTTTGAAGCCAGGGATATGGCATAATGCTTGGGATCTTGGGAACTGCCAGTGTTTAACATGTATTTATTGATAGCATTTCCTTCAGGAACGTCAGGTTTCCTAGCCAGTCTTTAGATTCCATTACTGGATTCCTCCACATCCAAAACTCCCAGGAAAGTTAGGATCTGGCTAATCTTTGACTTAATTATTCCCCTTGTTTTATCAATCTTTTCCCCAGCTCTTTAAAAACTGAGTCAGCATTCTCATTTATAAAAAAAAAAAAAAAGAAGCATCAGCAGCCCAGCACATCAACAACCCCACAATAACAAACCAGCACATGCAGTTAAGTACATACTGCAGAAAAGAAACATTTTTTTTTTGCTAAAGAAACATTTTTGCTAAAGAAACATTTTAGTGTGATAATAGTGAAAAAAAAATCTTTGAAAAAATCATTACAGAAGCACTATGTAAGCAAGGTCTTCTTTCCCACCTGATGCCATACAAGACTCCAGGTTCTTCAAGATTTTGTCTACACTTACAAGTTTTGCTGCTTTAATTGTGTTAGTATAGTTAAAGCAGCAAACTCTGCCCAGACCCTCCTAGCGTGGATGCAGCTGTGCTAGCATAGTTTTTTCCAGTTTCACAAAGTAAAAAAGGATAGCAGTATAAAACACCATTGTATTGGTATAACTGCCTCTATAATAGGACTTTTTACTATGTTAAAATTTAATATCTATCTAATCTCTATCTATCTATATCTACAGATAGATATATATTTATCACACTCCTAACTGACATAGTTATGCCAGTAAAACTTTTTAACCATAGACTAAGCCCAAGTCTTAGCTGGGTCCTTAGTCACAAAAGACACCACAATATTAGAATCACAACTCCTGGGTTATGGTCTGTTCACCCAAATTACCCTCTATAATTAAAGTCCTCCCAAAAGTTGTTCTCAGAGTCATCCTTCCTTAGAGCTTTTGGTTTCCCAGAGCACTATACTGCCATTGTTACACCTTCTCCCCCAGGTTGGACCCACTCAGGGCTCCTGTCCCAACCATACTAGTATACTGCAGTCACAGCTCAACCCTCTCAGATCAAACAAGTCTGTTCAAACCCCAATTTTATTCCTGAGAGCGACTTTCTCTTCCTTCCAGTCAGGTGAGTTAACAAGCCAGCTGCAGAAGAGGGTCAACACAAATTCAGTTAACCCTTGCTCATCCAGCTTCAGAGCCACTACTAATAAGGTGAATGTTTGTTAGGCAACACTGCCAGCTTGTTCATACTGATCTTTTCCCTCATCAGAGTATATAGAATTGCTCTAGTTCAAATGTGAATGTAACTTCTGTTATAAGGGTTCAGCATTTCAAAGTCATAAAAGCATCATACCACCCGACTGGTCTACTTTTCATTACAAAGAGGTTTCTCCAAATATAGATCTGTTCCCTCACCCTACCCTATACAACCGGCTAAGTTTTCCTCCATACTTATGTCTAACTCTTCTATTGTTTTCCTGTTACTTGGTTCAGTTATTTCTAAACATTCCAAATAATTGCAAATATTTTCCTACACATTCTCAAAGAATCAGTCTCAGTCATCAATAATAGTAATTCATTGTGGGGGAAGAGGGAGAGACACAAAGTTAGGGAGCCCAGACACTGATGTGTGAACTTTCCTGCTGCTCTCAAGTTACTAATAAGAAACTCGCCACCACTAGATATGTCTTAACTTGAACTTGAGCTGATATTTCAAGCATGGTAATCTACACTTGAGTTAAGTCCTCTTGAGGTAGCCTAGCTTAAGTGAGAATGATCACACTGTAAGAGAACACTCAGGCTAAACAGAGTGGTTGTGTTAGCTAATATGTTGTGCTAACTCAAATTTTAGTCTATATCCCACGACTTCCAGCCAACTCGAGTTAAAAGCACCACCATACTTTAGTTAAAAGTTTTTGTGTGTAGACAGGACTTGAGTGAGGCATAATTTTTGAGTTATAACTTGAGTGCATTCTGCACCGAAGACAAGCCCTCTGGCATATTGGGCTAATTATTTAACTTTTTTTCTCTCTTGCTCACCTCACCTGAAGGTACCAGCCATTACACAGACTTGCGCACATGCTTAACTCTGTACACTGTGAGTGATCTGCAGGGCTATGCACAGTGTGTAAAGTTCAGCACATGCATAAAACTTTGCAGGACTAGGTACTAACTTGTTCTGGAGCTTCATTAAACCGCTAAAATCATCTTAGCAGATGTCTACGGAGTATGTTCTGAAGTGACTTTTCAATTTGTAGTTTTCCCTCTCCCCAGAGGCCTAGCAAAGTCTCTTCTCCTTGTTAATGGCCGCCGATACCAAAAGCTTCACTTCAGCCATTTTCACTGTACCTTTTCCTCTAGTTTTTTAAATAAAATAAAAACTCACCTTTGAGCTCAGATCAAGAACAGATCATATCAGCCCATCAGACAAGTTTCTCAGAAGATTAAATGCCTCTGAAAACAAGGAACAATGGAAATCATTTTGTAAACTAAATGTATTGTAGTCTTTTCTACAAGCAAAAGCTGTCATGTAACATACTGGTGATACAGATTCTCTAGGTGATTCCGATCGTGGAGATGCAAAATATTTTCTAAGTGTACAGATGATGCAAAGGATCAAAAATATAAATGCTCAGGAACAGCATAAAATACAGAAAAAAAACCCAGACAGTTTAAGTACAGGCTAAATTAGGGCAATTATATTTGGATGGTGGTAAATGTAGAATAAATATAGGTTCAAAACTGGTGAAACAGCTGTGAAATAGAGAAGCCACAGAAGCATCAACAGTATATTGATTTGAAAAGAGATTTGAAATCCCTGTAGAAGAGTCTGTGCCCCATCATGCTGCTTCAATAAAGAAAGCAAACACAATGCTGAGTTATTAGGTTGCAGCAGATTGAAGAAAGATCAAAAGCTGAACCTGGCAAATCAAGCATAAGAAGGTATTTTTTTCTGTAAATGTAGTGTTTTAGATCTCAGCTAGTATATGGCATGTGGGGTGAGGTGATCCAAAGTCAGGGCCGGCTCCAGGCACCAGCCCAGCAAGCAGGTGCTTGGGGTGGCCAACGGACCGGGGTGGCACGTCCGGCTCTTTGGCAGCAGGTTCCTCACTCCCTCTCGGAGTGAAGGACCTCCTGCCAAATTGCCACCAAAGACTGAAGCAGCAGCGGTAGAGTCGATTGCAATCGCGGCTTTTTTTTCTTTTTTTCTTTTTGCTGCTTGGGGCAGCAAAAGCCCTGGAGCCGGCCCCGTCCAAGTTAAGATTTTTCCAAGGGATAGTAAGCATTTTAGGGTAGGGACCTCCATCTTCCTTTATGTTTGTATAGCTCAATGAGGCTCCAGTCCTGAATGAGGCCAGTAGGTGCTACTGCAAAACAAATAATAATAAAGAGTGCAGTGGTGAGCAATGAAAAAGTTTATCAGTTAATTATCAGGGAAAAATGAATAAGAACTGCAGTGGTCCTATTTTCATCTACATCCTGAAACAGATAAGTGAACAACAGCAATATAGGTAACAAAGAAGCCACATACAAGTACTCTGTATCTTATACGCAGACACAAACATACACCATACTTCGTACATTCCAATTCTACACCTACCATAAATTATTTAAGGCAATAGTTGTTTAGCACTGAGATACTCTGATGGTTGTGGTGTACATGCTTAGCTGAAAAACGGAGATTAGATACATAGTCATAGCTATTAAATCCTCTTTCCATTTTTCTTTCAACCCTTGTAAGCTACAAAGGACCTCAATCAGTAGAGGAGATTGTTCAACAAGATTAATGTGTGGCAAAAAAAAGGTTGTTTTTTTTCATGGCTTAGACCCTTTGGCAGCAAAGGGAGAGACAAGAAGTGGAGTATAATGTATTTGAATTAGTCAGCAAGTCACGTTTTAAACTGAATACTGGGGGAAATCCCCTTTGGACATCACAGACGTGCATCATCCTAATCATTAATATGGCTGGCACACTTGAAAACACTAGTAGTCTAAGGGTTAAAATCCTGAAGACTGTGGTTAGCTGCCCATCCATTTGGGCCTTTAGTTTTAAGAAGGGAACGTTCCCAGCTATGAACATGATGATTAAGCCTGAGAGCAGCAATTGCAAACCAAGATAAATAGTAACCAGCTGACACATTTCCAATTCAAAAATATCCTGAAATATAAATTAACAACATACAGAACAAAAGTCTTTCTTCAGCAATTAAGCTTTTCTCTTTTTATTCTACGTACAGAGAACTAAGTCTGCTATGTACAATTCAATAACCTCAGGAATATGTTTCTCAAAGGTCAGTCAAGGAGGAAACTGTGCTTTGAGAGACTGATAAGCATAATATATCTTCCAAAACAGTTCTATCCAACCAGGTGATCTGTAATTCACCTCTGTGTGTTGTTAGCACAGCTTTGTACCACTATTTTTGTGCACTAACTACATTAAGAGCAGCATGTTATTGTGGGGTTGTTTTTTAAATGACTCAGAACCAAAGGGATCAGTTTCAAAACAAAATTAGTTTGCTGCAAGAAGGTTCAGCATTAAAGGCTAAGTAAATTTGGAGTCTGACATAATCCACACCCTTTAAAGAACTCTGTTTGTGTTTGTGAAGGGCTACACCCTCACACAGGGCTGGAGGAGGCTAATGAGCTCTTCTGGGCCTGTAGTGTGCTAACAAGGCACACTTGCAAGGCATGTTCAGCTTGGAAGAAAAGGTGCTTAAAAGGGGAAATTTTCCAGAGGAAAGGGTGGTGAACTGGAAGAAGGTTACTTCTCCCAAAGACTGAGGGTAACAAAGGCAGTCCAGCTGAGGAGGAGACAGCTGTGGGACATGCTACTCCCAGAGCCATCCTGGCTGCCAGCAAAACAATACACCCCAGGAAGAGGGGTAGGAGATAGTTTCTTAAAGTCTATTGCCCTTTTGCAGAGACTAAGCCAAACAGCCAGGGGGTGTCAGAGACTGGACTTTGTTCCAGCCAGCCCCAAGTGTTGCCAGCTGGGGTAGAAGAGAGGGTAAATGATGGATAGTGTTAGGGATGGGCTTTAGGAAGCCCCCTTCCTCCCCCTTGCCCCGTTCAAGAGAGAGGATGACTCTTCTTCATGGCAACCTAACTGTAGTGGCTGAAATGGAAAGGCTTCTCTGCAACAATTTTGTTTAGGAAAAAACTGCTTTTAGTAGAAGAAAAACAGATTAATTTCTTAATCTACTCTTTTGTATATGGTCATTGAGTGGACATAAAACAGAACTGACTCCTAGAAAGGGAAAAGAGGACACTTGTTGATATGGAGCCTTCCATACCAGTCACCACCAACACCTGAAGGTATTGTCCCAAAATCAGTACTGCAATCTTTTGACCAAAAGCAAGCACCTAAAAGGATCCAGAAATTGGTGACTACATAGTGAGAAATGTAGCCCAAAACATCTATGGCCTACAGAAAACAGGATGATATGCTGTCTCCCAGTCAGCAGAACAGATGCTATCACAATAAAGGTATCAGTTATTCTAAAGGATGCTGGACAGCTCCCATCAATTATAATCCAAGTTGCAGCAAGTGATGCTAATGAAGAAAGATTTTTATAATCAAAACATCACGTCGGGGAGCTGGAAAGAAAACTGAAAATGTGGTTAACACTGGATCCCTTGATAGATCCTTCAGGGGACAAACATTAGCAAAGAAAGGAGGAGACTGATACTGGAGACCAACTTATGGGTGCACCAGTGATGCAGTAAAGGGAGGAGTTGAGATTCTCAGAGTGCCAGAATACCAGCTGAGATGCAAGATTATTTGGGGTTAAACAGTCTTCACTTACAGCAGAACTGGTTCCAACCTGGTTGGTTCAAAATTGCCAGGGCTTCTTAAGTGGCCTTTAAATTATGTAGGAAATGAGAAGAGGGACTTTCTTTAGGCCCAAATAATCTGAACTATGCCTTGAAAAAAAACACACAGTAAGATATCAGAGCCAAGTTTTTAGAAGTAAACTCTGTTTTTTCCTTGCCCCCACTCAGACACAACTTGCTGGTACCAACCAGCCAGCAGTACTATCAGGCTGCTTTCTTTGTAAGCATTTTAATGTGTAAAAGGAATTTAAAGAACAAAACTCCCTTATTTATTAGGGATGAAATTCACTGCTGTGCAGAGGACATGTGCAAGACCTATGCATCACTGTCACACAAACCTTAATTTGGGTGCTTAAGTGGGACTTAAGTGCTCCATAGGTCCTGTGCTGGCCCTCTGCACAAGGTGAATTTCATGTTAATTTTTTTAACATATGTCATTCTGGTGGTATTCACTAGCGCAGATGCACCCACAGAATTATTCAACATGAGAAAAAAATACATGATAAAGAAATTGTCAGGATAATCTAAACTATCTACTGTACTGATTTTAGGAGAATAAAATAAAACATGTTAACGTAAATACTTTACTGTAGTGTGTGGAGCAACAGTTGTAGCATCCATGGTACTCCTGTCTTACCAAAAAAACAGGTAACTTACTTTAATAGAACCTAGACCAAGGGAACATTACTCAGGATCTTAAATTAGAGAAGACAAAAAGATTGAGATTTTCTAAGTTATTTAAAGAGATGGATTCAACCTTGGAGAAATTCAGCTTGTGGGTTTGACCAATCTCTAATCATGTGATCTCATTTTTCAGCAAGTGACAGTGGACTTCAGCACCATCTATTAAGAAGCCCATTCAAAATGAGGAAATGTTCGAATAGCTAGGGTAATCAAAATGACAAACCTAAGCAAAGAGAGATTACTACTGAATTTATGAATTAGTAGGTCCATTCTTATGTTTACATTTTAGGGAATTGGTGACTATTCCAGCATAGCATCATGTTTAAATAGAAGAACCAGTACCAAAACAGAGAGCAGAACAAAATACAGATGAAAGTCCTCACAAAAACATATGATCTAGTACATTTTTGGCAAATACAAGCAAGAGTGTGCTACTCTAACTTAAGATTATTATTAACAAGATTTTTGCAAATATTTTGGACTATTTTATCTAGTAAGAGAAAACAGACATATTAATATGCAGTAGGAACTGTAATGCATCTAGGGCCTTACATTAGAGCAGCTGCGGGGAGCAGAGCCCCTAAAGCTTCACTTACTCACCTGGCTAAGGGTCAGTTCCAGTGCAACCTATGAAATGCCCCAGTGTCCTGAACTGATCCCAATTCCCATTACCAGCTGCAGTGGGAGCCTACCTATGTTCACGCTCTTAGTCCCAGAACATCAGATTTGATATCTGGTTTTGAACTTTTAACTCTGTTCCAATCTGCTGCTGTTCAGTCTCCTGCTAGCACTTCCTCTCTTCTCTTCTCCCCTCTCGCTTTCACTCCCTACATTCTTCCCTGTTATCTAACTTATCCCCATTAAAAACAACAACAGCAAACAAAGAAAAAAGTTTCTGGATCTAACAAGACATTTGCTAGACACTCTGATCTCTTGTATCTCTTTCCCCCATCCTTCATCCGTCTTGTCTGCTTAGGTGAGAATTCAAGGGGCCTACTCACCAGCTTAGAGTTAAGCACATATGTAATGGCTTGGCTACACTTGTGAGTTAGAGAGCATTAAAGCAGCCCCAGGTCTCCTAGCTCACTTCCCGTCCAGACTGGGAAGGCACGTAAAGCGCTCTGACTCCAAGGCTAGAGCACTCCTGGTACTCCACCTCAGTGAGAAGATTAATGCTTGGTGCACATTGGCTGAAACGCGCAGGTGTCAGTGTGAACGAGGTATTGCATTACTGTGCTCTGATCAGCCTCCGGAAACAACCCATAATTCCCTTAAGTCAAGTGGCCACTCTTGTCATTGCATTCCTGCAGCAGTTACAAAACAGATATGCCCTTTGAAAGCTCTGTTTCTGACAGCCGGCATGCTTATCTGCTCCAAGACAAAGCAACCATTACTGTGGAATGCTGTGTGTGAGAGAGAGAGAGGCGGGGAGGAGGCAGGGTCCGTTGCTGTCTGAACTTACAAGACAGCATGCTGACATGCTTTCAGCCTCACAAAAACCCATTCTCTCTCCCCTCGCATACACACAACACCCACTCCCTGTCACACTCCACTGCGCCCCGCATTTGCATGTTGCAGCCACTTGCAAGCTGGGATAGATATGACAATGCACTGCTCTCTGTAGCCATTGCAAGAGCTGCTCATGTCGTCACACCAGTGCACTTGCAGCTGTCAGTGTGGACAGATTGCAACACTTTCCCTACTGTGCTCTACGAAGGCTGGTTTAACTCAAAATGCTCTACATCTGCAAGTGTAGCCATGCCCTAAGTCTCTGGAGGATTGGGGTGTAATCTGGAGCCGTTACTGTATTTCTATACATTTGTAGAGCTCTCAGCATAAAAGGGATCCAATCAAGGCATTTAGGTGCTACTGGAATATAAATAAAAATGATTACAGTGCACAGAAAATGTATATAACCTACAGAAGTGCAATTTCTCAGGCTTCTGTAGGAGAAATAGTTTTTTTCTTCAGGTGTCTTCTGCACACTTATCTCGTCATAGTACGGCTGGAGACTGCATGAAGAACAAGTCTCTACTGGGCTGTCAGCAGAGATCTCCTCAGAGCCTACATTCTCCAATGTGAGCTAATGAAATGAAGGAACATTTCAGTTGGAAGGAACTCCCTTTGTAGACCATCGATGCTATCAGCTGAGGAAAGGGAGGGAGATTAGTATTAAGCATCTTCTGGCACTTTCCCCATCACAGTCGAGAGCCCTGCTTCCATTCCACTTCCAGTCCTGCCCAGCCCTGACAATCAAACCTGGTTCTCTCATGTAGCCTTACAGTGATTACACACTAGATTATTGAGGCAGCCCCAAACATCTTATTTGCTTACAATCTGCCAACAACACTGAGATTTTGAAGTACACTCTGGTTTTCAGCTGTTCGATAAATATCACAAAGGTTAGGCTGAGTCCATTCTATCAGGAAAGAAACCACAAAACAGCAAATATCAGAGCCTACACAACACAAAAAGAGGGCCAGAGTGAAAAGTAGGGGTAAAGAGTGCAAGTGTAGCAAGGAGATGTGACCTCCCTCAGAGAGTGACAAGGAGGGACCACAACATGCCCCCTGCTGGGCTGAACCAGGAGAGCCACATCAATCCTGATGGAAATGGAAGGGTGGGACAGCAAGCGGAAGTACAAACAGTGGGCCTGCAGCTCAATTGTGGTGGAGCTGCCACAGGAGATGGAAACATCCTGCCTTTTGTTGGAGCCTGCAGAGGAGTTGCCTTCTGAGGACTGGCCAGAGCTCTCAGGGCTGCTGGCCAACCAAGGCATCGAGGAGCTGCAGGGGCAGCTGCCTGGGGACTGGCTGGATTTCCCTGGGCTGCCAGCTGACCAAGATGCTGAGAAGCTGCTGCCTGGCCAGTGTTCCCTAAGATAACAGACACAAGTACACCTGAGGAGGAGAGTAGGAAGCAGCCCTGGGAAATCAGGCAACAGTTTCATTGGGAGCTGTCCTGATACAAGGTCAGCATGTTGTATGTGGATCCCTGCTGACCAATGGTGGGCCACTCTGCCACTGTTAGGGCCCTGGACAGGGATGTGATAGAGTTGGGTGGGCCTGCATCCCTCCTGCCCCCTACCCTGGGGGGTGGCAGTACTCCCCTCTCTTGAGGCCTGTGCTCCTCAGGCAACTGTTACCTGAGCCCCTAGACTTTATTGGTGCCCTGCCCTGACTGGGACTAGGGCTCATAGACTGCCCGGTTGCTCTGCCCTGCTTCCAGGCCAGAGCCTACCCATTGCTTGGCTGCTCCACTCTGGCTGAGGGCCTGGGGCTCAGGGACTACTTAATCATTCTATCCTGCTTGTAGGTCAGAGCCTACTAATTGTTGGCTGCTGTCCTGTTCTGCATGGCTGGAGGACCAGAACATTAGATGTAGCTAATTCACCCCCTGTGAGCTCAACTTTACAGGTACATGACGGTGAGGAAGAGTAGCCTCTGAAGAAGGGACAGCCATGCAGCCTACAGTAAGGCAACAACATAATCAAGAAAGGAATGAGAAGTGTAGCAGAGGATTAATGCCAATCCTTTAGTCAGATCTATATGGAAATAAGGAGTGAAAGGAAATGTGACTTTTCACTCCATGCATCTGAAGAAGTGGTTTTCTACCCACAAAAGCTTATGCCCAAATAAATCCATTGGTCTTTAAGGTGCCATCAGATTCCTTGTTGTTTTTGTGGATAAAGACTAACACAGCTACCCTTGATACTTCAACAAATACTGTTGCTCCTTTTTCTTCTAAGCAACTAGTCAAAGTTCAGGCTCTGGGATGTTCAAGTTGGAAGCAGAAATTGGAGTCTGATTATTTTATTTGGAATCTTGCTTATTTACAAGGCATATAAAAAGTCTTGCTTCTCCGAACACAGGGGGAACCAAGAAATAAATGAGCAATTTCTTAGCTTACAGCCCTAAACCTCTTCAGCCAACTACTTCTTCTTATATGGCATCTTCATTACTGGATGTCTGCAACCATGATAGCCCATTCTGTATGATCCTCTGCTAATTTCTTTGTGGATTAATAGTCCTTTTGATCCACTCAGTATACCACAACATGCATCCAAGATCTCTTTCTGCCTCATGTTTTTCTGCTATCAACTTTTCCCCTTCCACTGCCCATAAACATGCATCACCCATTAAACCTCTTAAAATGGGCCCTGCAAATTGGATCTTTCTCTTCATAAGATTTCTAACTAGCGTTTGCCAAGTTCCAATCATCGCCAAAAGTTTATTCAGAGCTGAGCTTTAGCAAACACCAGACCCAAAATCTTTCTCTAGCTTTTTCCAGAGTCACACTGTGCTCACAGGTTACTGCTTGTCATTCTTGCTTTTTACCTCTTGTCTGTTCTGAGTTTCTGTGTGTTCTCCCTCTCCTTTCTCTCTCTCCCATCCCCACAGAAAACATAAACAGAACTCAGCAAAATAACCCAAAAAACCTCCACTCACTCAGTCCTGGGCAGGTTCACAACCCTTTTATCTTAGGTAGGGGCTTGTGATTAATTTAGCCTTAGTTATGTTAATTGAAGGGTGAGTTCACACCCATCAGTCTCAGCGCGGTTTTAACTTAACCCTAATAAGGTTTCACTCACCTCATAACAGTAACATTGTCTGGCCACAAATTCAAAAATGCATGTTGTTTCTCTGTTATGAATGTAGATCCAAAGTGTCATGTACAGTACACCATGAAAGACAGCCAGTTTCTATCTGTGTTTAAGTATTCTGGACCTGGAACAAATTGTCCTAATAATCTAAAACCAATTCAGTGGAAAGACTCTGGCTGTTCATAGCAGGTGGGATTTGTTTTTAGAGAAACCAGTGTGTACTCTTCTCAAAGCAGATTTGATCCATCTCTTGCTAGTTTACAGGGATCAGCATGCAAATAATCAACTTATTTGATATCTCATAAGCTCTTATCTTTCGTGCCTCCAGACGTAAGGGCAGATGAGAGAAAATTACTTACCTTTGGAAGATACCTTGAAGGATTTTTACTCCTGGGTCTTAGCTCTTTAGCTATCAAGACTCCAGGAAGAGCCTAGCTCTTAAGTGTGTTAGTGGGTTTTTGGGTTTTTTTTGTTTGTTTGTTTTTAAACTTTTGAGGGCAGTGGTAGCAGAACAGAGCAAAAGCCATATCTCGAACAGGCCACAGAAAAATCTTATGGGAAAAAGAATAGGCTAGGTTCTAACATCAATATCTTACTGCTTATCATAAAACATCTCCTAACGTTCCAGATCTCAGATTTTAAAGATCAACATCTGAGATAAAATTCTAGTTTACTGAATATATCACTTAATTAAAGCTAGAAGAATAAAAAGCTGATTCCAATTTTGGATAGGTGGCTGTGGTACCACGAATTACACTTGTAAAATTTCCCACTAGGCACATGTGCTAAAACTTTCTTGGAGTTCTCAAAGATTAAAATTTAAACATATATTCCCTTGGTTATTTGGAGTATCCAGTACATCATTCTAAAATAGCTAGATTTATTCAAAATTACTAGCAGGTCATGTTTAAAAGCACAAATCCTTGACTTTGGCCCTGTTTTCAAAACAGCATTGTGCCTCTACCTTGTATGTGAAGTAAAACCCTGTCTAGTACTGACCGTTCTTATCTCAGCCAGAAGGAATTCTGATTATATTTTTACAACTCCTGGCTTGTGAGAAATAAGAGCTCTACTAGTTCATAAAAACATTCTTTTCCTAATTCAATGTTAGATGCTGGATAAGTTTTTTACAATGATAAACTTACTTGTAATAAGATTTATACTACAAATCAAACACACTTTTGCCCAGTGCATAAGAATTATAGGAATTTATAAGGAGCAAAAGAGTCTGGTTTGCAAATTTGGAAAAGAAATATATCAGCTCTGATAAATTAAATTGTGTATTTGAACAATCAGTGGGTTGTATAATGTTCCATAAATACAGATATGACATTTTCTTACTATGCGGATTGTTTTCAGTTCTTATGTAGATTTTTCTCATGTCTAAGGAAAAGAGTTGACATCGGCGCTGCCGAGAGCAGGTTCGGGCCCCCCAGCAAGGGCATACTGGCTAAATAGGGCTGACAGAGCTGGGGAAGTCGGGCACAGGGCCCCTTTCTGGACTGCCGGGCCGCAGTAATTAGTAGCAGCTCCCTTCCCCCCCACCCGTTGTCCCTGGTTGACATGACAGCAATTTAGCCACAATATGTCCCTTTAAGGCAGTGTAAGTAATCTGAGGTAGGATTAATTTCCAAGTAGAATTCTTTGGTTTTCATTTAGGCTGAACAAAACAAGTAATTATCAAGTGATCCATTATTTGTCGCCCATTCCCAGCTTCTGGCAAACAGTTCCCTAGCCTCTGTTTGCTGGAAGCTGGGAATGAGCGACAAGGAATGGATCACTTGATGTTACCTGTTCTGTTCATTCCCTCTGGGGCACCTGGCATAGGCCACTATTGGAAGACAGGATACTGGGCTAGATGGACCTTTGGTCTCAAATAATGGTCTCAAGTTGCAGTGGGGGAGGTTTAGATTAGATATTAGGAAAAATGTTTTCACTAGGAGGGTGGTGAAGCACTGGAATGGATTACCTAGGGAGGTGGTGGAATCTCCTTCCTTAGAGGTTTTTAAGGTCAGGCTTGACAAAGCCCTGGATGGGATGATTTAGTTGATGATTAGGTCCTCCTTTGAGCAGGGGGTTGGACTAGACCTCCTAAGGTCCCTTCCAACTCTATGATTCTATGACTCAGTATGGCCATTCTTATGTTCATATTTAATGAATTATAGTTACATTATAAGCTTTCAAGGTTTTTCAGTATATAAAACCTGACCCCTATACTATATTTCAATCAAAACAATGACACTTTATACATTGAAGTACCTTTATTTGAGGATCACAACCTATTTCACAAACAGTAAGCCTTATAATACCCTTGTAAATTAGGCACATATTATTATCCCCATGGGGAAAATGGAGGCAGAGAGAGGTTAAATGATTTGACCAAGCTTCTGCATGTCAGTTGCAGAGCACTCTTTTTTTTTTTTTATCCTCCCAATAAATAAAGGCAAGGAAATTCTCTGATTAGTCGTCATTAGCATAATAAACCTCCTTTACAGCTTCAGTACACATTACAAACAAACATCACAATACCCAAATGGAATCATATACTCCACATCATCACCTCCCTTTTATTTTCAGATACAATCATCTACAGTACCCACTAATTCCTCAAAATCAGCCAAATGCACCTTAACTTCAACCTCAGAAAGATTCTCATTGACACACATACCTTTACTTTAAAATCACTAGTGTATTATTATCTTCTAGAGGAAATTAGAGGGCACTTATTTTTTCCTGTACTTTAACTTCCAATCTGCAGTACAGCCTTTTGTAGTAATCTCAACAGAGAGCAAGACTGCAAAAAAGTGATGTCATGAACCCACTCATGCTTTAATGTGCAACAGTTTAAATAGATCACCCACTGTGACGTTACATTATCTTATGATGATATTCTACTAACTATTTTAAAATAGTTTGTGTGAATGCCAGAAATTATCAGGCTCAATCCTGAAGTCCTTACTTAAGCAAAATTCCCACTGTTTTCTTACTGACAGTTTGCCTGAGTAGAAACTGAGCTGTTAGTTCAATACTGGGCCTTACAGTGACCTCAAAGCAAATAAGATGATGGCATGAGGCCTGGTTCTGTCCTGTCTTGTTTCTGATGTAGTCATTTACCCCTGTGTAAATTGAGGCTCAAATTCTACCATTCTCTCCTGATAGCATTTTGCACCCACTTTACATAGATATAAATGACTAAACGTCCTGCATCCGATGAAGTGGGTATTCACCCACAGAAGCTCATGCTCCAATATGTCTGTAAGTCTATAAAGTGCCATAGGACTCTTTGCTGCTTAAAGAAAAAAGGCAGTGGAGAATCAGGCCTATGGATTAAAGTAGTGTATATCCTAACTCATAGAATTATCCAGTCACTTGACCCTATTATAGTAATGTGGAATTCAGTTTGCATTGAGAGTCAGATTCTGTTCTTCCCTCCCCTTAGCAAAAGGAGCAGGGCAGCCAACCTCTTTAGTGCATAAGAGTGCAGTATGAGAAAAAGAGGGTGACACACCAGCCCAAGCATACCATCCTCAAGAGAGCATGAGCTGTTAGCTAATGTGTAGATAGAGTTTCTGGCTGATTAGCATATATGATGCAGCAAACAGCATCCAGGTCAGCCAGGAATCCCCGCTGCTCCTTTTCAGCGCTGCAGCGCATAAACTCCTGATTTCTAATCTCAGCTCTGAACAATTTTCTGGGTAATCTTGGCCAAGTCACTTAAACGCTTTCTTCCTCAGTTTCCCCACCTGTAAAATGGAGATAAAAATACGTACTTGCTGGGAGACTTACTTAGGCCATGTCTACACTACCACTTATGTCAGCAAAACTTATGTTGCTCAGGGGTGTGAAAAAACACATTACTCTGTGCGGCATAAGTTTCGCTGACATAAGTGATAGTGTGTATAGCCGCTCGTTGGGGGTGGTTTAATTATGTCGACGGGAGACCTCTCTCCTGTCAGCATAGAGCGACTACACAAGACATCTCACAGCAGCATAGCTGCATCAGTACAGCTGTGTGCCACTGTAAGGTTTCTAGTGTAGACATAGCCCTTTGCAGACACTTAGGCTAAGTATTCTTATTATATTACACAATATGAAATGCTAATCACTGATTCAGTATATATGGCCCAGTAAAATATTAGAGCAAAACAATACCCACATTTTATGGTCTACAGTGTCAACAGCAAAATTTAAGCAAATAGCGCTTCAATTTCAAAAGTCACAGACTGTTAGCAGTGAGAAGAGATCAGTGGTCAATGAAAACTATAAGTTTATTATAATAAAGATGATTTGAGAAGGAAGAGGAAAGAACTTTTTTGAGGCCCTTACTAGAAAAGGAGATATTGAAGATCCACAGCCATTGTAAGTCAGTGGAGCTATGTAAATTTAAACCTGCTAAGGAAATGGCCCCAAATATTTACTAGAAATTAAATTGGGACTGAAAGATTTGACACGTAAAGCAATAGGATGAGCAACTAGCTTCAGTTTGAATCATCTATTGGTATGATACTATTTTAAGAATAGTAGGATAAAAAACAGAACTTTATTTGAGGAAGGCTACAGCTACACCAGGACCACTGGGAACCATGTCATATAAACCATTTAAAAATCAGTTCAAGCTCATTTGTAATTACAAGTTTTGTCCAGCTTGTGGGCATGGGATCATATAGTGTTTAAACCAAGTTCAGAAACAGTGTTTTAGTCCCCTATCTAGAAAGAATACAAAACTCGGTTGTAAACCTGGTTTAGCCTTGTGTACAATGGCTGGTCAAGTTATGTTTAAACCAAATTAACCTGAACTGGTTTTTAAAACTTAAGTTTGAAACATGACCTTTTTCTACTGCTGGGAATGGAATAGTCAGCAATGTAAATAAAATTGCAGAAATAAGTCTCATGGTATTTGAAATCCCCACTACTCAGTCAAATAAAGAAATATTAAAGAAAAATTTGACTTGCACATGACAATATGACTTGGTAATATTTAGCAGTTACAATATGAAGAATATTAACAGAATGTACAACTAACATGCATTTCATGTTGCAGTGAATTTTTTTTTAAATGCACAAGAGCCTGTAGGTCCTCTGAAATACCTCTGCAGTGAAAAGCCTTGCCAACAGAGAGTAGCAATTCATAAGATAGGACATATCAATATCCCAATGTAATTTCTAACCAGAGAGAGCAAGTAGGGTGTATAAAGTTTCTTAATGGTATATTGGAAGTGCAGAGAATATAAACAAAAGATTCCATAAGATATACTCCCATCTTTGTATCCCATAGAGCAGTCTACAGAACAATCAAGCCTCTGTGTGTGTGTGTGTGTGTGTATGTATAAAATAGGAGACAGCCTTTTAAATAGACTCAGTCTTCTTATTTTTGAATCCTGTCAGTTTGCAAAGATTACACAATATGAGATCTGAGAAATGACCACGTAGAACTGTCAGCGTTGGCAGGATGAATAAATACTACACAAATAAATGCAGGGCAAGGTGGTAATACCTATCAAAATACTGTTCTCAATAAACAGACTCAGTAGTGGAACACAGATTCAGAAGGGAGATTAATCTATATTTGTATGAGGAAAGACAATAAGATCCCTATGCAACAAAGTCTATTCTTGGGGGCTATACTGTTGAAGTCACTGATAGATCTGACTAACAAAGTCTATTCTGGGGGAGCTACACTGTTGAAATCACTGACAGATCTGACTATCTCAAGAATTGATGGAGGTCCTGCTATGTTAGGGTACATTTTTAAAGAATGTATGACCTCTTTCTGCATTATTTTTCACCTACCATATACCAAATGCTAGCTCAGATGCACTGATATTTCTATAGTGATACGGATTGGAGCCTATATGCAAAAATGAATTTAATATACATCATTAAGGGTGTATCCAATTACAAAACAATCACATTCTTTCCTTGATACCAGAATGAAAAATACCAAACATACTTCCCAACACTTTATAGGCCAGGTTGTGCCCTGCTACTTCACAGTTGCATAAGGGAGGGCATAAAGAGACTCTCCTCTTGCATTATTGTGCAACAGTGAGATGCAGTTGGAGGCCCTGTGCTCCAAGAGGTCCTCCAGATGTTTCCTGGAACATAGCATCCCAAAAGCAATGAGAAGGAGATGGGGGTTATTCTTGGCCAGCAGAGTAGGCTGTTCACATGATGTGACTATGCTACCATCCATGTGGGGCTGTGCCTTAAAGATACAACTGAACCCTGAATCAAGGAACATTAGAAATGCTATATCTGAGAATACCACTGGCCCTTCTGGACAGACAGTCTGCCTCCTTGTTAACACCTGGTACTTCGGAGGAAGATGATTTTCTATCTTGCCAAGATTGCAATGGTGTATCATGGAGATGTAATGGGACTAGTCCTTTGAGTATTTTAGGACAACCAAGTAGACCCACCCACTGTAAAATCCACATCATACTTTATAAGCCACCCAGTCCATGATGGGAGAGTATACTCAGTGACCATTTAATTAACTGTAAGTATGTGTTCACCCATAATAGATGTATTGAATAAATCTGCCAGGTTTTCTTGCCTTATATTGAGTCTTATGGTATTATTTCAAGGGTCCTATACATCTGGGATACCTAGCACCAAGCTTTGAAAGTAATCAGCACATGCTCTGTAATATAAAAGTTGTTTTCTTTATGCTATGCTATGCTATTTCATTCTATGCCATATAATTGAGGAGCTGGCTAAAACTCAACTGAATCATAGTAGGATAATGAAGGTCAACATACAGTGTAAAATTAAAATAAAAGAACAAAGATTGAGCTATGCTGGTAAAATCAGACACTATGATGGGGCAATGTAAGCACTTACATGCTTCTAACTTGATAGCTAATGAAAGTGGTATTGGTCTATGAGGCCTGCTATATCTACATTTCCGGTTCAATTCCAACCCAAGCCAGCAGTGAACAATAGTTGTTACCAGATGATTAATGTTTGGTGGCCTACATGAAATACATTCATTGCCTCAATCCAGCTTCAACCCTACTGGACAAGTGTACACATAAAAAACCACCACCACACCACATTTGGCTGTAATTGGCAACCTGCTGGCAGAAAGGCCATGGATTGAATGGGCACAGAGACTAAGTCACTCTAGAATGGATCTTTTCAGAAGAGCATTGAAGCATATAGGACCCAGCAATGTGGAAAATGGTGCTACTGTTGCCTACCTGTTCTGTGGATAAATAGATGACTATATTCTCCAGGGCTGGCAAGCCAACACTTTTCATGAGAACTAAAAATCATTACAGTTTTTAAACAGAGAATTGTTTTTAAGCTCAGAAACTGCAAGTTGGGGTACTCAGTACATATTTATATTTATTATTATAAAGGGTGGCCTCTTTCACATTAGAGAAGTTGGTCCTCAGTGGCATAATTCTCCTCTTATTTAAAATTAATTTTATATCAATGTAACTCTCTTGACCTCAGTGGAATTACTTCTGATTTACACCAACATGAGAGGAGAATCAGGTCTCTTACCTTTAGAGCAGGGAATAGTGGGAAGAAGTAGCCAAGACATCCCTAAACAAACAGCTGGGAATATTTTTGCCTTACTCTTTTCAGGTCTGATTTGTGCTTTAACTGGTTAATCAGCAGAGGAAGTTTGAGAAAGAATCAAGGGAGGACATACCAAGGAGTCCTGGTGAGCTGCACTATAACCCTTCTGCTTCCCCTCAAACAAATCTCAAGTATATTACAGAAAGAAAAAGTCCAAGAAGTCTTCCCTGTGGCCTCTTATTGAAAGTTGGTAGCTCTACTAGGAAGAGGGAGACAGGAGCAGTATGTATAGAGTCATTGCAATCTGTTACGATCAACTAAATGCCAATGAAGGCTTCACTTAATTGAATTTTGAAAAATTCTCTCAGTGGTAACATGCAAACCCTTGATTAGGAATATAAATTAGAATTAAAAAACATGTGTTAGTCCACAAATGACATAAAACAACACTTCTTTAAATAACATTAATGGAGGCTGCAGGTGGCACTGATGGCTGCTGACAGTTGAAGATATTGCAGTAACAATTCTGACTCAGGGCAAACTATCACCATAAGTGTGGAATAGCCCACTGATGAGCTAATAAGCCTCAAAAGGGGTGAAAAGTATGGAGAAATTCTAACTAGGAGGGACATGTGCAAATCTCGTTGATTTATGGGGAAAATAAATTTATTTTGTCTGATACAGTAAAAACATGCATTTCATTACTTTCATTAGTGGTGCAGAATATCTCTCCCAACAACTCTAACTGGCTGCCTCTGCTAAGGAGATACTGATGAATGGAAAAGAAAGCTTCTCCAGGCATAGTTCTGCCACTGTTCTCTGGTTTTGTCTTGGAAAACTAAGGAATAGTGGCAGAGCTGTGTGGGGGGAAACTTGCTCATTCTCCAGTGTCTGCACTAAGTCTAACGCAAGTCAGTGTTGTCTGTTCCTCATGAATATAATGTGTGAATTTAGTAATTAAGAAAAAAGAAACATTGGTTAAAGATAAGCCCTCTACCACCAAAAATGGATTATTAGACAATAAGTCCTATACAGTTCTAATAAAATCTTCTTCTGATTTACCAGCAGCACAGCAACAATGAAGAATCTATTGAAAGTATATTCTTAATTTGTTTAATTATATCCTGTCACTTGACTGCCAAAGAGAGGATATATATTGGCATAGAAGCTAGACTACTTATGTACTACCCTACATTCTGATCCTGCATTTGACTCTAAGATCTTTAGGCAGACCCCCTAAAATGCAGTGCCCGCAGGCGCCATGGTGCCCACCGGGGCATTTATGTGCACCTACCTACTGCCCAGCAGGTGAGAGAAGCCGCGGCCCTGTGCCTGCCGGGGACAGAGAACTCCAGGGCTGCAGGCTTCATTCTATGTTAAAGTAAGAATAATAAATAAAATGTATTTGGACCAGCAGTTCAACAATGTTTAACTTTTTAAAAATAAATAAGATGAAAACAGTTTGATATTTATTTTGTAAAAACGCCTTAATTTTTCTCACAGGTACATAAAAAAGAGCAAATTCACATGGTAAGGTGAAAGAGTAATTGCCGAATAATTCAATTAATACCTTTTACATGTAAAATTACCCTTTTTATATTATGGATTCATATATTATGTATATTAAATATGATGTTTTTCATATTATTTAATGTACAAATACAAAATAAACCTTGAAAAATTGTTGGCATCCACCACACTCTTCTGAAAACATGAATGTGCTACTGGCCACAAAAAGGTTGGGGACCACTGCCCTAAAACCTTTCAAGTTGATTCTTATGGGTGGAGTATTATGCCTGCATGGAGTCTCATACACAGATTAGCTTGCACATTTAAGGCTTTAAAGCATATAAATGTAGGCCCCAATTTTGCAAAATCTTACATGCATGCTTAAAGCTAAGATTGGGCCATAATGTATAACCTTTGGGCCATATATTGCTATTGATATCAATAGAAGTTGCTTATAGATCAAAAGTAGAGCTGCTGTAGAAAATGGAAGGATAAATGTTGCAAAGATTTTTGTTTCTGATTTGTGCTGAAATTCCATTAAAAAAAAATTAACCAACTCAAGCAAAAAGCAGAATATATCCCTTTGTTTCAATCAACTCTGCAGCTCGTAATTTATGAACAGATATCTATGCAATCTTTTAACACAATGCTGTGCCGTGGGGATACAAGGCTTCCAAGGTGAAGTAGCTTAAAATAATGTACATGCAGCAGTGAGATCTTTCAATTGGTGTGGTTACACTGGTTTACTTAGCTCCATATACGCTCTATCACTATAACTTGTGCATAGACAGGCTTTAGATATGAACACTTAGGGTTATGTTGTTTTCAGTGAAAGAAGGCCCTTGACTCTGGAATTAATTTCCTTGTTGGTCTGACAGAGCACAGATCTGTCGTCCTTCAGGACACAAACATCACCTTCTCTCAGTCTTTTGCAGACATGGTGATAGAGTATATTTACAGCATAACTTTCAGGTTTGAATCTATTATATTTAGTTTGAGTTTGATCAACTAATTTTATAGTTTTAAGAATGTTATTTATTCCACAGATGTGATGGGCACATCTTTTAAGAATACATAAAGATGTGCTAAATATTCCCTCCACTTATGCTCCCTGTTTATTTTGCCATCACTCATTCTGGACAGTGAAACTAGACGGATATATTTTCCAGGCAGTTTCACGCTCAAGTTCTTATGCATTAACGCAATACTGTTGTTCAGACTGCAAGCAGAGCAAGGAGAATGTTTAAGTCTCTGTCCCCTCGAAGCATCTGTTTAAATGTAATTACTTTTTAATTCATTAAAACGTTTTTATAAATATTAGGGTTTGTAAAAATAATAATAAATAATAAATAACAAAACCAGAATTATGAACCTAAATTACAGGGACATTGTGAAAGCTGTGAGTGAATTATATTTGGAGGTAAAATTCATACTACATAGATACGTTCATTGGTGATTCGGGATTAGATTTAATTGCGTCCAGAATTGAAAAGGTGGCACACTATCTAATTAGCCATTTACAATATGAGGCTTTTTTCCGCTTGGATGTTGATTTTTTTAGTTAATATTGTTCCAAGATGTTAAAAATGACTGCAGTCTGCAGCAACACGGGAAAAAAACCAGTGGTTAAATATGTCTGACTTGTGGAGATAATTCAAATGGAAAAAAATCCAGGTCATTGGCCTTTTTAAACAGACCCCAGGCAATATTTACTCCTCCATAAATAGCAAAGTCACATGAATTGTGTTCAGTAAAGCCTGCAAAACAAAAAATAATAATTTACAGACTGAAACACAAACTGTGGCTCATGTGTTCACTGGGAAGGATTAAGAGAGCTTGCTGAATGCTCTGTGCTTAGTGACTGGGGTGTCAGGTCTGTTGGAAAGAGAGTGGATCATGTCACTTTAGGTACTCCATCCCCATACAGCAAGATGGAAATGCTGGGGTTCTTCTGCAGATTAAGTGCCACATAGGAGGCAGTCTTTGCTGTTACATTTCAGTGTGGCCGAAACAAGCACTGCTGCTTTTACCACCATGACTAAGGCCGCCTCTACACAGGGAAATTTACCAGAGTATGTCCACACTACCCGCCGGATCGGCGGGTAATGATCGATCTATCAGGCATCAATTTATCGCATCTTGTCTTGCTGCGATAAATCAATCCCCAAACGTGCTCCCATCGACTCCGGAACTCCACCAGGTCAAGATGCGGAAGCGGACTTGACAGGAGAGCAGCAGCTGTCGATCCCACCCATGAGGATGGGAGGCAAGTCGAAATAAGATATACCTACTTCAGCTACGCTATTCTCGTGGCTGAAGGTGCGTCTCTTACATCGACGCCTCCCCCCGCAGTGTAGACTAGGCCCCTGGGTTACTATACCAGCATAGTTATACTGCTATACTTATACAGGCGTATTTCCTTGTGTAGACCAGCCCTAACATGAATGTACATTCTCCCATAACTTCAAGAATAATGTTTACTTAACTTGCTGCAAATAATGTGTTATGGATGGTATGAAGGAGAAACCAAACAGACAGATTGTAATTAATATCACTTGCCTCTTAATAAGCGCTTTTCATCCATTGATCTCAAAGCACTTTACAAAAGAGGTATCATAATCCCTATTTTACAGATGGGTAAACTGAGTAACAGAGAGTGAAGTGACTTGCCCAAAATCACCCAGTAGCCTAGGGCCAAGCCACAAACAGAACTCAGGTCTCATGAATCTCAGTCCAGTGTTCTATCCACTTGGCCTAGCCTTACCAAACAGGCAAAAAGACATCCCTCAGAACTTTGATTGCTATTGTTAAGTGTTGCCAACTCTCATGATTTTATCCTGAGTGTCACAATATTTTTAGTTTAGGACCCAGCTTCTTGACTCATATTGTTGAGAATCTCAACTGTCTTTAAAAAAAAAAAGTTTCTAGCTCACTATTGTGGAGGAAAACTTGAAAACATGAAGCAAGTGCATGCTAAAGGCTCAGAAACTAGAGGGCAAATCAAAGGAATCCAAATTTATTTTTTAAAACGTCATGATTTTTTTGGCCTGGACTCACGATTTTTTAATGCTGGGGACTGGCAATACTGCTTCTTGTTTTTATGATTCTGTAGAAAAGTTTCAAAAATATCCTTAAGCAGACTATGGAATAGGAGGTGGTCCACAAAAAAAATCTACATTAAGACATGATCTAAATTATGAAAGTGTTTGAAACCTGTGTATACTGAACATCTGGCATCCCACCATGGGATTTACTAAGCATATCCATTCTTCTAGTTTGTTTCTCTTTGTTATGGCCTATATATCTATTTTATTTGTCCTGGCCATTTTTTGCTTTATATTGGCTGCCACAATCACTAAGTTTTCTGATCAGAGTTTATTTCTAACAAGCATTAACTCATGTCAGGAACCTGCTGAGAGGCAGACAGAATTCCAATTGGTAAGCTTTTTGATAAGAACATACGAGTGACCATACTGGGTCAGACCAAAGGTCCATCTAACCCAGTATCCTGTTCCGACAGCAGCCAGTGCCATGTGCCCCAGAGTAAATGAATAGAACAGGTAATCATCAAGTGATCCATCCCCTCTTGCCCATTCCCAGCTTCTGGAAAACAGAGGCTAGGGACACCATCCCTGCCCATCCTAGCTAATAGCCAATGATGGACCTATCCTCCATGAATTTATCTGGTTCTTTTTTTGAACCCTGTTATAGTCTTGGCCTTCACAACATCCTCTGGCAAAGAGCTCCACAGACTGACTGTGCACTGTGTAAAAAAATACTTCCTTTTGTTCGTTTTAAACCTGATGCCTATTAATTTCATTTGGTGACCCCCCTAGTTCTTGAGTTATGAGAAGGAGTAAATAACACTTTCTTATTTACTTTTTTGCTGTTATGGATTGTGTATGTATGAAAACAATTAAACTCAGCAAAGCACTTAAACACATCAAACATTAAGTATGTAAGTCCCATTGAAATCACTGGCACTTCAGCACATGCTTAAAGTTAAGCAGATGCTTAAGTTCTTTGCTGAATCAGAGCCAAAACTGTAAAAAATAAGAAAAACGTATGCATATATAGCCAGTCCATCATCTGTATTTACATGACCATGAACTAAGACATTCAAATGTCTGTCTCAAAAGTGGGGCAATGTGTGTATGGGGAGGAGTGGAATCAAATTTTAATGTGGGTGTACACATTACTGTACACAAACACACTTTCCATGTAGTCTAGCAGTTAGGATTGCTGTTTTTCACCTAGAAAGCCCAAGTTCAACTCCCAGAAAGTGAATTACACAGGATTTCTACTTTTTGAGAGAAGTGTAGATTTTGTGTTTAAGACATGACAGGGATTCAGTTTCTAGCTTGTCATTGACTTCCTGTGTGACATTGGGCAAGTCACTTAATCTCTTATCCTCAGTTCTCCACCTGTAAAGGGAGAATAATGCTTCCTTTCCTCCACCCTTTGTCTGTCTTATCTATAGACTGTAAGCCGTTCAGGCCAGGCACTGTCTCTTACTACATGTGGGCTCAAGCCTGCAAGATGCTGAGCACTTTGGCCCAGCAAAGCATTCAAGCATGTCAGTAGTTCCACTGACACCAGCAGACTATTCATGTCCTTAAAGTTAAGCATGTGCTTTGCTGGACTCAGGCTAAAGTGCTGCTGAGCACTTTGCAGTGTCAAGTATGTGTGTACAGCAATTAACATCATGGGGCTCTAAGGACTACTGTAATACAAACTAATAACTCACACTGCCTAAGTCACTGCAGTCATCAACGAAAGTCACAGTCAGTATGTAGGGATAAAGACAAAAAAAGTACAGCCCAAGAATAGTGAGCTACAGGAGTAGCTCCAGTAGGCCAGTTACTGGTAGTGGAGAGAACTGAGAAACACCTGAAGACATCGGATATGGGGCTAGTCGAGGACAACAGTAACATACACACAAGTCAGTCCATCCCTTCTACCATAACTAACCGTGTACACTCTTCTTGGTCACTCAATGTATGAGCAGCCCCTGCAGTTGATGCTGGAGGCCCTGGATTCCTTCTAGGATGATTATAAGTGACGTGTGATTTCACTGCGTGCACTGCCGTTTGTGACACCTCGCAACATACCGCAGCCATTAGCTCTGCCTCGCTCAGCACTGAGCGACGTGCTCAGCACACCCCTGAGAGGTGCTTGGCATAGATCCAACCTGAGGCCTCGGATATGCTGGCCACGATCCCTGCAGCTGGCGCGGGGCAGGTGCCTGACACCCGGGCGCACAGCGCTGCTGACACGCCTCACCGCTCCCTGAGGAGAGCAGCCTCCTCCGGCTCCCTCCCTCCCTGACAAGTTTGACAGACTCGCCCCGCCAAGAGGGACCGAACCATATGAACACAAAGTCTCGCTTCGAAGAGTTCCCCACTCTGGATTGGCTCCCGCACACCCCGCCTTATTACTGGGATCCTATCACGCTCCGGCTCACCACAAGACCTGCCGCCCACATTGCCACCTTCTGTTGGCCAACCCTGTTGTCGATCACTAAGGCCGGAGGTCGCGCGGCATCGGCGCCCCCACCGCCATCTCGGTCTTTTAATTGGTTGCTCTTCTCCCGTCAATCATTCACGCGCATGCAGCAACTGCCACCCCAACCACTCCTCCTCCCGCCAATCTATGCCCCGCCTCTTTCCCCTCCCACCTCTGGCAAGTTCAGCGGGCGCTCTAGCTCGCCGGCCCTGGGGGTTTCACGGCGCGACGGGGTCGGTGCTACCGCGGCCCTGGGGAGACACGGAGATACTCGGGAACCCGCGGTCTGAGCTGACCGGGCCACGTGGGAGCACGATGACAGCGGAGGCGCGGGGGGCTCCCGGCGGTGGCTGAGGGGCGGGCGGGGGGAACGTGCCTCTCAGGCGAGCTCGGCCCGTGACAGCGAGCTCCGCGCGCACTGGCACAGGCGAGCCCGGCGGAGGCGAGGAGGACATAGGCGAACCCAGCTCTCGCGCTATCTCTGGCGGCTCGGGTGGCGCTCGCTGCGGGGAGAGCGTGAGCCGCGCGGATCGCTCCCGTCCCGTCCCCCGGAAAGTTTAGCGTGTGACGGCCGTGCCCGCCCCGCGGCTCCACTAGGGAAAGTTTCGGGAGCCGGCTCCGCAAGGAGGAAGTTACACGCGAAGCAGGAGCTTGGGAACGACGCGGCTCGGACTGAGGAGTCTCCCAGCGCTTGGATAAAGTAGGCTTCGTCAGCGAGCCCGGCCGGGATTGGGCCGCTCGCCGTCGGGATCCCCTCCGTTTTTTGGGGGGGATCTTGGCTCCTTTTCCCGCCTCTCTTTCCCCACCGCTTTGATATATGCTTCTGGGGAGCGGCGCCCCCCTCTTCACCGCCCAGCCATGTCGGCGGCCATCTCTGCCTCGGAGAAGGTGGATGGCTTCACGCGGAAATCGGTGCGCAAGGCTCAGAGGCAGAAGCGCTCGCAGGGCTCTTCGCAGTTCCGGAGTCAGAGCAGCCAGGTGGAGCTCTCGCCTCTGCCCCAGCTCAAAGGTACGGCCCGACACTCGCCAGCCCTGGGCTACAGGTGCTGCACTGCTAACCACCTTTCCAATTCCGAGCTCGTTCTAGCCTCCCCCTTTCTCCGTCTCTGGGCTTCTCCCCGCTCCAGTCCCCAGCTCAGGCTTATCTTCCCTCCTTTTCCTCTCCTGGATCTCCAAGCCCCGAGCTCGCCTTCTGCTGTCCCCTTTAGTCCTCCTTGACCGTTCTCCTTGCGCTTTTCTCCCTGTATTGTTCAAGTAGTGACTGTCAGGAGGTGTAACCCTCCCACAAATACTTCCAGACCCAGAGCTTGTCTCGCCGGGGGTCCATATTCGTCGTATGTAAACAAACGTCCAGCAGCTCTGTTACAATTTGCTGCCCGTTGAAGGATTAACTCAGCTAGTGGTTCAAGATTACTTGCAACCCCTTTTCTGAGTAATTGAGATTAAATGCTTGGCTTTGACCCGGCAAATCAGTGAAATTCCAAATCCTCCTTTCGTGACTGCAAGTTGTGCTGGGGGGGGGGGGGAAGGAAACTGACTGTTTTAAAAATCGTGGTGTGAATGGAGTTTCCTCTTCCTGTGAGATTTTACACTGGCAAACACTGTATTTATAGTATTCTAATTTATCCAAGAAAATGTGTTCTAGATCTGTGTCACTTGTTTTGGCCTAATTGCTCCTGCCCACCAGTGTTAGAGGATTTTGAGTGAACCATTTCTCTTGTTTCAGTTTAATTCTTCACAAATTACCATTAAAAGCTCTTCTACTGGTACAGTCTCACATAGTTCACCAACGTTAAATTGGCCAAATTACAAAGTATTTGTATGTTATCTTTTAAGGTAATAATTGGAGATATACCAATCTCCTAGAACTGGAAGGGACCTTGAAAGGTCATTGAGTCTAGCCCCCTGCCTTCACTAGCAGGACCAGTTTTTGCCCTAGATCCCTAAGTGGCCCCCTCAAGGATTAAACTCACAACCATGAGTTTAGCAGGCCATTGCTCAAACCACTGAGCTATCCTTCCCTCACATTTAAATGTTACATGGAAATTAGTTTCATGAGGCTATTGCAGGACAGACTCTAGTTTCTTACGAAAACAAACCTAAATCTCCATAGTCTTGCACATATTTTAAATAGAAAATTAAAGTTATGCGTGGTCTTTAAAGCCACAATCATACAAAAATGTTATTAGATGGTGAATACAGATTTGATTAAGACAGTGATTGACAAAATTCAAAAGAACCTTAGAGGTAAAGATGAGTTGTATTTTAAAAGTTATGCAGTTTATTGATAGCTTCAAAAGAGCATCATGCTTGTCTTGTAAGCAGACTAGTAAAGAGGGGAGAGGGAGGCTCAGTGGCTTGAGCATTGGCTTGCTAAACCCAGGGTTGTGAGTTCAGTCCTTGAAGGGGCCATTTAGGGAACTGGGGTAAAAAACAAAACAAAACAAACAAAACCACTGTCTGGGGATTGGTCTTGCTTTGAGCAGGGGGTTGGATTAGATGACCTGCTGAGGTCTCTTCTAACCCTGATATTCTATGAAAAAGCTCTTGTGAAAAATCCCACTATTATCAGGATTAGACTTGCTGCAAGGTTCAGTATAACACAGTTAACATAAAAGTTTCAGTTACTTGATTTTCCCTGAATCTCCCTATTTAATTTTTTTGCAGTCACAGTTGTATATTTTAAGAAAACACAATGAGAGAAATGTTTAACAGACCCACTTAGAGGAAAGTGACTGACTGTAGGGGAAAAGAGTGAAACAAACGATCCAAGTGCTGCTAAATGCAAATAAACAGAGTGGGGGATTTTTTTTCCCCACATCTGTTAAAGTCATTACAGCTCATAAGACAACAGGAGAGGGAAAAATATGTTCAAACAGTTGAGTATTTGACAGATCAGTGACTTTTTCCTGTTCACTATATTATGCAATTTTTGCTAACTAGTATAATTTGCAGGCAAGATAGTAAAAAACCTGGAAAAATTGTTTGAAACATGAACTAAGTTCCTACAGTTCATAAGTCTAAACTCCATTGTGCTTTAATAGTCAATACTTGATACGTTTTGCTCCAATGGTTTCTGATTTCTATATCTCTAGTAAACCATATTAAAAACTCTCAATAGCTGATATCAGAGCCCTTGCATTAGAGATCACGTATGGGTGGCTCTTTCAGCAATATGGTGACATTTTACACAAATCTTAGGCCCTCATCCTGCAAAGACTCAAGCACATGCTTAACTTGCATGTGTAGTCCCATTGAAGTCTGTGAAACTACATACATGCTTGAAATCTCTGCTGAATTGAGGCTTTAATGCCAACTGTTCAGTCTAGTGAAGCTTTCAATTTTGTGTGTGCAGTTTTGTGTCCACAATTACTTGTACTTGCAGTTTAGGTCACTTAACCATCTCAATCCCTGAAAAGTGCCAGAATTGGGCCAGAAGTCTATAAAGCCTTAAACCTGTAAACTGAATCTGCACGGGCAAACACCTGCAAAGAGCTTTATGATTGGGTTTGAAGGGACCTAAATTAAGGGTGTGAAATTGTATTTATTTGTGCTCCCAGTTTATACGTGTTTCTGTGGATTAAAATTAATCTCAGCTGCTTCAAAACATAATTGACCAAAATGTAGTTTCTTTTTAAAAAGACCCTGTCATTAAACTATTTTTTCAAAACTGCAAACTATTGCTCTATGCTAAGTGCCCCAAATAACCAATCTGAGAGGCAGGTGGCACACTAGTAACATAAAGCTTGCATATTCCCACCCACCCCCATTTCTTAGGAAATTTGTCTAAACTGCAAATCACTGGCTCCTGCTCCATGTGATTCTCCTGAAGCATACACTGTACTAATAACAGCACACTTCTCTCCCCGTCCCCCCTGAAATACGCTGGGCCTCCAAAAACGCATGGTTTCATAGAACTTTTGTTCCCAATCATGCATTCTGCGCTCCCCCCCCCCCCCCAAATAGTTTGACCTCACTCTAAGACCAGTTCCAAACAGAGTTCTGTGGTAGGTGTGATGCTAAGACTGTAGTACATCCTGGGTCATTGCATACAGCAGAGGTCCGTGGAAGGGGCTAAAAAAGAAAAATGGCATTATGTTGGTTGCCTAGGGGCATTAAGTGCACACTTCTGAAATTAGGTACATTTTTGTTTTCCCAGACAGGTTATGTTTTTAAAGAAAAGTTAAAACCTGCTGTGTTAGGAGGAAGTATTAGGTAAATAAAGTGACACTTGACTACTGTACTCTTCTTTATACCAAATATATAGTTAACCTAGTTTAGTCACAACTACTACATCATTTTACAGAAAATGCGATCATAATAAAAATTCCAAAACAGCCTGTAAGTTTCTGCCAGACTGGTCTAGAATGCTCATGCACCAAAACCAATCAGGCTATCATTATAAATGTCTGTTTGGCTAAAATAATTTAAAAAGAAACTAATCTAGGAAATGTTGGTGGGTGACTGGAATGTGAACCTCCTTATCAAAAATTGTCTTGTACGTTTCCACAAGGATATATGTAGTACTGTTTGAAAACCTGTAGACATTTTTTATATTTACTCCTGGGGGAATTCTGCACCACTGTGCATGTGCAGAATTCATATCTCCTGCAGATTTCTTTGCTTCTCAGCCCCCCCCCAAAAGAGACTGGCAGGGAAGCAAAGAGAAGCTGCAAGAGCAGTCTGGCAGCACTCCCTTGCAGTGCAGGTACTTTGCTGGACCAGCCGGCACAGAGGTAAGTCACCGCAGAGCTAGGGATGCCCCAGCCAGTGGCTCCTACTCGGATCAGGTGCTAGTCCCAGTTTGGTTGGAGGCAGGAGAGGATGGGACTTCCTCTTCCCCTGCAAGGAGTGGCTAGAGCTGGATCAGAGACACCCCCAGAAACCTTCCCCCGACTGCAGGAAGCTCAGCTTCCTCCCCTCCTTCCTGTCCCCATTGCTCCCCAGCTGTGGGGGGCAGGGTCGCTGTATAGGGAGCTGCTCACCTGACCCTCGTGCATCTAGACCTCCCATACCCAGTCACTCCTGCCAAGCCTCACCTTGTACACCCAGGCCCCCCCTCCAAACCCAAACTCCACCCCATTGAACCTCAGCCCTTGCCTCCGGAGCCCCACCTCTGCACCCAGACCAACCCCACTGAGCTCCCTGCACTCAAACCTCCACTCTGACTAGCCCCATCCCCCTGCATCAACCTGAGCCATCACATGCAGACTGACCTCCAGTTAGCTGCACTCAGATCCCCACCCCGGTAAGCTCCCCACACCCAGACCTATCTGCTGAGCCCCAACCACTTTCACCTGGAAGCCCCTGCACCTGGAACCTCCTGAAGCAACGAGCATCCAGATCCCCCCATGCCTAGAACCCCCACTGGGCTGCATGCACCCAGATTGTCCCACACAGAGTCCTCTCTCCCTACACCTGGATCCCCCCCCCACTTGGATCCTGCCTGGTTGAGCCTGCCTGTCCTATATCTGGTGCTCCTGGAGCAGAGGGGCAGGGCCCCAGGGTGTTTCTGGGGCAGGCCCAGGCTTGTGCTGGGTCAGGGTTGGGTACAGCCTCACCACTGAGTCCATGTGTCCGGGAGAGAGAGCGGGGGCTGCAGGGTGATCTCCACCTTCATGTAACCAGTAGCATTTGCTCCCCACTGTCATGCTGGAGCCTCTGCATTTATTTAACAAATAAAACTTGCAGAATTTTAAAATATTGTATGCATAGTTTTTAGGTGCAGAATGCCCTCAGGAGTAATATATATTGAGGTTAAACACATTACTATGGCTGGGCAGTACCAAAATCTGTTAATTCAGATGTGTGTCACAAGAGTGGGAGAAATCTGCTCAGGTAGTAAGTAATCTGCTAGTTACCGGTATAACAAAGACATCCTATGTGAAATAGCTGTTAACTTGATTTTTTTTATGAATGGTTTCATTCTGGATGTTCTTTCAGGTTGTGATTGTGTGTTGGAATAAACCAGTTTTGCCTCATTTTAGACAAGAGGTCAGCAAGACCTTACTAGTGGCAGAGTATAAAAAAAATAGAATTATGCTCTCCTTTAGTCAGATTGTCTTATGTTTTCCTTGTACATACATGATGCAGGCAGAGTCCACTTTGTGATATTATTTAATCTCAAGAAGCCAACTGTTCCTGGGTAAGGCTTTAAAAATAGTTAAAACTGTGGCAGACTTAAAAAATTTACATTAAAACAGTCTTCCTGTTCCTTTTCACTTGGATTTTTGTGAAACTTTAGACAAATGAGGAATTTGTATTATGTACTTATTCTAAAATACAGTGTTGGATAACACCCACTTTCAAAACTAAGTATGATCTCTCATAGTGTTAAGGTTAAACACGTGTATTGTTAAACATGTATTATGTAAATACATGTATTTGATATATTTAAAACACATACTGCAGTTTAGCAACATACAATCATTGAATTCTTAAACTTTTCTTTAGAAAGAATTATTGTAATTTTACATCAAAATCTGCTACGAGCAGTTTTGAAAGTAGTGTATTGGCTTGTGTTTATGAATTGAAGCAAGAAAACTTTTTTTTACTGATTTTAAAAAAAGTGGTGAAACATCAGAAGCAATGAGACAAGCCTTTTTGCAAAGCAAGCAACTCATTGCTTCTGGAGAGCAAAATTATTTAAGATTAAGTACAGGCAGTAAAGTAGATGTACATATTTCCTATACAACACTCTCCCTTTGTACTGTATTTATAAAGAATAAGAATTTCCTGATGGCTTTTTGTAATCTTCTCAAACTGTAAATCTAGAAAAAACATTTTCAAACACTGCATGATGGAAATAAAAGAATAATTAAAATAGTAAAATCTAACGTTTGTTTACTTAAGTTTGTTTACAAATGAGCCTAGCTTCTGGTGGAAAACGGATTGGCTGTTACAGTGGAAGAATTGGAAGCGGGTCAAAGAATCCATCAGCTGCAAGGCTTGGGAAAGGCAATAGGATCTCTGTGCTAGGGATGATGACAGTTGGGGGAAGAGAATCTGTAATTAGAGACTCAATAAGATTTTTCCAGTATAAAAAAAACTTGAACATCCAAATATGGGAACTAAAAATTAGTAACAATAGTATTTACTCCTCAACCCTCCAGGGAGGTAGTTTAGACTTCATTGAAAACCAGATGCTGCATCTCAGCTAAGCTTTAATGGCTACGTTACAAAAATGTAAATATGTAGAACTTACATTAAAGTTGAACTTGTACACAACTTAAATCCATCAAGATCAGACAACCTTAAATTTATGTTTTGGATATCCGTAATCCATTGTGTTTCAGAGTAACAAATAGTTCCATTAAAAAAGATAGCTATAGAAGTTGTGTAGTGGGGTCAGCCTCCACAGCACCCCATTGTGGCTCACCATCTGTCTCAGCATCATCAGGCAGGGCCAGGAAAACAAACTTAAAACAATAGTACTAACAGAAACATAACATAGCAGGTCTTCCAACCCAATTTTTTTTTAAATAGAATTCTGACCGTCCAGACTATCCTTGGAGGTCCAGCTCCTGCCTGAGCCATTGACCCTCAGGGCTTTGTTCCTGGAGTCCTTCCCCAATCTGGTTCTCCACAGGCTGGAGTCTTATTCACAGTCTACCTCAGGCTATTGGCCTGGACTTTAGCCTGCTCCAGTGCTTGCTGTAGGAATCTCCTTCTCTTGTCATCCTCTCCCTTCAGGGCCAATCACAGGAGACAACCTCCCCAGCTGAGGTCTCCCAGCCTTTTATGGGCATCAATTGATGCTTTCCAGCTGGGTCTGATAACTTAACCAAGCCATCTGATCCACATCTAACTAGGATCAGTTGGGTATGTGTGTATGTGAGGGATAACTGATCCATTACAGGTAAGGCTGAGCCCAACTCTCCTTAAAGGGCTGGTGAGCCTGTCACAAGTTTTTGAGTAATGTTGTGTTGTCTTGTGCTTCCCCAAAGAAAGCATCCATCAAAAACGCTGGCCTGGTCCACTGTAATGTCAACTTAATAAAAATCTGTCCATTGTACATTAAGGAAATGTCTCTGTATGGTAGCTCTTTCATAGGTTTGGTGAATTGTTTCCTTACCTTCCTGAGGATTCACCCTATTATTTCTCTATTTTATATCTTTTATCATGGTGGATAAGATTTCCTTTGAGGGGAGTAAACTCTTAATTGAGTGGAGGATCTGTGAGATTTTTTTAATATAAATGTTACAAATATATTTACAATACACACAGATGTAGCAAAAATTGCTCTTCAGTCTAGCAAGAAATTCATAATTTTGAAAGAGAACCAAGAACAGTTCTTTAGCACTCGATGCAGAATTCTTTTTTTGGATTGGTATGGAGTGCTGTACAAAAAAACTGAGCAACTGAATTTCTTCCAAGTTAAGAAACTATTACTAGTTTATCAAGTGGAACATCTGGGCTCTAATTCTTACAAGAAGTAACCTTTCTTGTCCTTAGGCTTGGATTTTTTAATTTTTAGAATATACTTCCATCAAGTGTAATTCCTAAATGTAGAGCCTAATGACAGTCTTCACATGAAGAACTTTTCTATTTAAATCTTTTGCATCTTCTATGTGCCAACTTAGTATCAGATTTCTTTCCATATTCATTGCTTTATAGTTTTAGTCAGATATTGGGTTTACAGGTGCTAGGTTTAAAGTAATTTAGCTGTCCAATCAAGAAAGCTAATTGTAATATTTATTCAAGGCATGCTGCATTTATCTGATCAAAAGAACATTACATGTGGGAAGGATATGTGGAACTCTCTAATAAATTTTAAGTGAATTCTGTGCTTTTAAACAGTGCCACATTAACAGCTCTTGTGGATAAACAAAAATGGTCTCCCAACAGGTGTAGGATGCACAGCAACTTTTCAAGATTCCTCACCAATATTCTTCTAACCTGGACTTGAAAGGGCCTAATGGCCATTGAGGGATGATGTAGCTCCTCTTTTGTGCCCATGTAATCTTGACACGGTTATCTTGACTGGGAGATAATGCTAAGGTTGCAGGCCTGATGGCAGGAAGTGAATTTTGAAAAGGGACTTGGAGAAGAGGGTGGGGCCATTGCTTTATTGGGACAATAAATATTAAATAATGCCAATTTTCTCTGTGGTGGTGTGAGAAAAACTGCTAGGAATTGGACTGAACCCAGCAGCTTATTTTTCATAGGCAAATTAATAATATTGGTCACTGTGTAACTGGGCTATTGCTTTTCCTTCAGTTTTGCTGCTTTCATGTTCATGGAAGTTTATATGTCTTAAGGATATTGCTAGTGGAATACCTCTTGACTTACTATATGCAGATCAAGCAGGACTGTCTATGGTAGAGTTTTGTAACACTTTCTTTTACAAGGTTCTAGTTTTCAGTTGCTTATAACTTTGCTATAACTGTTTGGACTGAAGTTTTCCATGCCAAGTATGGAAAACTTTTTGAACCATGCCTCCGGTTAATTTTTTTAGGCCTTTTCTGCACTACACAATTTTGTTAAGTCCGCTTTTGTCAACAAAATAGTGGACGTGTACACACTGACATGCTCCTCCCACCAGTGCCGATGTAACTCCCCTGCTATGCCAACATCATAAAACCACCTTAGCAAGAGGTGTAGGGCTTGTGTTGGTGTAGTTAGGGTGATGCAGTGTAGACACTGAGTTCTTTACAATGACTGCTGTTCTTATCAATTTCAGGTCTCTGCTGGAGCTGTGAAATTGACAAGAAAGCTGGCTCCTAACTGCTGCCTAGTCTCTGTGCCAAGCCAGGCTACTGCCTGGGCTCCCCACTGGGAGCCTGCTGTGCATACCCCTTCCCCCACCCCCTTCTCAGCTGAGAGGGTGGAGGTGAGAAACCCAGGGAGGCAGCTGGGCTCCCAGTGGGGAGCTGTGTGGAGCTGAGAGGGTTGTCTCTCAGTTCCCCCTGCTTCTCTTCTTGAGTTGGTGGAAGTACTCCTGGTGAGGACATGTACCACTGACAGAAGAATGGTAGTGTGGATATCAGCTACTGTAGTAATTAATGCGGTGGCTGTAAGTCGACCTAACGTAGGTCAACTTATCTTTGTAGTGTAGACATAGCCTAAGTTTCAACAGAAACAGTTCAGCTGTTTCTAGGAATGAGGTATAGTTAGAGTCATAGAGTTTAAGGCTAGAAGGGTCTACGAGACAATCTAGTCTGACCTCTTATATATTAGGCCACTAACACCATCCAGCCACCAAGCCCACTTGGAACTATCTTGGAGGAAACTAAACTGTTACGTGCCACAGGTAGAGAATAGAAAGGATTATGGTGTGTCAATGCCCAAGGCCTCTGCGATGACAGGGAATTGATTATTTGAGAGAGACCGAGATTCTAACAAGTGACCTGCTTCCACACTGCAGAGAAAGGCAACCGCTCCTCCACCCTTCCCCAAGATCCCTGCCAGTCTGACCTGGGAGAAGATTCCATTCCAGGCGTCACTTATGGCAGTTAGTTAGACCCTGAGCATGTGAGCAAGAGCCAGCCAAGCACCTGAGAGAATTCTCACTACCACCTCAGAGCACCGTTCCACCCCATCCAGTGTCTCATCTCTGGCCATGGCCATCTCCAATCCTTCAAAGGAAGGAGACCAAAAATCCCCCCAACCCAAAATACATTATGGGTGAAAAATTCCCTTCCTGATACCTATAAGTGGCTGGCTGAAGTTCTCAATCGTGAGATTTTTAGGACATAAGACATGAACCAGAGGAGACCCCCTATCTCCTCTTGGGATGCTGAGCCCTGTGCCCCACCGCCTTAGGCAATGCTGTCATACAATCTGACTATAATTACCTTTAGAGCTTGACAAATTTAAGGTTTATCCCACAGATCCTATTGGGAGGCTGTTCTAGAGCCTTACTCTCTTGTTAGAAACTTTCTGATTTCCAGCCTGAATTTATTCATGGCCAGTTCATACCCATTTGTGTTTTTTCCAGCAAAAAAGCTCTTCTTCCTCCATGGTATTTACCCCCTGATAGATTTATAGAGTGCAATCAGATCTCCTCTCGCTCCATTTTGCTAGGCTAAACAAACGAACCTCTTTAGTCTCCTCTCATAAGACAGGTGCTCCATTCCCCAGATTGTCCTTTGAGCCCTTCTCTGCACCTGTTCCAGTTGGAATTAATCATTTTTGAACATGGGTGGCCAGAATTGTATACAATATTCCAAAAGAGGTCTTACTAGTTCCGTGTGCAATGGTATTAATACTTCTCTATTGCTGCTGGAAATACCGCTTCTGATATATCCTAAGATCACAGTTTTTCACAGTTGCATCATGTAGGTGGCTCATGGGATGGCAATGATTGGCCCATACACCCAGGTCTCTTTCCTCCTCTGTTGCTTTCCATTGATGAACCCTCTGCTTATGGCAGAGACTCTTATTAGTCCCATTTCTATTACTCCGGTCTTCCAGTTCTTCCTATATGATATTTTAATTCTCCACTGTATTGATAATGATTCCAATACTTAAAAAAAAAAAAAAAAGTATTGGAAAACTTACAACTGTTTTTGTTGTGAAGCTCTAGCACTGCCGTACTTTGAGGGCAGGGGATTTGAGGTGCTCCATGAAAATCAATCCAAATTTGGCCAAATTATACAACTCTGCTATGTAGAAGCTTCTTGGAGATTAGCAACAAAATTATCTGAAGATTCCATCTGTACTGAGCATGTGTCATCCCCCCTTCAGGCGTGCTGCAGTTGCTTCTCTCAACTTCTGACAGGTCATGCACTGGAACAGAGCTCTTATTGCTGATTGCTGCTGGAGCTCAGGAATAGGAGGAAATAGCTTGACTTAAATGCTAGAGGAGAGTGTGTTTGGGAATCAGGCAGGCTGGGATGATAGCAGCAGAGGGAGACAGGCATGAGGAAGAGAAGGACAGAAGGGTCTTACCACTACTAGCCCATACTCCCCTCAAGAACCTGAAATAAGACCAAGGATTGAGAGTTTCAGCATTTCTCTGCTGTCAGAAGTTAGCAGTTAAACCTTCTGGCAAAGTGGTTCTCATATCCCTCTTTGTTAGACTCTGCATAGTTTTCCATTATGAGTCTGATTTTGAACTTCCCATAACTTTTAATAAAGCTCAACCAATCTGTCTGAAATTTCACAGGCATTTTTCTTATGCCGCTGTACGATTTTTCTGTAAATCTTTAAAAACAAATCAGACAAGGTGTTTGGAGATACAAGGCTTCATAAAATGAATGAATTTTACTTAGCATTGTTCTAACTCTTTGTTTAATCATAACTTAGAAACCTCATGGTTTCAGAGCACCAGATTTGGTTTCATCTGTTTGTTTTAGTGAGAACTGGTGCAGTGTGTTTGTGAGTGAAGAAGAGTGGAGAAAGGAGGAAGGTTGATGGAAAGTTAGATCCAACATGCCAGATCCTAGTCAGCTACATATTGTCACTACTAACCAGAGGTCACTGTCAAATTAAAGAAGGGACATGAGAGGGGCCAATACCAGTGATGACCAGGGCAATAGCATGATGAGAATTGTAGGGGATCCTTCTATCTGCTAA
This sequence comes from Gopherus flavomarginatus, assembly GCF_025201925.1. NCBI lineage: Eukaryota > Metazoa > Chordata > Testudines > Testudinidae > Gopherus > Gopherus flavomarginatus. The sequence goes on from NC_066620.1 coordinate 46,711,788, forward strand.
AAAGTGGGGCATAATGCTGTTATGAATGCAGGAAGTGGGGGGAACAGAGGATTAAGAGTTGAATTATTCTGTGTCTACTGGCTTCTAGCAAGAAAGGGGCTTCACTCTTCAGCCTCTGTCTTGAGTCCTCTCACCTCACATTGAATAAAAATGTACATTTTGCTTTGTTGCTGAAAGGAAAATCTGTACCAAGCATAAGTACTAGAGCTGACTGCAGATTTCAGAAGACAGCACTGCATCCGTTAATATTTGGAAAGTTTTTTAATTAATGTATTTTCTGAAGAATTTAAAATTACATTTGAGTTATTCCTTCAGTTATTGGTAAAAGTTTTCTGTTGTTCATGAGTGAGTGTTGAACGTTGACTAAAAAAAATTTCCTCATGAGTAGTGGGCCCTGATGAGGCATTTATAAACTTCATGATGGGAAGAGCAGTAGAACAGAAAATTATGGATATGCTTAGAAGTGTGTGTGTAAACACATGTGAGAGAAAAGGGGAGGGATGGAGGATGCAGTTGGGTGGGTCCAGAGGAGAATAGGTGTTGCATGGGATGGGAAAGCTTGTCTGAAGAGGAAAGTAATGCCACAGCAGTTAGTCTAAGAAGGAAGAGGGGTCAGTTTTGCCCTTACCCCTAACAGCGCACAGAACAACTGAAAACCAGGGGATATGCCTATCTTCAAACAGTTTCACATTATTACATAAGTGATTGAAAATTGAGATGTGATCTAACTGGGCTACTTTATTCTTGCTGTTAATATATCACATTGCTACATTTAAACTGAAGTGCATCTTTCATGACAACTACTCCTGCCTTCTTTAAAGCTTTATTGGGGAAGGGGGGAAGGCTTTTAAATCTCTTTACTAGAATTTATTACGTTCAGGATAGCTGTTAGTTCCCGCAAAGTATGTGGGGTTTCAAATAAAAAAACCTTCTGCTTATGTAAGATTTGGCATAGGCACATCTCTACTGTATTTGGAGTTAAAAAACTCAGGAAGATTGGATCAAAAATTAGGTTGCTTATGTGTGAGAGACACAGTGGTGGGGAATTACTTTTATGATTGTATAAAACCAAAGCTGTAACATACTTCAAGGTTGCTTGAGTCCACAGGCAAACCACAAATAAAATAGAATTAAGATGTCCTTGTCAGAACATCCTTACCAAAATGTGTCCATGTCCGCATTTTCATGTGGATTTCAGAGAAAGGCCACTGGAGAGAATGAAGAGAGGGCAAAGTTCAGGTTGTTTTTGTAACTTACAAAACTGGGTATTTCTGTACTCTTAACTTTTTTTGTTACTGTAGCTTTGAACTTACAGCCTTTCAAGTGTGTTTTTTGAGACTGTATTATTCTCTAGGGGTTTTCCCTTTAATAACGGGATAGTTGAGATGGAGTTAAGGTTGTCAATAGCTAAACTTTGTGCTTTGGATAACTTACATAATTTGAAAAACTAAAAAGGTTCCAGGTTTCTATAGTATAAAGGAATGAACCAATAATGAGGCACCTTAAAATAATAAAAATATGGAATATGGTGTTACTGCTGGGGGTGGGGGTGGGGGTGGGGAGAGAATGCCTTTTTTGCTTTCTATGATGTGTACAAGCTGCCTTGAAGATTATTGTTCAAAGATTTTTTTTTCTGCCTGTTTTGTACTTTACGGTTTAGCTGACCTAAAACCTCTTGATGATAGAAGAACTAGATATCACAAAAATCAAAAGTGAAAGCTGAGTAATTGAAATAGAGAAGGAATTTTTAGTCAATTTCATCTTTTTATAAATGCTGATTAAAGGATGGCTTTGTCAAAGATTCACCACCGTGCTCTCAGTTAATATATGAGGGTCTACAATAAAGATGCACAGACACATCCAGCAGGTCTGCTAACAAAAGGTGGGAGGATCAGATTTGATGCTAATATTTAAGATAAAAAATAAGGGAAAATAACTTTAAGAAAAAAAATTCTAAGATGTCATCTTTATGTGACATCATAATGATCACAGGCCCAATTAAAAAAAAAAATCCTTTGCAAGCCACCCTTACAAATTTGAATCTTATTTACGTGCAGTATCCATCACTACTGAACTCTGAAGAACCATTGTGAGTGTGGGGAGGGGAAAGGTGGACTTCAGTGCTGATGAAAACTAGTTCAAACATAATCTCTTGTAGGACTGGATGCTTAATTTCAGCCCCATTTGTAATGAGGTCCTACACTGATTTAAAAAGATTGTGCATATTTATCTGTGCGTATTTATCTGCTAAAGGATCCCTCATTAATGACCAGGGATGAAAACTTGTCCCCACTGAAGTCAGAGGGAGTTTTGTCACTGGAAGCTAGATTGATACCTGAGGTGAAATTCTAATCTCAAAATTCTTGTCTACTATAATGAATTATTCTCTCTTTTTTTGTCTTGGAAATATTTTGAAAATAATTATATTTGGCTATTTTCTAAAATTGATCCAAAAAGTCTATTTTCTCCATATTAAGATTCATATGTAGCGGAGTGGGGTGGGGGAGAAGGACAGTTTTGCAAAACAGCTCAGGAAAACTGGATCTTTCCTCTATTAGCAAAATGTTTCTGCTAGATTAGACTACATGCTTCCTCTTCCATGTTGATTTTTAAGTACATCTGCTAACTTAAATAGAATCCTAGAAATATAGGCCCTAGAAGGGACCTTGAAGTCACCAAGTTCAACCCTTACGCTTAGGCAGGAACAGGTAAATCTAGACCATCTCTGGCAGGTGTTTGTCCAACCTGTTCTTAAGTACCTCCTGTTATGGGGATTCCCCAACTTCCTTTGGAAGCATATTCCGGAGCTTAAATACTCTCTTATACAATAGTTAGTTTTTTCTACTATTTAACCTAAATCTCCTTTGCTGTAGATTAAGCCCATTACTACTTGTCCTACTCTCACTAGACATGGAGAACAATAGATCACTGTCCTCTTTATAACAGCCTTTAACATATTCAAAGACTTTCGTCAGATCCCACCCTCAGTTTTCTTTTCTGAAGACAAAACATGCCCAGTTTTTTTAACTTTTCTTCATAGGTCAGGTTTTCTAGACCCTTTATTATTTTTCTTGCTCTCCTTTGTTCTCTTTCCAATCTTTCTTAGGGCTTATCTGCACTTGAATTTTATAGCATTCTAACTTGCTGGCTCAAGGGTGTGAAAAATCGCCCTCTGAGCACAGCAAGTGTGAGCGCTTTAAAGTGCTAGTGTAAACAGGCTCTGAGCAGCGCTCGGAGCTAATCCCCTCTTGGAGGCGGATTACCAGAAGCATTGGGAGAGCTCTATCCCAGTGCTCATGCGTGACCACACTCGTACTTCAAAGCGCTGCTGTGGGAGCATTCTCGTGGCAGCGCTTTGAAGTTTCCAGTGTAGCCATGCCCTTAAAGTGTGGCGCTCTGACCTGTACACAGTACTGCAGCTGAGGCCTCACCAGTGCCAAGTATGGTACTTTGCACTTGTCTTTATTGAATTTTATCTGGTTGAATTCAGATCAATTCTCCAATTTGTTAAGGTCTTTAGAATTTTAATCATGTCCTCCAAATTGGTTGCAGCTTCTTCCAGTTTGATGTCCTCTGTGTATTCTGTAAAAATACTCTCCACTCCATTATACAAGGCATTAATTAAAATATTGAATAGTACCAGACTCAAAACTGATCCCTGTGTGATCCCAATAGATATGTCTTCAGAGTATAACAGCAAACCATTGGTAATGATACTTGGAGTACGGTCTTTCAACCAGTTGTGCACCCACCTTATAGTAATTTTATTTAGACCACATTTGCTTTTGAGAATGTCATGTGGGACTGTTAGTATCCTTACTAAAATCAACACATAGCTATTGCTTCCCCCTATCCACTAAGCCAGTAACCCTTTCAAAGAAGGTAATTAGATTGGTTTGGCATAATTTGTTCTTGACAAATCCATGCTGGCTATTCCTTATAACCATGTTATCCTCTGGATGCTTACAAATTGATTGTTTAATAATTTGGTCCAGATTGTAATTCCCCAATTCCCCTTTATTCCCGTTTTTAAAGACAGGTACTATGTTTGTCCTTTTCTTATGGGACCATACCCATTCTCCCTGAGTTCTCAAAGATAATGGCTAACAATTCTGAGATTGCTTCAGCTAGCTCCTTAAGTACCCTAGGATGAATTTCATCATGCCTTGCTGACTTGATTACACCTAATTTATCTAAATATTCTTTAACCTGTTCTTTCTCTATTTTGGCTTGCTTTCCTTCTCCCTTGTTAATATTAATTGGGTTACTTATCTGGTCACCATTCACTATTTTAGTGAAGATTGGAACAAAATAGACATAAAATACTCTAGGGGCAAGAGAAAGTTGAAGTGTAGGCCCTCTACTCAGCTGGGCAGGACTGCTAATTGATAATATCAAGAAGGCTGAGATGTTGTTGCCTTTTATGTCCCTTGCCCAGTGTAACTCATTCTGTGCCTTAGCCTTTTAGATTTTGTCCTTATATTCTTGTGCTGTTCATTTGTGTGCCTCCTTAGCAATTTGTTCATGTTTCCAGTTTTTGTAGGATTCCTTTCATATTTCCAGGTCAGTAAAGAGCTCCTCATGGGACCATATTGACCTGTTGCTCTTCTTCCAGCCTTTCCTTTGCATCAGGATAGTTTGCAGCTCTGCCTTTAATATTGTCTCCTTGACAAACTACCAGCTCTCCTGAACTCCTCTTTCCCCTTATATTTTCTTCCCAGAGGACCTTACCTACTGGTTGTCTGAGTTTAAAATCTGAAGTCCATTGTCCTTATACTGCTGCTCTGACTCCTTTCTTTCCTTAGAATCATGAAATCTTTCATGATTACTTTCACCCAGATTGTCTTCCACCTTCAGATTCGTTACCACTTCCTCACTGTTTGGAATGAAATCTGAAATGGCAGTCTCCCATGTTTCCTCAATTTCTGAAACAAAAAGTTGTCCCCAATACATTCCAAGAACTTACAGGAAATTTTGTGTTTTGCCATATTACTTTTCCAGCAGATATCTGGGTAGTTGAACTCCCCCATTACTACCAGGTCTTGAGGTTTAGATATTCTGGAAATGCATCATTCACCTCCTTATCCTGATTTGATCATCTATAATAGACCCTACCATAACATCACCCCTATTTTTTTTACCCCTTTTATCTTTACCTGGAGACTTTCAATTGGTCTGCCTCTCACCTTCTGAATCTCAGAAGAAGTGTGTATATTGATGATGTATAATGCAACAGCATCTTTTTATCCTGCCTGTCCTCCCTGAACAAGGTATACCCCTCTATACCGATATTCCGGACATGATACTTATCTCACTAAGTCTCTGTGATGCCAATTAAGTCATAATTTAGTTTATGTACTTGCATTTATGTATAGACGTAGAATCATAGAAATTTAGCACAGGAAGGGACCTTGATAGGTCATCCAGTCCCCTGCACTGAGGCAGGACAACGTCTAAGATGTTGAGCAGAGTTCTCCACGGATTTCCCTCTTGTTGCTCCTATGACTCTATTGTAATTTTCCACGTCCTTCCGCTCCCAACATCTAGCCCTCTTTACTTACCTGTGAGGTTTTGTCACCTGCCCCCTTTGAACCTAGTTTAAAGCCTTCCTCACTAGGTTGGTGAGTTGGTGTAGGAAGATGCTCTTCCCTTTCTTGGTCAGGTGAACCCAGACTCTTCCCAGTAGATCACCTTCTTGGAACATCATCCTGTGGTTGAGGAAACCAAAGCTTTCCCATTGACACTATCTGCACAACCATGCATTCATCTGCAGGATGTGCATGTCTCTGCCTCAGCCCTTACCTTCACCTGGGAGGATGGATGAGAACACAACCTGGACCTCTGATTCCTTCATTCTTGCTCCCAGAGCCTTGAAATCACTGCTGATCTGCCCAGGGTCATACCTGGCAGTATGACTAGTGCCCACATGGATGAGCAGCGTAGAGTAGCAGTCGGGAACTGTCATAAACAGATAGCTAAGGGTTAATGTCTCTTTCACCTGAAGCACCTGACCAGAGGACCAATCAGGAAACCGGATTTTTTTCAACTCTGGGTGGAGGGAAGTTTGTGTCTGAGTCTTTGTTTTCTGCCTGCCTGCTTTCTCTGAGCTTTGGAGAAGCAGTTTCTACTTTCTAGTCTTCTGTTTCTAAGTGTAAGGACAAAGAGATCAGATAGTAAGTTCTATGGTTTCTTTTCTTTGGTATTTGCATGAATATAAGTGCTGGAGTGCTTTGATTTGTATTCTTTTTGAATAAGGCTGTTTATTCAATATTCTTTTAAGCAATTGACCCTGTGTTGTATCATCTTAATACAGAGAGAACATTTGTATGTATTTTTTTTTCTTTTTATATAAAGCTTTCTTTTAAGACCTGTTGGAGTTTTTCTTTACTTCAGGGAAATTGAGTCTGTACTCACCAGGGAATTGGTGGGAGGAAGAAATCAAGGGGAGATCTGTGTGTTGGATTGCTAGCCTGATTTTGCATTCCCTCTGGGGGAATAGGAAAGTACTTTTTGTTTCCAGGATTGGGAACAGAGAGGAAGATTCACTCTGTTTGGATTCACAGAGCTTGTGTCTGTGTATCTCTCCAGGAGCACCTGGAGGGGGGAAGGGAAAAAGGATTATTTCCCTTTGTTGTGAGACTCAAGGGATTTGGGTCTTGGGGTTCCCAGGGAAGGTTTTTCAGGGGGACCAGAGTGCCCCAAAACACTCTAATTTTTTGGGTGGTGGCAGCAGGTACCAGGTCCAAGCTGGTAACTAAGCTTGGAGGTTTTCATGCTAACCCCCATATTTTGGACGCTAAGGTCCAAATCTGGGACTAAGGTTATGATATGGTGTGCAGTGGTGGGATAGACAGAATCCAGAAGCCAGTGGAAATATTTTATTTTTCTTTTCTCTGCTAGGGGCTTTTTAGCAGAGGGAAACAGTTTGGTTTTAAAAGAGAACCAGAGAGAAATTTTTTTTCTGCTCTCTCTGGCAGTTTGTGGCTTGCATGTTAAGCAAGAAGCCATTACCAGACTGTTAAGGGTCTTTTGTCATGCAATAGCACTCCCATTGAGAGTCATTACCAGCACTATATACACATGCAAATAAAGTGGTTTTTCAGGTTTACTTAACATTGAAGATTAGCTAAAGGCACTGTTGCTAGGCAGACTTCAGGAGGCAACAGAGAACCTGCAGTTCAGAAGATAAACACCGGAGGGCACCCCAACACAAGAAAACAGGAACCATGACTTCTAAGGCAAAAATTGAGGCCGAAGAACAAATCAGAGAATCTGAACACAGGCGACAACTGGAAATAAAACAAAAAGAGATGGAGATGAAAGAAAGAGAAGAACAGATCAAAGAGGCAGCCTACCAAAGAGAACAGGCAGCCTTCCAAAGAGAACAGGCAGCCCAAGAGGCAGCACACAAAAGAAAACTAGAAGAAGAAGAGGTGGCCTACCGAAGGAAACAAGCAGAAGAAGAGGCGGCCCACCGCCGAGACATGGAAAAACACCAAAAAGAAATGAAAAAACACCAAAAAGAAATGGAAAAACAACAAAAAGAGAATGAAGAGAAGGAAAAACAGAGAAAACATGAACTGGAGTTGGCAAAAGCTGGGCTGCATGTGCCAGCCAACCCTAACAACCCGGCGCCAATTATTGCTCCACAGCACAGGAAATTTCCCACCTACAAGGCAGGTGATGACACCGAGGCCTTCTTGGAAAATTTTGAAAGAGCCTGTCTTGGGTACAGCATTCCCGAAGACCAGTACATGGTAGAATTGAGGTCACAGCTCAGTGGACCTTTAGCAGAGGTGGCAGCTGAAATGCCTAAGCACCAAATGAATGACTATAAACTTTTTCAAACCAAGGCCAGATACAGAATGGGGATAACCCCAGATCATGCCCGTCGGCGTTTCAGAACCCAAAAGTGGAAACCAGAGGTGTCATTTCCCAAACACGCCTACTACATTGCAAAAAACTATGAGGCCTGGATAACAGGAAACAACATTCAAACCTTGGAAGAACTGCACCTCCTCATACAAATGGAGCAGTTCTTGGATGGTGTTCCTGAAGACATCACACGGTACATACAAGATGGAAATCCCAAAGATATCGCTGAGGCGGGGGAGATTGAAGCCAAATGGATGGAACTGGCAGAAAGCAAGAAAGCTACTGTCAAGGGGAACGATTACCCCAGGGGGCACACAGACCATAAACCCTACAACCGAGGACAGCCAAAGACCCTACATACCCTACCCTTCAACCTCACCAGTCTCCAGTAACTCACCTCGGCCCAGTGACCCATCAGATGGAAGATGCTTTAAGTGTAATGAACTGGGACATATCAAGGCCAACTGTCCCAAGAACACCATGCGAGTGCAATTCATTACACCACCATCACACCAAAGATCCCCAGGCCCGGATGCCTCTCAAATACCCTTGGAGCGAAGGGAAAATTTGAGAGTGGGCGGAAAGAAGGTTACTGCGTGGAGAGACACGGGGGCACAAGTGTCAGCTATCCACCAATCCTTCGTTGACCCCAAATTCATCAACCCAAAGGCCAAAGTTACAATTTACCCCTTCATGTCACGAGCTGTAGACTTGCCTGCAGCTCAACTGCCTGTCCAGTACAAAGGCTGGTCAGGAATGTGGACTTTTGCAGTCTATGACAATTATCCTATCCCCATGCTACTGGGGGAAGACTTGGCCAACCAGGTGAGGCGGGCCAAGAGAGTGGGAATGGTTACACGTAGCCAAACCAGGCAAGCTTCCAGACCCATTCCTGTTCCTGAACCGTCCACAGAGGCCCCGTCTGTGTTACCAGAGACCCAAACAGAGGTAGTGGACCCGGATTCCATGCCTACCACTGAAACAGCCACAGCATCTCCAGTCCCAGGCCCGGAACTGGAACAGCAACCAGCACCAGCAAGTGCAACCACATCTTCAAACTCAACGCCAGAGGGCGCCAGCGAGCCAGAACTGGCAGAAGCAAAAGACAGCCATACCCAAAAGGCTCAGCCAGAGCCTGAAATACCCTCAGGTGCACCAGCGGAGAGCGGTTCACCAGCAGCGGAAACAACCCCATCACCTACATCGCTTCCAGAGGGGCCAAGCCCAAGTCCACAGTCTGAGGAAGAACTGGTGACCCCAGCCTCGAGGGAACAGTTCCAGACTGAGCAGGAAGCAGATGACAGCCTTCAGAAAGCGTGGGCGGCGGCACGGAGCACCCCACCGCCTCTCAGCTCTTCTAATCGATCCCGGTTTGTTATAGACCAAGGACTTTTATACAAGGAAATTCTTTCTGGTGGACACCGGGAAGAATGGCAGTCGCAAAAACAGTTGGTGGTTCCAACTAAGTACCGGGGGAAGCTCTTAAGCTTAGCCCATGATCATCCCAGTGGCCATGCTGGGGTGAACAGAACCAAGGACCGGTTGGGGAAGTCCTTCCACTGGGAGGGGATGGGCAAGGATGTTGCCAAGTATGTCCGGTCTTGTGAGGTATGCCAAAGAGTGGGAAAGCCTCAAGACCAGGTCAAGGCCCCTCTCCAGCCACTCCCCATAATTGAGGTCCCATTTCAGCGAGTAGCTGTGGATATTCTGGGCCCTTTCCCAAAAAAGACGCCCAGAGGAAAGCAGTACGTACTGACTTTAGTGGACTTTGCTACCGGATGGCCAGAAGCAGTAGCTCTAGGCAACACCAGGGCTAACACTGTCTGCCTGGCCTTAACAGACATCTTTGCCAGGGTAGGTTGGCCCTGCGACATCCTTACAGATTCAGGGTCTAATTTCCTGGCAGGGACCATGGAAAAACTGTGGGAAACTCATGGGGTGAATCACTTGGTTGCCACCCCATACCACCATCAAACCAATGGCCTGGTGGAAAGGTTCAATGGAACTTTGGGGGCCATGATACGAAAATTCATCAACGAATTCTCCAATAATTGGGACCTAGTGTTGCAGCAGTTGCTGTTTGCCTACAGGGCTGTACCACATCCCAGTTTAGGGTTTTCACCATTTGAACTTGTGTATGGTCACGAGGTTAAGGGGCCATTACAGTTGGTGAAGCAGCAATGGGAGGGGTTTACGCCTTCTCCAGGAACTAACATTCTGGACTTTGTAAGCAACCTACAAAGCACCCTCCGACACTCTTTAGCCCTTGCTAGAGAGAACCTAAAGGATGCTCAAGAAGAGCAAAAGGCCTGGTATGACAGACATGCCAGAGAACGTTCCTTCAAGGTAGGAGACCAGGTTATGGTCTTGAAGGCGCAACAGGCCCATAAGATGGAAGCATCATGGGAAGGGCCCTTCACGGTCCAAGAGCGCCTGGGAGCTGTAAACTACCTCATAGCATTTCCCAATTCCTCACTAAAGCCTAAAGTGTACCATGTTAATTCTCTCAAGCCTTTCTATTCCAGAGACTTACAGGTTTGTCAGTTTACAGTCCAGGGAGATGATGCTGAGTGGCCTGACGGTGTCTACTACGACGGGAAAAAAGACGGTGGCGTGGAAGAGGTGAACCTCTCAACCACCCTGGAACGTCTGCAGCGGCAACAAATCAAGGAGCTGTGCACTAGCTTCGCCCCATTGTTCTCAGCCACCCGAGGACGGATTGAACGGGCATACCACTCCATTGATACAGGTAATGCTCACCCAATCAGAACCCCACCCTACCGAGTGTCTCCTCATGCCCAAGCTGCTATAGAACGGGAGATCCAGAACATGCTACAGATGGGTATAATCCGCCCATCTACCAGTGCATGGGCATCTCCAGTGGTTCTGGTACCCAAACCAGATGGGGAAATACGCTTTTGCGTGGACTACCGTAAGCTAAATGCGGTAACTCGTCTGGACAACTATCCAATGCCACGCACCGATGAGCTATTGGAGAAGTTGGGACGTGCCCAGTTCATCTCTACAATAGACTTAACCAAGGGGTACTGGCAAGTACCGCTAGATGAACCTGCCAAGGAGAGGTCAGCATTCGTCACCCATGCGGGGGTGTATGAATTCAATGTCCTTCCTTTCGGCCTTCGAAATGCACCCGCCACCTTCCAGAGGCTGGTAGATGGTCTACTAGCTGGACTGGGAGAATTTGCAGTTGCCTACCTCGATGATGTGGCCATTTTTTCAGACTCCTGGCCCGAACACCTACTACACCTGGAAAAGGTCTTTGAGCGCATCAGGCAGGCAGGACTAACTGTTAAGGCCAAAAAGTGTCAAATAGGCCAAAACAGAGTGACTTACCTGGGGCACCAGGTGGGTCGAGGAACCATAAACCCCCTACAGGCCAAGGTGGATGCTATCCAAAAGTGGCCTGTCCCACGGTCAAAGAAGCAGGTCCAATCCTTCTTAGGCTTGGCCGGATACTACAGGCAATTTGTACCACACTACAGCCAAATCACTGCCCCATTGACCGACCTGACCAAAAAGACCCAGCCAAATGCCGTTAAGTGGACTGATGAGTGTCAAAAGGCCTTTACCCAGCTTAAGGCGACGCTCATGTCTGACCCTGTGCTCAGGGCCCCGGACTTTGACAAGCCATTCCTAGTAACCACAGATGCATCTGAGCGTGGTATAGGAGCAGTGCTCATGCAGGAAGCAACAGATCACAACTTCCATCCTGTTGTGTTTCTCAGCAAGAAACTGTCTGAGAGGGAAAGTCACTGGTCAGTCAGTGAAAAGGAATGCTATGCCATTGTGTACGCCCTGGAAAAGCTACGCCCATATGTTTGGGGACGGCGGTTCCAACTACAAACTGACCATGCTGCACTAAAGTGGCTTCATACTGCCAAGGGGAACAACAAGAAACTTCTTCGTTGGAGTTTAGCTCTCCAAGATTTTGATTTTGAAATTCAACACATCACAGGAGCTTCTAACAAAGTTGCTGATGCACTCTCCCGTGAAAGTTTCCCAGAATTCAGTAGTTAAAAAGTGTTCTTAAAATGTAGAAGTCTGTTAGTTATATACTTAGGAGTATATGTAAAGGTGCATGTGTTGTAGTAATCTGTTTATTTTCAAGTTCTAGAAGGAAATCGCCGCCAGTGAGCTTCCCCACTGTCTGCAATTTGGGGGGCGTGTCATAAACAGATAGCTAAGGGTTAATGTCTCTTTCACCTGAAGCACCTGACCAGAGGACCAATCAGGAAACCGGATTTTTTTCAACTCTGGGTGGAGGGAAGTTTGTGTCTGAGTCTTTGTTTTCTGCCTGCCTGCTTTCTCTGAGCTTTGGAGAAGCAGTTTCTACTTTCTAGTCTTCTGTTTCTAAGTGTAAGGACAAAGAGATCAGATAGTAAGTTCTATGGTTTCTTTTCTTTGGTATTTGCATGAATATAAGTGCTGGAGTGCTTTGATTTGTATTCTTTTTGAATAAGGCTGTTTATTCAATATTCTTTTAAGCAATTGACCCTGTGTTGTATCATCTTAATACAGAGAGAACATTTGTATGTATTTTTCTTTCTTTTTATATAAAGCTTTCTTTTAAGACCTGTTGGAGTTTTTCTTTACTTCAGGGAAATTGAGTCTGTACTCACCAGGGAATTGGTGGGAGGAAGAAATCAAGGGGAGATCTGTGTGTTGGATTGCTAGCCTGATTTTGCATTCCCTCTGGGGGAATAGGAAAGTACTTTTTGTTTCCAGGATTGGGAACAGAGAGGGAGATTCACTCTGTTTGGATTCACAGAGCTTGTGTCTGTGTATCTCTCCAGGAGCACCTGGAGGGGGGAAGGGAAAAAGGATTATTTCCCTTTGTTGTGAGACTCAAGGGATTTGGGTCTTGGGGTTCCCAGGGAAGGTTTTTCAGGGGGACCAGAGTGCCCCAAAACACTCTAATTTTTTGGGTGGTGGCAGCAGGTACCAGGTCCAAGCTGGTAACTAAGCTTGGAGGTTTTCATGCTAACCCCCATATTTTGGACGGATGAACCTCTGCAGCCTTTCTGTAATGTCTGGAAAATGGGCTCCAGGTAGACAGCATGCCTTCCAGGACATCATATCAGATTGGCAGATGGATGCCTCTATTCCACCTCAGAAGGGGTCTCCAACCACCAACACACTACTCTGCCTCCTCGTGGATGTGGTGGCTGTGATCCTCCCAGCCTTGGGGGGTAGATGGCTCCTCCTCAGCCATTCAGGTCTGCTCTTTACCTCCTGTTGCCAGTACAGCATACCAGTACTTCACCTTGATGGATGGAGGACCTGGGTAGGGGGTGGAGCACTGTCTACTGCTTGAGGTGGCCAGCAGCCAGTCTCCTCCCTATAGAGCAGCCGATTCCCCTTCCTCCTCTAGTGCTGCTATAGTTATCGCTATTTAGCTAATATCCTGTCGATGAAGTTCTCATACTCCTGGAGGCTTCACCGAGAAGCCACCTTCTCCTGCAGCTCTCTTACCTGCTTCTGTTGGTGAAGTACCTTAGGAAACCTCTCTCAAAAGGGGTGATTTCCCCCTGCCTGGCTTTCTTCGGTGGGAACATGCAGGCCACATTCACAGGAAATCAAGACCAGGGCATGGGTGAAGCCTCCAGGGTCAGCCTGCCTGTCTGGCAGGGAAGGGGCTCACAGGTGCAAGCAGAAGAAGAGCTAGCAGTGATGTTAGTGACGTGCTGTCTTCCTCACATTGCAGAATTATCCTTGTAGAGTACCTGTGAGTTAAAGATTTGTGTGGTATATTTTGCTATCTTCCTGTACTACTGTGAGCTGTCACTATTTCTACTCCTCCCTTGCAAAAGAAAAGGTTCTTCTTTGAGTGGTTGTTCATGTCCATTCAAAGTAGATGTGTGCACGCCAGCTGGAAGATTCTCCCCTAGCAGCGTCCGTAGGGTCGGCCCTGGCGCCCCTGCAGTGGCGCCACTACGGCACCCTATAAAGGGGCCCGCCGACCTTCCACCCCCTCAGTTCTTTCTTACCGCCGCTGACGGCTAGCTGGAACTTCTCTTCCGCATAGCAAGTTAGCAGTGTCCTATCCTTGTGTATAGACCATGTATATAGTTACATTATAGTTAGTTTACTTAAGTCATTGTATATAGTTCTTGGTAGTTGGGGGGCGTCCCCTCCCAAGTTTTCGTCGCCCGCTGGAGCATGCCTGGGTCCCTTGGGTTTAAATTCTGCAAGGACTGCGGGAAATTCGTGCCCAAGAGTGACCTGCACTCTGCTTGTTTGAGGTGCCTCAGAGAGAGCCTCCAAAAGGACCGGTGCTCTGTCTGCAGAGGCTTCCGCCCGAGAACTCTCAAAGACAGAGCTCAAAGACTTAAAGTCCTCCTGATGGAGGCTGCCCTGCGGCCACGCTCGGACCCGGAACCGGCCGAGGCGGTGCCCAGCACATCTTCCTCTGTGCGGAGCGCCCCGGCACCGGCATCAGGACTTAGGACCCAGCCCAAGTCGTCTAAAACCCGGCACCAGACGGAGTCGGGTCATAGGCAGTTGGCCTCAGTGCGGCACCGCTCACCGTTGCCGGTGCCCGCTAAGAAGGGAAAGCCGGTAAGGAAACGGTCACCCCACCAGGACTCGAGGCTGACACCGTTCGCGGGTGCAAGTGGACAGGCTGGGCTACAGCCCTCGGCTGCTCCGTCGACTCCGGCACTGCAGAGAAGGCAGTCTAGTCCAGACCAACCTAGATCCCTGGACCTCAGCAGAGACTTGTGCCTCCCTTTGACACCGGAGGCGTTCGAGGCAGCCTTAGACTTGATGGGACTCCCAGCGCCGGCCTCCCCGCACCGTAGGGAGTTGCCTACCGCGGCCCATCCCCCAGTACAATCGAGGGGCAAGCAGGCCGTGCTGTTGTCTCCATCCGTTCCCGCATGCGCCGCTAAGGCGACACCGGACCAGCGCCTCAGCACTGCTCTCCAACGGCACCAGGTGCTACTTCCTCCCAGGTCCTCATACTCGGAGACTTCAGACTCATAGGCAGACTCCTACCGCTCCAGCCGGTTGCGGAGCAGATCGGTTTTGGGGGCGAGTCACCAGCTTTACCCACAGTGGCAGCAGCAATGGCATCCGCCCTTGCAGTGGCCGTTTTGGACCCCCGGGCCTACCACCAGTCGGTAGGCCAGGCGTTTGGTCCTCGATCAAGGTCAGCCTCGGTTTCCTCGGCGTTGGTGACCCCGGCGCAGCTGCCTCCTCCACTGGCACCGTCGCTGGGCAGGGGTGTGCCATGTCCAAGTTCAGCACCCCCTAGCCGAGCAGCGGCACCAGCAGTGACTATAGTTCGGGCACAGCAGGCATCGCCTGATACGCCAAGCCGCTCACTAGCGACCCCGGTATCGGTCGTGGTGTCGCATTTAGAATCGAAACTGGCCCCGCAACGACGGTACCATGTGCCACAGGACCCCGAAGGACTGCATACATCGGAGGAAGGGTCGATCCATATAATTCCCTTGTCTTCCTCCCCGGACGAAGCGGTCTCGGGCACGGCTGCGGCACCGGCCCTGGAGGACACTCGAATCCTCCAACAACTGCTCCGGCAAGCAGCTCAGAGCCTCGGAATCCAAGCTGAGGAAATCAAGGTGGATGGGGACCCTGTAGTAGACATCCTGGCTCCCTCAGGGCCATCCAGATTGGCTCTCCCGCTGATAAAGACTATAGCGGATATGTCTCGCACCTTATGGCAAATGCCAGCCTCACTGGCCCCTTTTGCCAAGAGAACGGAGCAGCGCTATTTTGTTCCCTCTAAAGGGCACGAACACTTGTCTTCCCCCCCGCCCCCCTGGACTCCCTGGTGGTGGATGCGGCCAACCAACGGGAGCATCAAGGGTTTCAGGTGTCAACACTAAAGAACAGGGACGCTAAAAGACTCGACCTCTTTGGTAGAAAAGTGTTCTCCACGGCAGGCCTACAACTCTGCATTGCATTGCCAGCCAACAGGCAATTGTAAGCCAATATGGTCATAACACGTGTTCAGCCATGTCGAAGTTTACGGAGCTCCTTCCCCAGGACTCAAGGTCAGAGTTTTCAGCCCTGGTGGAGGAGGGGAAGCTGATCTCCCGAGCCTCTCTCCAGGCTGCCATGGATGCAGCGGACTCAGCCTCATGCACTCTGGCCATGGGCCTGGTCATGCGGCGGGGAGCCTGGCTTCAGGTCTTGGGCCTGCCCTATGAGGTCCAGCAGACCATTCAAGACCTCCCCTTCGAGGGGCAGATGTTGGTTTCAGAAAAGATGGACAAGCGTCTGCATAGCCTAAAGGACTCGCGGGCCACGCTTCGCTCACTAGGCTTGCATACCCCTGTGATCCAGCACAGGCAGTTTAGGCCGCAGACAACCCGACGCCCCTACCAGCCTCAGACTTGCCAGGAGCTGGGGCGCAGGCAGGGCAGAAATGGCAGGAGGCGTCACCAATGCCACCCCTCTGGCCAGGCGTCCGGTCAATCGAGACCACCATCGGGGCCTAGACCCTCTATTTTATGGTATGGTCGAGGGCGACCTACCTATCGAGACTCTGGATCCTTCTACCCCTACCTTTTGGGTCACTTCTGTCCCCCTTGTACCGTGCCTGGTCCTGAATCATGTTGGACAGCTGGGTGCTCTGCACAGTAGAGAGGGGATATTCTATCCAGTCCTCCTCCCTCCCGCGCCACCAGCCCCCCTCCCCGTCCCTCTTCAGGGACCCATCTCATGAGCAACTTCTAAGTCAAGAAGTGAAGTCCCTCATGGAGGCAGGGGCAGTGGAGGAAGTCCCTCGGGAGCTCAGGGGCAAAGGCTTCTACTCCCAGTATTTCCTAATGCCGAAGGCGAAAGGGGGCCTAAGACCCATACTAGACTTGCGGCGGCTGAACAAATTTGTACAAAAGCTCAAGTTCCTCATGGTCTCCCTGTCCTCAGTTATTCCCTCCCTGGATCCAGGAGACTGGTATGCCGCCCTCGACTTAAAGGACGCTTATTTCCACATTGCCATAATTCCCCAACACCGTCGGTACCTCAGGTTTGTCGTGGCCGACGCCCATCTGCAGTTCACGGTGCTCCCATTTGGCCTGTCAGCTGCTCCAAGGGTCTTCACGAAGTGCATGGCAATCGTGGTGGCCTTCCTGCGCAGGCGGGGCATCCAGGTATTCCCGTACCTGGACGACTGGCTCATAAAGGGCCGCTCCAAGGAGCAGGTGGAGACCCAGATGTCATTCATCAGGCGGACCTTTCTCAATCTCTGCCTCCTCTTGAACGAAGCCAAGTCCACCCTGTCTCTGACGCAACAAATAGAGTTCATAGGAGCAGTTCTGGACTCCACCCACGCCAGAGCGTACCTGCTGGAATCCAGGTTCCGTGCAATTTCCGAGCTCATCCTTGGACTGCACCGCGCCCCAATTACCACGGCGCGAGTTTGCCTCTGGCTGTTGGGTCACATGGTGGTGTGCACCTATGTGGTAAACCATGCCAGACTCCGGCTTCGCCCGCTACAGTCCTGGTTAGCGACAGTATATTGCCCGGCCAGGGACCCCTTGGACTCAGTGGTGTCCATTCCTCACTTGGTGCTAAGCTTGCTGCAGTGGTGGCTCGACCCGCAGAAAGTGTGCATGGGTGTCCCCTTCACTGCCCCTCAACCCTCCCTCTCCCTGGTAATGGATGCCTCGGATCAGGGTTGGGGAGCGCACTTGGGACACCTCAGGACGCAGGGCTTGTGGTCGCCGGAGGACCTTGAGTTGCATATCAATGTCAGGGAGCTGAGAGCGGTTCGCCTGGCTTGTTTGACCTTCTGGTCCCACCTGGCATGCAGATGTGTTTCAATCCTCTCAGACAACACGTCGGCAGTCTTTTATATCAACAAACGAGGGTGCACACTCCTCTCTCCTGTGCAGGGAAGCCCTTGCGCTGTGGGATTTCTGCATCCACAATCCTACCCACCTGACAGCATTCTACCTTCAGGGGGAGCAGAGCTGTTTGGAGGACACCCTCAGCCGCTTGTTCTGGGATCACGAGTGGTCCCTCCGATGGGACGTGGTATGCTCAATTTTCCAGCTCTGGGACTTTCCCCGGTTAGACCTGTTCGCCTCGAGGGAAAACAGAAAGTGCCGACGGTTCTGCTCCCTCCTGGGCCGCAGTCAGGGGTCTCTGTCTGACGCCTTCCTACAGTCTTGGGGGGTCGGTCTGCTCTACGCCTTTCCTCCGATCCCCCAATACACAGGGTGATTTTGAAGATTCTCAGGGACCACGCATGGGTAATCCTGATAGCTCTGGCATGGCCGCGCCAACATTGGTACACGTCACTCCTGCACATGTCCATTCAGGCGCCCCTGACACTGCCCCTGCTCCCGGACCTGATCACGCAGGACCGGGGCTCCCTCCGCCACCCGAACCTGGAGTCCCTTCACCTCACAGCATGGGTGCTCCATGGCTGAACCCGATGGAGATGAGTGCTCCCAGCAGGTCAGACAAGTGCTGCTCGGTAGTAGGAAACCGTCAACTAGGGCCACCTACCTGGCCAAATTGAAGCGCTTCTCCATATGGTTGGGTCAGTGAGGTCACAATCCGCTGGGGATCCCAATCCCCATTGTCCTAGACTATTTGCTCCACCTCAGACAACTGGGCCTCTCCGTCTCTCTATTTGTGTTCACTTGGCGGCCATCTTGGCTTTCCATCCGGGAGAGGGGGGTACCTTGGTGTTTGCGAACCCGCTGGTCGGGCGTTTCCTCAAAGGTATGGACAGGCTATTTCCGCATGTTTGTCAGCCGGCCCCTGCTTGGGACCTGAATCTGGTCCTCTCCGCCCTCTTGGGACCTCCCTTTGAGCCTCTGGCTTCGTGCTCCCTGTTGTACTTGTCGTATAAGACCGCCTTCCTCATGGCGATCACCTCAGCCAGGAGGGTGTCGGAGCTCAGAGCGTTAACATCCGAGCCCCCGTATGCTGTGTTCTGTAAGGACAAGGTCCAACTTAGACCTCACTCAGCTTTCCTACCCAAGGTCGTCTCACAGTTCCACATCGGTCAAGATATTTTTCTCCCGGAGTTTTATCCGAAACCACACTGAGGAGCGGAGGTTATATTCCCTGGATGTTCCAGGGAATATAACCTCCAATGAGGAGGTTCCAGTGAGGAGCGGAGGTTATATTCCCTGGATGTTCGCAGGGCCTTGGCTTTTTACATAGAGCATACCAAGCTGTTCAACGAACGACTCTTGACTCAGCTCTTCACTGCAGTGGTGGATAGGATGAAGGGGCTCCCGGTCTCCTTTCAGCGAATCTCTTCGTGGATCACGACCTGCATCCGGAAATGCTACCGCATAGCTAAGACCCCTATCCCTCCAGTCACGGCCCACTCTACTAGGGCTCAGGCCTCTTCTGTGGTGTTCCTGGCTCAGATCCTGACTCAGGAGATTTGTAGAGCAGCCACACGGTCCTCCATCCCCACGTTCTCATCACGCTACGCCATCACGCACCAGGCTTGAGATGATGCAGCCTTCGGTCATGCAGTACTCCAGTCAGCAGTGATCTCTGACCCTGCCACCTGAGATTAGGCTTGTGAGTCACCTACTTTGAATGGACATGAACAACCACTCGAAGAAAAAACGGTTACCTACGTTTTAGTAACTGTTCTTCGAGATGTGGTGTTCATGTCCATTCCAGTACCCATCCTTCTGCCCCTCTGTCAGAGTGCCAGCAAGAAGGAACTGAGGGAGTGGAGGGTCAGCGGGCCCCTTTATAGGGCTCTGTAGTGGTGCCACTCCAGGGGACGCCAGGGCCGATCCTACGGACTCTGCTAGGGGAAAATCTTTTGGCTGGCGTGCGCGCGCCATCCTACTTTGAATGGACATGAACAACACATCTCGAAGAACAACAGTTAATAAAAGGTGGGTAACCGTTTTTTCTTTTTGCCTTGTGAAAAAAGAGTATAGGAGCATTTCTTCACTTAGTTGTTTGTTTTTTAAATTTTCCAATACTATAGAAACAAAGTAATTGTGACCTTGACTTGTATTTTCCTGTGTTTCATTTGCTCCTGCTTCTTACTTAAAAGGTTAATTATATTCTTAGACTGTGGGGACAGTTATTGTTTGTTTATATAGGCTTTCAGAAGCAACTTTTAACTTGGAAAGGTCCGTTTATGGCATGTTTCATTGGCAACACGAGTATCCTTATGAAATGTGCTATGATTTCAGCCAAACTGGAGTTTTACAGTTCACTTCTTAATGGAGAGAATGTATTCAGATGGTGTAAAGAGTTCCCTCTTTCAAGCTTAAATGGTGCAAAGGAAGAAGCAGTTCACTTAGGCCATGATTCAGCAAAATATTTATGCATGAAGTACATGGATTTATGCATATGCTTGAAATTAAGCCTGTACTTAAGTACTTCGCTAAATAGAGATGGACTTAATCACATGATAAAGTGATTTCTGAATCCAACCCTTTAGGGTGTCAGACACCCAGTCCTTGGTGTCATTTTTGTTTTCTTAGGCCTTTCAGGCTTTGTCTTCACTGCTAAAAGTGCAACTTTTACATTATGGTAATTTAGGATTGGTCTAAACTGAAAATTTTTACCAGCCTAGCCATGTTGGCTAGAAGTATGGGGGGGAAAATCACCTCTCCTAGTCAATATAGCTCTGCCAGCAATACCTTGGTGTAGACCCAAGTAAAGTGACTGAATAGTGCTTTTGTTAGGGTAGCTAATGTTGTTCAGGGTGGTGCTGTAGCTGTGTTGGTCTTCCTTGTGCTTAGAGTTTCTCTAACCACATAGAATAAAACTTTAAGACTGTTGTGAAACAACCTATGCTCTCTTCCTACCCTATCAACTTCTGCACACTCAAAAATTCTGTAGCATGAATACTGTCACCATTTGACTATAACAAAGTGTATTGGGGACAGAGAGCTGGGCTGGTGAGGAGGGCCGTCTATAAACCACATAGCATCCTTTACTTGTCCTCAGTTCTCTGCAAACCCGCATAACGTAATACCATCTCCTCCCTAAAAACCCTTTATAATGGCATAATTAAAGCTACAAAAAGTATAGGCAAGGCCTTATATACAGTTAAGCCCACTGTCTAAAATGACTCCTGAAATTCCATTTGGTGACTACCATGGTGTCCTCTCATAGCAACCCAAGATAAATGTGCCTGACCCTCCGCCAAATGGGAATTTATTGTGCATAAAGGCCTTGTCATGGAGCAGGTAGCATGCTGACTTGGCAGTACTAGCTTCACAAGAGCATTTTACTTACAGTGATTGCAGTTTAAAAAAAATTCTAACAGTTGGGGAAAAAAATTTTTAAATGATTTTTTTTAATGTGTGTATAGGAAATATATAAAGGAAAATATTCCTACTGGTGTTAGTGGCATCACTGTATAAGATTGATGGCAACACTGAAGAATTCAGTGTGATACGAGGAAGAATTTCTCTTAAGAGAACGTGTGAGAGGCATATTAGATCTCTAGAGAGGTGGTGAGGACAGATAATGGTCATTTCAAACTGTCAAGTGCTGGGTTCTTTTCAAGTGGTTGCTCATATCGATTCCAGTTAGTTGTGCGCGCGCTGTGTGCACGGCCGTCAAAGTCTTTCCCCTAGCAGCATCCGTTGGGTTGGCTGTGGAGCCCCGTGGAGTGGCGCTTGCATGGTGTTCAATATATGACCCTGCCGACCCAGTGCCCCCTTGGTTCTTTCTTACCACCCGTGACAGTCATTGGAAATGTGGCATCTTGCTCTGCAAGTTCTTCATATTTCCCTAGCTTTGGTAGATAGTTTTTGTTTGTTTTTTGTTGTAGTTAATGGCAGTTGGGTTGGGGGTCCACCCTGACTATTTTTCTTTGTGGCTTCATGCCCAAGTCCCCTGGCTTCAAGCCCTCGGAGTCCTGCTCCAAGCTCATGCCATCGGGTGACCCCCTGTGACTCTTGTCTGGGGGAGGCTCACCAAGCCAAGAAGTGCAGGATCTACAAGGGATTTTGTCCTCGGACTAAAAAGGAATTATAAAATATTAGGGTTGGAAGAGACCTCAGGAGGTCATCTAGTCCAACCCCCTGCTCAAAGCAGGACCAATCCTCAGACAAATTTTTACCTCAGTTCCCTAAATGGCCCCCTCGAGGATTGAACTCACAACCCTGGGTTTAGCAGGCCAGTGCTCAAACCACTGAGCTATCCCTTTCCCTCCTCTTTTGTCTGAAGCAGCTCCTTATGGAGGTGGCATTTAGTCCCTAGCCTCCTTCAGCATGGCAGGACCTGGCACTAAGTTCTTCGGTGTGCAGTGCCCTGGTGGCAGTAGTGGAGGTGGCAGCAACCCAGTGGAAGCACTTCAAGTCCCAACAGCTGCAGCAGTGCTCCTAACCTCCTTGGCCAAGACAGGACTTTTACAGGCTGGGGGGGTGGAATGGCAGGAGGAAGCCATCCAACCCCCTGTTTTGGTAAAGCCAGGGACCTACCAAATCATTGTCAGGTTCTAAGCAGGCCTTTTGAAGGGACACCTGAGGATGGTGTACCGGACTTATTCTCGGATCCTTCCCCATCCTTTTTTAATCGTTTATCCCACTTCCACCATGCATAGTCCCAAATAACCTCGGACTGCTGGGTCCTTCGCACAGTGGAAGTGGGATACTCTCTCCAATTTTTGTTCCTTCCCACCCTCCCGCCCCCCTTCCTCGTCCCTCTTCAGGGACCCCTCTCATGAGCAACTCCTTATTCAGGAGGTTCAGGCATTCCTCGCCATGGGGGCGGTAGGAAATTTCACGGGAACTAAGGGGCAAGGGGTTTTACTACCGATATTTCCTAATCCACAAGGCCAGAAGGGGCCTCCGGCCCATTCTGGACCTGCGTGCGCTCAACAAATTTGTGGTCAAGTTGATGTTTCGTGTGGTCTCCCTGGGTACCATTATCCCTTCCCTGGATCCTGGAGACTGGTACACTGCCCTTGACATGAAGGATGCGTACTTCCACATAGCAATTCATCCGGCACACAGTCGCTTCCTGTGCTTTGTGGTCAACTGCAAACATTACACCTCTACCTCAATATAACACTGTCCTCGGGAGCCAAAAAATCTTACTGCATTATAGGTGAAACAGCGTTATATCAAACTTGCTTTGATCTGCTGGAGTGCGCAGCCCCGCCCCCCTGGAGCACTGCTTTTACAATGTTATATCCGAATTTGTGTTATATCAGGTCGCGTTATAGCGGGGTAGAGGTGTACCAGTTTACGACCCTTCCATTTGGCCTTTCCACAGCCCCCCCCCAAGTGTTCACCAAGTGTATGTTGGTCGTGGCTGCCTTCCTCTGTTGACGGCGGGTGCAATGTATCCCTACCTCGATGACTGGTTGCTTCGGGGCTGCACCAGAGAGCATGTGCAGTCCCATCTCCGCCTGGTCAGGTATATGTTCGAATGGCTGGGTCTCCTCCTCAAAGTAGTGAAGTTGACCCTAGAACCGACCCAGAGAATAGAGTTCATCGGGGCAGTCCTGGACTCCGTTCAGGCGCGGGCCTCCTACCAGACTCTCGTTTCCAAGCTATCGTGGGCATCATTCAAGGCCTTCAGCACTTCCCGACCTCAACAGCAAGGGGATGCCTGAGTCTTCTCGGCCACATGGCTTCATGTACGTAATTGACCCAGCATGCCAGGCTCTGGCTCCGGCCGTTACAAGCATGGCTCGCCTCAGTCTGCCGCCTGGGGTGCAACAGCATGAATTTGGTGGTCACTGTCCCGGAGCAGGTTCTTGCCTCCCTCTTCTGGTGGCTCAATTCCCAAGTGGTGTGTGAGGGAGTCCCTTTTCACAGCCCCCAGCCTTCCTTGTCCCTGTTCACAGATGTATCAGCTATGGGGTGGGGTGCTCATCTGGGGAACCTTTGGACTCAGAGCCTGTGGTCGCAGTCCGAGCTATCCCTCCATATCAATGTAAGGGAGCTAATGGCGATGCGCCTTGCTTGTCAAGCCTTCCAGGTGCACCTGTAGAGTCATTCTGTGGCGGTTCTCACTGACAACACCACGGCCATGTTTCTCCCCTCTCTGCCAGGAAGCCATTTGGCTGTGGGAATTCCTCATGGCCCACTCCATTCACTTGGTTGTGTCCTTTCTTCCCGGGATCCAGAACATGCTGGCAGACCGCCTCAGCAGGTCCTTCCACTCGCATGAGTGGTCTCTCCGACCAGATGTCGTCCACCCCATCTTTCAAAGGTGGGGTTTTCTCCAGGTCAGCCTGTTTGCCACCCGCAGCAACAGGAAGTGCCCAGCATTCTGCTCCTTCCAGAGTCGCAGCCTGGGCTCCCTCACTGACATATTCCTGCTTCCCTGGACGGGTCGCCTGCTCTGTGTCTTTCCTCTGTTCCCCTTCATGCACAAGGTCCTGCTCAAGATCTGCAGGGAGGCGGGGAAAAGGTGATTGTGATAGCTCCAGCATGGCCTCGCCAGCACTGGTACACCACGCTGTAAGAGCTGTCGGTGGACGTTCCAGTCCCATTGCCTCTCCTTCTCAACCTGCTCACCCAGGACCACGGTCGCCTCTGTCATCTCAACCTGTGGTCCCTCTACCTCATGGCTTGGAAACTGCATGGCTGAACCCCACGGAGCTTCTGTGTTCGGACCCAGTAAGGCAGGTCCTGTTAGGCACCAGGAAGTCCTCTACTCAAACCACGTATCTGGTGAAGTGGAAACGGTTTTCATGTTGTGACCAGCACCGCACACTCCCCCTCCAGGTGCTGGTGCCCCTCATTTTGGAGTACCTCTTGCAAGGCCTGGCGGTGTCCTCTGAGAGGGTTCACCTCACAGCCATCTTGGCCTTCCACCCGGTGTGTCTGGCTGCTCTGTCTGCGCCAACCTGATGGTTGGTTGCTTTGTCAATGGCTTGGGCCATCTCTGTGCTCAGATCCAGCAGTCTGTACCTGCATGGGACCTTAGCCTGGTCTTTTCACGACTCATGGGGGCCACGTGCTCCCTCCTGTAACTTTCCTGGAAGACATCTTTCCTGGTCACCATTACGTCAGCGAGATGCGTCACTGAGTTGAAGGCCCTAACCTCAGAGCCGCCTTCCACAAGGATAAGGTACAACTCAGACCTTTTCTCCCGAAGGTGGTGTCGGCCTTGCACACCAGCCAGGATATTTTCCTGCCTGTCTTTTACCCTAAACCTCATGCTGGTACCTGGGAACAGTGACTACATTCCCTCGATGTCTGCAGGGCCCTAGCTTTCTATATCGAGTGCACTAAGCCGTTCAGGAAATCGACCCGCCACTGCAATGAAGTGCCGGACTGGATGAAGGGCCTCCCGGTCTCCTCTCAAAAATTTCCTCCTGGATCATGTACTGCATCTGTGCTTGCTTTGCGGCTGGCCAACATGCTGACCCCAGCTCTCACCGCACACTCTGCTAGGGCCCAGGCCTCATCAGTGGCATTCCTGGCTCAGGTACGAATCCAAGAAATCTATAGGGCAGCAACTTGGTCCTTGGTGCATACTTTCACCTCGCACTATGCCATCATCCTGCATGCCAGACACGACACGGCTTTCAGTAAAGCAGTACTGCAGTCAACATTCCTTCACTTAGACCCCACCTCTTAGGTAGGACTTGGGAGTCACCTAATTGGAATCAATATTAGCAAGCACTTGAAGAAAAAAACGTTTCTCACCTTCGTAACTGTTGTTATTTGAGATGTATTGCTCATATCCATTTCAAACCCACCCCCTTTCCCCTCTGTCAGAGTAATTGGCAAGAAAGAACTGAAGGAGAGCCGGGTGGCAGTCGTCATATATGTAGCGCCATTCAGGAGCCACTCCTGGGGGCTCTACAGCCGACCCAACGGATGCTGCTAGGGGAAAGACTTTCCGACGGCCATGCACGCAGCACGTGCACACCTAATTGAAATGGATATGAGTAACACATCTTGAAAAAACAGTTTCAAAGGTGAGTAACTCTCTCCCGTTTTTTTTTTTATTACTGTCTGAGTTAGAGATGTTAGTGCAATGTGTTTTCAAGGCTTTCTTCAGTATTTTAGGGAAGATGACCAAATATTTGTTTTTGTGACTTTCTGAAAGTTGCTTCTAAAGTTGGCTTTTTGTGCACTGTAACAATTAGTCTTGACAGTTAAACCACTGGGACTGCTCAGATGTCTTTATCTGCTTTTTTGTTACTAATTAAATTACAGTTTGAGAATTAAAACTCAATTTCTTCATTGATAAGTTCAAATGAGTAAGCTGCATTACAGTTACAGCTCTTACGTGCTTTCTAAACTATTTTATAAGAGCTTCATTATGTTGTAGGTACTACGCAAGTGAAAACAGATTTCCATTTGAGGAATGCTATCATTTTAGGAGCTTTGCCAAGAAAAGCTACATGTCCTGTACTGCTGTGGCAGTTTCCTAAATTAGCCTCTTTGGATTGCGTCCTCAACATGTCACTGTGATACGGTAATGCTGTGCTGCTATGATCGGATACTTACTCAAACCACCCATTGTAGAATAATAGAGGAGACCCTAACCCTAACTACAAACATTTTAATTTAGGAATATCTGTAAAAATACTCCTCCTTGGAATCGACATGAGCAAGCACTCAAAGGAGGAGTGTGTGCGCTGCGTGCACAATTGCCAGAAGGTTTTTCCCCTAGCAGTACCTGTTGGGTTGGTCCAGGCACTCTCTGGAGTCGTGCCTTCATGGCTCCGCATATAGGGCTCCGCCAACCTACCTCCTCTCCAGTTCCTTCTTACCACCAGTGATGGTTCTTGGAGTTTCCTCTTTCTCTCTCGTTTCGAGTGATTCCCGTAGTAATTTTCTTCAATATCTATAAAATTAAAATACATTAGTTAGTTATAAGTGGTAGTTTGAATCCTGGTTAGTGTGGGTTTCTCCCCCGTTCCCTTCCCTCTCCTAGGGCCAGGGCATGCCTCGGTCCCAGGGATTTAAACCATGTGGGATCTGCCAGAAACAGATGCCAAGGGGTGACCCACACACGTCTTGCCTGAAGTGCCTGGGGGAATCCCATCAAACAGACAGGTGTAAAATCTCTAGAGGATTCTGCCCCCACACCAGGAAGGAAAGGGACCACAGTGTTTATATTGCAGATGGAGGCAGCCCTACAGCCACAGTTGGAGTCAAACCCCATGGACCCGGCAGTGGGCTCCTCAGCATCAGTGCACAGCACACCAGCCTCAATCATGGATGCGGCACTAAGGAAGGACTCGGGGGTTAGAGACTGTCAGCACCAATGCTCCCAGAAACCAAAAACTGCCTTGCAGTTGGAATCTTGGCACTGTTCTCAAGCACTGGTGCCATGCAAGAAGCACAGGAAGACTGGCAGGGGTGCTTCCCTGCTTGAGTGCCTGAGCATGACTTTGCTGAAGGAGTGCGACCTGTACCAGTCCACTGCTTGCCTGTAAAGCAGCTGGCACTGTCGACTCTGGGCCCACAGAGGGGTTGGTCGAGTCCAACGCCAGTGGAGGACTTAAACCTTCCCTCCACACCAGAGACCTTTGAGGTAGCCAGGGACCTCATAGCCCTGATGGGTCCATGCTCTCCTGACCAGCATGAGAGATCATCAGCCCCGAAGCCTCTGGCACTGTAGAGACCACCGGTGTCATCCAGGTGTAAATAGGCAATGACACGACATTGCTCATCCTCTCCCCAGCACTGCTTGGCACCATGCAGCCTTGGTCGCCGCGCCCAAACTCCTGGGCGTCTGACTCTGAGGCGGACTCCTACATGTCAAGGAGGAGCTGGCACCAGGAACAGTGACAATCCCAGAGACTGGAAATGGTACAGACCTCTCCACCCGTGCCATGGCCAGTGCAGTGGCACATGCCAGTGCAGTTGCCCTTCTGGACCCCATGGGCATACTATCAAACCCAGGGGTCCGTTTCCAGGTGATCCTTCTCAGCCACATCTGATGGATGAGCTGCATCCAGGACCAGGGAGCACTCTCGTGGCACCGCCATGGCTACCACTGCCGGTGCCGCCAGTAGTGCATCACCATGGCAGGCATCACGGCCAGTACTGCAGTCAGCAGCACAGCCGGCGCTGCATACAGCATCAAGTTGGGCATAGCCACAGATGACTGGGACTGTTTCAATGAGCTGGATGGGCAGAAAAGTCCCACTCTGGCCCAGGCCTCCTCATCTTCTTTGCTGGATGAGGCAGTGGCAGGAACCTTTTTGGGGCCTCCCTCACTGGACAGTACAGCCCACCTGGAACTTTGGACACAGAATCTAGGTATCCAGATGGATGAGGTCACTGAGGTATTGGACCCTGTGGTGGACATCTTAGCCCCCATGGGCCCCACCAGGGTGTGGCGCTCCTCTGATTAAGACCATTCAGGAAACTACTAAGACCCTATGGCAAACACTGGCCTCTCTGACCCCTGCAGTGAAAGGGGTCAAAAGGAAATATTTTGTGCCTTCCAAAGTGTACGAATATCTCTTTACACATTCCCCACCAGACTCAGTGGTAGCGGTGTGGTCAACGAGCGGGAGACATAAGGGCAGCAGGGGCTCACTCCCTGGGCAAAGGACGCAAAGAAGCTGGATCTCTTTGGGAGGAAGGTATACTCCACCAGAGGGCTTCAGCTTTGTATTGCAAACCAGCAGGTGATTCTCAGTTGCTACAGTTTTAAATCCTGGGATGCAATGTCTAAATTTATGAGCTTGTCCCAGCAGGCTCCAAGTTCGAATTTTCAGCCTTGGTGGATGAGGGCAAGGACCTCACTGCAGGCCACAATGAACTTGGTGGACTCAGCAACCTGCACCATGTCCTCAGGGATTGCAATGCGCCATTGCTCCTAGCTGCAGGCCTCTGGCCTCCTGAGGGAGATTCAACAAACTATTCAGGACCTCCCTTTCGAGGACTCCACTTTGTTTTCAGAGAAAAGGGACTCAAAGCTGAATAGCTTGAGTATCTCCTGAGCCACTCTGAAATCTCTGGGGCTGCATACACCAGACACCCAGCATAAACACTTTGAAGTCCAAGCCTATGTCCCAACTGTATCTAGGGAATTCTACGCAGGATTACAATAGGAAAAGGGGCAGAAACCAGAATCAGCATTGCCAGTCTCAACCCCGTAGTAACCGGGGGTCAGGGTCATTGAGACAACCCCTGGGCCCTCGGCAGGCCTTTTGAAGATGTGCCTGGGGTGACATACCAAGCCAAAGCCTGGATCTCTTATTACTAGGGCTGTCAATTAATCGCAGTTAACTCACGCGATTAACTCTCTAATTTTTTAATCGCGATTACATTTTTTATCTCAATTTAATCGGAGTTTTAATCGCACTGTTAAACAATAGAATACCAATTGAAATTGATAAATATTTTGAATGTTTTTTCTATATTTTAATATATATTCCAATTACAACACAGAATACAAAGTGTATATTTTTTATTACAAATATTTTCATTGTAAACATGATAAAGTATTTTTCAGTTCACCTCATACAAGTACTGTAGTGCAATCTGCTGCTTATGATGAATTAATAGGTCTTAAGTGTGGTAGATGGCAAAAAGAGAACAGAGGCATTTCAGTCCACAAACTTAGTATGCATTTTATCCTTTTTGCTTAAATAGTAACAGAGAGCATTCTAACAGAGGCAACACGTTCCTTCTTTGAATTAATATCAAACGGTTGGCGTCATGTTGCTGTTTTAAAAACGATTGAAGTTGGAAAGTTACTTTAGAACAAAACAAAACAGTGAAGGGAATGGTATTTACCATTTTTTTTCAAGTTTATATCAGATTACTCAACTGAATACTCTTATTTAACTATGGGGTTTTGTACCTTATGCTGTGCTTGGCAAAAATTTCTATA
Source organism: Gopherus flavomarginatus (assembly GCF_025201925.1). Lineage (NCBI taxonomy): Eukaryota > Metazoa > Chordata > Testudines > Testudinidae > Gopherus > Gopherus flavomarginatus. The sequence continues at coordinate 46,741,431 of NC_066620.1, forward strand.
CAAGATTCAAGTTATGCTTGACTGATCCAATCAGCAACACCAAGTCAACATTGACATTTTTTCTACCAAGATTACTTCAGTCTATGAACAAGCAGAGGTGAATAGCTGTTTCTTGAAAAGTTAAGAATTGTGCATTTGATTCACCATCTCTCTGAAACTTGTCTTTTTCAGAGTTTTGCAAGGTTGTTGAAGCAACAAAAAACTTGAAGGTTTTAGGGGAGGATTTTCAAAGTGTCTGTTACTTTAGGAGAACAAATTCCATTTACTTACTGGTTCTTTCTGGAGCATTCACAAGTGTGTTGGAGGTAGCGATATCACATGGTGTGGGATAGGAAAGGAAATGTGAATAAGTAAAAATGAAGGAGTGAGAAATTAGAAGGATAGAAATGAGGATTTTGTGATAGAGTGTACACAGAAATAAGAGATTCTGTGAATGACAAATACATTAAATCAATAATGGTATGAGGGACATGGTAGCAAGGAGAGTCAAAAGCTTGAAAGGGCACATGCCTGTTTTTTACTTACAGGCAGTTGTACAGCATTATCACTATAGAATCCAAGTACATCATAAACTAATCATAACTCTCATTTTCTAAAATTCAGTAACTTTCACTTTCCATTTCTTTACTTGAAGACTCGGAAGACGAAATGCAGTTATTCCCTGTAGTCATCTTTTCTCTGTACAAATTCTGTTTATTTCTGAAGCAAATTGTAATCTAATTTTCTAAATCTATTATACATTTTTCCACTGTCATGTGGCTGACAAATCATGAGTGGGTTTGTTCATTTCACTGTTTTTAAGAAGCAGATTAGATTTGTAATTCAGCTTTATTATATGTAGTTTTGCCAGAGTCTGATAGAAAGATTTAACTCCCAAGCGGAGATTCCAGGATTCTTGGTAAGATGCCAGCCCTTTTCCCTTTCCAGCACCTGGAGAAGGACTAAACTAGCCTTCTCCAAGACCCTGTTTCTAGGTCTTGGTGGTGGCTCCCCATGCCCCCAAATCTTTTTGTATCTGCATCTAGCTAATACATGTCTGATAAATTGTTCAAATATTATGTATAGAAGCTTTCTATCAATAGAAACATTCTATTGGAAGATGTGGGAAATCACGAAAACCATAAGGGTGGACAGACTTTGTGCTATTCTAGAACTAAAAATAAATGTTCTACATATTTTAAGATGTGTGACTTAAAATCAGATTTGCATTTTGCTTGCAGATAAATTTAACAGTGACTTGGGCATTATTGAAAAATTGAGTTTATAATATTTTGCAACTCGATAATAGAAATAATAAACTTTCGTTTTGACTCTCATTTTAATGCATATGCTATGAAAAACGCATTCTAATTACTCTCAGAATTGCCTCTTATTCTGAGAACTGTTGAGGTTTTCAGATTGAGTGATAGTTTTGTTTGAACTGTGATCTTCAGTAAAGATCTAAGAAGAATTTTTTTCTTGTGCACAGTAGTGTTCAAGATGTTAAGTCATCCTCTCTCAATATAGTTGCCAACTGTCTAATGGCACAAACTGAAACGCCCCTGCCCCACCCCTTCTCTGAGGCCCTGCACCACGCTCATTCCATCCCCCACCCTCACTCACTTTCACCAGGCAGTGGCAGGGGGTTGGATGCAGGCTGTGGGAGGGGGTGTGGGAGGGAGTTTGGGTGTGGGAGAGGGTGCCCACTCTGGACTAGGGCAGAGGGTTGCGTGCAGGCTCTGGGAGGGAGTTTGAGTGCAAGAGAGGATGTGGGGTGTGTTCTCTGGACTGTGACAGGGGTGTGGGAGGGGATGAAGTGTGCAGGCTCCAGGCAGGCAGCGCTTATCTCAGGCAGTTCCTGAAAGCAACCAGCATATCCCTCTGGCAATGGCTCCTAGGCAGTTCCTGGCCAATGGGTGCTGTGGAGTTGGAGACTTGGGGTGGGGCCAGTGCGGGGAGACTCCCAGGGACGTGCCAGGTGCTTCTGGGAGTGGCAGGGAGTCTGCTTTAGCACCGCTGTGCCGCCGGACTTTTAGCGCTTAAAATCTCCCGGTTTGGCTTCAGTAGCCTCTGGGAGATGGAGATAGCCTGATTCTGGGAGACTCCTGGCAAAACCAGGAGGCTTGTCAACCTTATCTTTCAAACATGCAGGGTAGCTTACACTGTACTTGCCTAGTGTAATACTTCCAGTCAGTCTACCTTTATGGATCAACTGTTAACTGAAGCTAATGGGTGGTTACTCCATTACTTCTGCAGCAGAGCGAACTTTTAATTACCTGCCTGAAAACATATTTAAACAGAAGCTCTGGGCAAATAATAAAAATTATAGGTCTGATTTGGTAAATACTCTTCTAGAAAGGAAAGGCTTTAAAAACTAATGTAAGCTTTTTATTTAAACTAGCTAGTTACTTTAGCCTCATATCAGGAAATAAGTCAGGTGAAAAGTTTGTATAGTGAATTTTTACTTTAAAAACCCTTAAAACCCACTGTAAATACAAATTATTTTAATAGTGAGTAAAGTAATTTAATTCTTCTGTGTATTGAAAATATTTAGGAAGCTCATATCATTTTAGTATCTTGCTATCATACAAAATACATTGAAGTAAACAGATATTTGTAGTCTACTACCAAAATAATTTGACAGTAAAAATAGAGTGCAGCAATGTGGTGTGTTTTACTTTTTGCTTTTCTTTCACTTTTTAGAAGCATCTTCCCCAATTACTGTATTTCAATTTTTTAACCCCCACATTTAAATTGAAATTTTTTTTTGGTTGGCAGTCTCTACCTTAAAATAAATATTGATCTGTTTTTCCCTTTTTATGTAAGGCGTTGTCTTTTCTGAAAAAATTCTCCCCATGATTTAATATGTGGTGGCAGTGGTGGAAATACTAATTTAGACAGGTTCAGATGGCCACCAGTGCTTTTACCACAGTATATCATGTGCACTTTCATACCCATTCATTCAGACTATTTTACCTTATATGCATTCAATTGAGGAGGGAGGCTCAGACAGAAAGGATTTTCTTTTTTCTGGAGTCACCTGGGGTTTCCAGAAACTGTAACTGTACATCAAGGCTCTGAAAATGAGGCAGCCGGGAATACACAAAGGGGATATGTTTTATCACAAAACAAGAGAATCATTGAGTCATTAGACTTCTGTCTTCTATATCATTCAAAGATACTGGTCTGTCCACCTATGTAGATTACCCTCAGGAGTGAGAATGGACTCTCTCACAAAACTCTTCTGGTGAGTACTTACTCAGCAAGATGGACAAGAAATCTCACAGAATGAGTAGATCTGTGGTAGACCCGTGCTGATGGTTTCTTGGTCTTAGTGACTAGAGGCTTGCCACTCACATAAAAAGACACCATCACTGATCTTTGTTTCTCTTTGAGGGAAAACTCTGCTAGTGAGGGATGCTTTCGCCATCCACAGGGAAAGAAGGCATGTGTGGCAATTCACCTGTACTTCTGGTATCAAAGTCTTGGTCAAGGTCGTGGGGCATGATTTTATTATTCTAGAGTCCCAGATGGATGATTCTCCTTAGAATGGCAGAGTCCCGTCCTGATATCCTGAGAATGTTGCTTTGGACAATTAGAGTGCTTCACTCTGTCTCAGTGCATGAATGCAATTAATTCCAAATAGGGTACAGAACAGTAGATATGGTATCCCCAGGGTACATCTACACTACCAGCTAGATGCGATAAATCAATCCCCGATTGCTCTACCGTTGACTCCTGTACTCCACTGTGGCGAGAGTCAGAAGCGGAGTCGATGGGGGAGTGGCAGCAGTCGACCCCATGCCGTGAAGACGCGAGGTAAGTCAACCTAAGATGCATCAACTTCAGCTACACTATTCTTGTAGCTGAAGTTGCGTATCTTAGGTTGATTTCTCCCCCCCACTCCCCCGATCTGATATAGTTGGGTCTGGGTCTGGAGGTCAATGGTAATCCTAAACAGGAGAGCTCCGATTCCTTGTCACAAGAAGATTTCAGTCAGCCACATTATCCGTGCTAAATACATTTTCAACCATTTTTATTCAGACATGACCTGTAGGAAGGAATCCCACTTCATTTTCTTCTGATAGAATCTATTTCTGAAGAATGTGGAGCTTGAATTCTTCTTCTGCCACCTTCAGGGGTTATCTTTCAGGATGACTCCTACTGAACTGAGCCGAGTGTGGGGGTAGGGTGGGGAACAAGTTGTTTGCACTCTTGTCCCTCACTGGATTTAAGTATTTTCACTCTACAGCTTTTATTATTTCACATTATTGGGATATCACTGTTTACTTTTCAAGAGTGAATTTTGCAATGATGGTGTCTGTACAAACTTATTTGTGTGTAACTGGAGTTTGAGAACTCTTATTTCTCCCTTTTAAAAAAGAAGGAAATATTTTGGGGCTTTTGAGATATCTAAACTCTTCCTTCTGAGCATACACCAAAGCCCTTCAGCTGGCTTAACTGTAGAGGGCCAAAAATCTTAAGAGCAAGGGGAGTTTCCTGCATGGCCCACTCTGGTAGCATGTGTCACAAGAGTAAGAATTCTGTATATCTTCAGCGAAGCAGTTACTAAAGTAGTTTTTCCTTCTCTTGATTTGCTTATATTTTATGATATGGCAATACCAATTTGGACACTCCACGGGAATGCCAATATTGATCAGATAGTCAAGGTAGTGTAGGCTAACTTCAGCTGCTTTTCATTTCTGAAAACTCTCAATTGGGTAAGCCTGCCTGTGTGCCCAGAGAGAGAAATGGGAGTGAAAATTCTGCAGCGTGGCACATAGTATTTTAAAAGACTGACAGGTGAGGGGACTCTTCCATACTGGTGCTGCCAGAATACAAACAACAATTAGTGAGAAAAGGGACCTGACCCCCCCCCCCCCCCCCAGGCTTGAATTCAGTTAAGTGGTGTGAAATTGAATTGATTTGTCATTAACCATAACAACTCTGCCTGCTTTTGTTGTGACTTTGTATGCAAAAGTCAGAGGGTCACAATATTTTGAGCAAAAAATATTTATTTTCCAGTAAGTTTAATATGGTTTAGTAAGTAACTGGTACTCTGAAACTATTAAAATCACTCTGCCACAGATCCAAATTGTAGCATTAATGGAAGAATTTTGCTCAGTAGCAGGCTGGGAGGATGTGCAAAGAGTGATGCTTTATGAAAATGCTATCATAGTCATGACAAACATATGGTCTTAAGTGATCACAAATTGTTCAAACTGTAGAATTTAAATAGTAAAATAAATTAATTCATTAAATTTCTCTAGTCTAAGATGTGAAAATCCAGGATAAAATAGTTTCTGTGAAATACCAGGGTCAATTCTCCACTGACACATTGATCCTGTGATGGCAAGAGCTTTACCTTGTTTTTTTTTAAGACATATGTATCTGCTCTGCAGATTTTTTAATTTTTAAATCAACAATATAATAAAGAATTAGTGGATGGAATGCAACAAATCCATGGTTAGTGGTTAGTTTCATGATAGTGGTGGGAGGTGTTGGTACTTGTTTTAAGTTTTTTGTGTAGAATACATTAGTTTTTTAAAAAGTATAATTTCTCTATTCATTAATTACATTTTATATATTTCCCCTTTAAAATCTCTTACTCATTGTGGATATATTACCAAAACCTCAGTTAACTTTCATGTTAGTGGCACAAACAATTTTGATTTAAGATGTAACAGTATTGAACATTGATCTCTCGTGCTTGCCACTCAAAACTAATCTTCCTTATTAATACTGAGTTATGGCTGATATGATATTTAGAAATCAATGCTTCAGTTTCTAAAATCTTAAGTGGCTTTTTTCTTTTCTCTGTTTATAGATGCCACCTCAAATGAACAGCAAGATCTCTTTTGTCAGAAGTTGCAGCAATGTTGTATACTGTTTGACTTCATGGACTCTGTTTCAGACCTGAAGAGCAAAGAAATTAAGAGAGCCACATTGAATGAACTGGTTGAATACGTTTCAACAACTCGTGGGGTGATTATTGAGTCAGCATATGCTGACATAGTGAAAATGGTAAGTAAAAACTGAAGTTGAACAGTATTTATTTGATATATTTTAAACAAAATATTTCTTAGTGATCATTAGCTTCTGTCTGAGTTTATAGTGTTACAGTAGTTGTAGAGCATTGCTGTGGCTGACACTGCCTGTAAATTTAGTATAGTTCATTAGTAATCAACTCAAACAGCCAAAAAAATTATTTAGAAAGCTTTGAATTTGTCAAATCTGAGAAGTTGCTTTATTTGATATAGCACAGTAAATGTAGTATAGCTGCATTTTTAGATGTGACATATGAAGAAAGGTAGCTTCTGGATAAACTGAAAAATTATCCCACAAGGTTGAGAAAATTAGAACATTCTGAGTTGTTCTGCCAGTGCTTCCTCACTTGAGAATTGCAATAGGTGTTTGGACTCTTAAGGGTGAGTATCGGAGCTAAAACTCCGGGAGAGATTCTCATTGAAGTTAGAATCAATAGAAAGGAAGTTTCTCTACAAGGAGGAAGGAACTTGTCCTACTGAGAGTAAATGCACTTACAACTACCTTAAATCATTTAGGTGTAACTGTATAGTCTAGAGTCAGCATAAACTGATGAGTACTGCAGAGCTCTTTCTGTAAATTACTGTGGTTATAGAACAAACAAGGAATTATTTACAATTGTTATCCACAGTAACGTCTCTGTTTTTTCTATTTGATGTTCTTCTCTTATGTAAGCGAGAGATGTTTGTGTTTCAAAGCAATCTGTGTGTCTCATTCAGTTTTTGACATATATATTCCATGTATTTAAATCTTGATTGACTGATAGCTCTTTTAATTTATCAATCTATAGTCTTCTAAGCAACAGTTTGAATACTTTTAATATAGGAGAAAAAAATTTGTTCTTAGCGCTCTCTCAAATACAGGGATCTGTAAAACCTCAGTCTGTCATTGTGACTTGAAATGTAGTAGTAATTCTGATGGATTGACAACTTCATAAGTATGGTCTACTGTCTAGTTTTAGAATAATTCTTCCCCATACCTTGTTGAACCTATTTTTTTCCACTTTCCTGTTGTAAAACTAGCTAAATTTTCCTTTCTCTCCTCAATGTTTGAGAGATTCTAGCTGGGTGTTTAAGGTGAAGAAAACTGACATTAGGCAGTAGAAGAGGGTCAAGTATAGTGAAGAGGCCATTAGGAAGACTGGATGGAGGACAGGCATATAGGGGAATGGAATGAAAAGTTGATTGAAAAGTAGTCAAAGGGAAAAAGGTATTGAGCTCAGAAAGTTGAGACAGAAGATAGCATGATGAATCAAACTCCTGGAGATCTACTGAAGATATGATCTGGGAGAGTCACCCAGAAATACAACAAGAAGCATCTTCAATAGAGTATCTCCTCCACCCTTTTTGGATCTCATGAGAAACATCTACCCTGGTTTCCACCGATATAGCCCCTAGCCACTTATCCTTAAAACATACTGTCTTGGCCTTTTTGGGCTCCTTGGGGACAACCAGATAGGAAACCTTCCTCAAAAAAATGTTTTTTGAATGCAGAAGAATAGCACAAGCATGTAGGGACAAAATCAGAAAGGCTAAGGCATAAAATGAGTTCTTCTTCGAGTGATTGCTCATATCCATTCCAGGTAGGTGTGCGCGCTGCGCGTGCACGTTTGCCAGAAACTTTTTACCCTAGCAACTCCAGTGGGCCGGCATGTCGCCCCCTATAGTGGCGCCACTATGGCACTAGATATATACCCCTGCCGGCCCGCCCGCTCCTCAGTTCCTTCTTACCGCTGTGTCGGTTGCTGGAACTGTGGAGTGCGGCTTGCTGTCCTCCACGTACCTAGCTCTCCTGTACTCTGTTCGTAGTCGTAGTTGTAAATAGTTTTATACATAGTTTGAAGTAGTGTATTAGTTAGTTGTTTATATATAGTTGTTTAGCTTGTTCGCGGGTGGGCCGGTGCCCGGCACCGGGCTCATGCCTGGTTCGCCGGGCTTCAAGCAGTGCTCGGCATGCAAGAAGCCGATGCCGACTAGCGATCCCCACGACGCGTGCCTCAAGTGCCTAGGGGAATCACACATCAGTGAGAAGTGTCGTATATGCAAGGCCTTTAAGCCTCGCACAAAGAAGAAGGATCAAAGACTCCGCGCTCTCCTAATGGAAGCGGCACTGACTCCGGCACCGGCGGAGCAACCGGCCACTTCTACTCCGGCACCGGACCGCGCCGGCACTGGCAAGACTCCCCGGCATCGTCCATCCCCGGCACCGGGAGCAGATCCAAGACCCTCGACGTCTGCAACACCATCTCGGCAGGCTCGAGTGGAACGCCCGGCATCTATCTTGGCTGCGGCACCGCCTGCAGGGCTGCTGTTGACTCCGGGTCCGGAAGGTCCGTCGAGTCCAGCCCCTCCTAGCTCCCCCTTGAGATCAGGGGTCGAGCTGTTAGTCCCATCTAAGCCGGAGACCTTTGCCTCGGCACGGGACTTGATAGCGCTCACGGAGCCATCGCAGCCTCAGACCACGGCACCCCCAGGACGGGTAACCTCCAGAGGCAAACCGATGCTGAGAGCGCTGTCTCCGGAGTCCCGGCACTGATCGCCCCGGAGACGTGAACGCTCGCGCTCGGGGCGCCGCTCGCAGTCCCGGCACCATTCTCCCCGGCGGTACCGGTCGCACTCGCAGCGCCGATCAGCATCTGCACGGTCCCGGTCTGGCTCCTCTTACCACCGGCACCGAGACTCTAGGAGCCGTTCGCCTCGGCATTCAGCTCCTCGGTCGACCTCCTGGCACCGAGCCGGTGGTAGGTCCCGATCCCGGTCGATCTCCCGGCACCACGTCAGTGGCAGGTCCCGGTCCCCACTGCCATCCCAGCACCGCGCTGATCAAAGGTCGCGGTCCCGCTCTCGGCACCGGCCTCGAGGCAGATCCTGATCCGGATCCCGGCACCGACTACCACACCGGTCCCGGTCCCGATCCCGGCACTGATACGGGTCGCGGCACCGATCCTCGGCACCGAGGAGAGCGTCGGAGTCGGCATATAGAGAGGTCTATCAAACTGGCTCAGCACCTCTGTGGCCTTCAAGGGAACCATCCGTGTCCTCTCAGGCAGAGAGCGCCTATGCGTTGGGCCAGGACAGACACTCGGCCCTGTTTTAGGACCCTCCACCTCAGGAACGAGGGCCTCACCAGTGGGGGTTTTGGACCCCATGGGCGTACCGCCAAGCCCAGGGTCCACAACATATTACTCCCCGCCCTGCGGCGGAATGCAGGCCACCAGAGGCAACGGTGTCTAGACCCCCTCCCTCCCCAGAAGCAGAAGACAAGTCCAGCCACCAGGACCCGGAGCTCCCTCCAGTGACGGAGGTGCAGCCCCAGACAGAACCCCCCATGGACACTCTGTTGCCGGGGGTTTCCTCGTCATCTTCCCCGGATGAGGCAGTGGCGGGTACCTCATCCTCCAGCCCTCTCCCTCTAGATCTTAGGGCACACCAGGACCTCCTCCGACGAGTGGCACAAAACCTGGACATTCAAGCAGAGGAGGTCTCTGAAATCGAGGACCCGGTGGTGAGCATCCTCTCAACCGATGCGCCCACCAGAGTGGCCCTGCCTTTTATCAAGACTATTCAGGCCAACGCCGCTACTCTCTGGCAGTCACCGGCCTCCATCCCTCCGACCGCTCGAGGAGTGGAAAGGAAGTACATGGCCCCCTCGAAGGGCTATGAATACCTGCACGTTCACCTGACACCCTGCTCCCTTGTGGTCCAGTCGGTGAACGACAGGGAGCGCCACGGTCAAGAGGCCCCGGCGCCCAAGTCGAAGGAGGCGAGACGGATGGACCTCCTGGGCCGCAAGGTCTATTCAGCGGGGGCGCTACAGCTCAGGGTCTCGAACCAGCAGGCCCTCCTTAGCCGCTACTCCTTTAACTCTTGGGTAGCGGCAGGAAAATTTGCAGAGCTGTTACCACAGGACGCCCGCCAGGAGTTTACCACCATCCTGGATGAGGGCAAAAGGGTAGCGAGGACCTCGCTACAGGCCTCCTTAGATGCTGCGGACTCGGCCGCTCGGACCCTTGCCTCAGGGCTTACGATGCGCCGAATTTCCTGGCTTCAGGTCTCTGGCCTTCCGCCAGAGCTCCAGCATACGATCCAGGACCTCCCCTTCGAAGGCCAGGGCCTGTTTTCCGCTAAAACAGACCCCAGACTAAAGGACCTTAAAGACAATAGGGTCATAATACGGTCTTTGGGGATGCATATGCCTGCGACACAGCGCAGGCCATTCCGGCAGCAGAACCAACAACAGCAGCGTCGACCGTATCCTCAGTTCCGTCCGCGGCAGGACCTCACTAGGCGCCGCGGTAGGAACAACCGACGCAGACAGGTGGGTGGCCAAACGGGGCAAAACCAAGGCTCCGCCAAGGCCCCTCCGGGACCCAAGCCTTCATTTTGAAGATGCGCCCGAGGGCGCAGTACCAGTTTCCCTCCGGATCCTTCCCCGCAGTTTTCCAACCGTCTTTCATTTTTCCTCCCGGCATGGACCCAAATAACATCGGACCGTTGGGTCTTGCATACTGTGCAGGCCGGTTATCGCCTGCAGTTTTCATCGCCCCACCCACCATCCTCGTCCCTCTTCGGGGACCCCTCTCACGAGCAATTCCTCCGTCAGGAGGTGCACACGCTCCTCGTCAAGGGAGCCATAGAGGAGGTTCCAGAGAGCGAGAAGGGCAAGGGGTTTTATTCCCGCTACTTTCTAATCCCCAAGTCCAAGGGGGGGCCTCAGGCCTATCCTCAACCTGCAGGGACTCAACAAGTATATGGTGAAGTTGAAGTTCCGTATGGTATCCCCTGGAACCATCATCCCATCCCTGGATCCCGGAGACTGGTACGCCGCCCTCGACATGCAGGACGCTTACTTCCATGTCGCCATATTCCCCCAGCACAGGCGTTTCCTCCGCTTTGTGGTTGACCGCCAGCATTACCAATTTGCGGTCCTCCCGTTTGGCCTCTCTACGGCCCCGAGGGTGTTCACGAAATGCATGGCAGTCGTCGTCGCACACCTTCGGCGCTGCTGCATTCACGTGTTCCCCTACCTCGACGACTGGCTGATCCGGGGCACATCGGAGCTGCAGGTCCGCGACCACGTCCGCAGGATCAGCAGCCTCTTTGCTGCCCTCGGCCTCGTGATCAACGTGGACAAGTCTACTCTGCTCCCCACGCAGAGAATAGAGTTCATCGGGGCCATTCTGGACTCTACCCTAGCCAGGGCCTTGCTACCCTTGCCCAGGTTCCAGTCGCTGTCGGCCATCATTCTGCACTTGCAGACGGCCCCGCTGACCTCTCTAAGAACATGTCTGGCCCTCCTGGGCCATATGGCGGCCTGTACGTTCGTGACAGCGTATGCCCGACTCCGCATGAGGCCTCTTCAATCTTGGCTCATCGCGCAGTACCGGCCGGCCAGACATTCATTGGACACTGTTGTCACCGTTCCCCAAAGGGTACTGGACTCCCTTCGGTGGTGGCTGGACCAGTCCGTAGTCTGTGCGGGGCTCCCGTTTCATCCGCCCCAGCCCTCGGCATCCCTGACTACGGACGCCTCAGATCTGGGTTGGGGGGCGCAGTGTGGCGCCCAAAGAACTCAGGGCTTGCGGACCCCTCAGGAGCTGGACCTCCACATCAATATACGGGAGTTGAGAGCGGTCTGTCTTGCTTGTCAAGCATTCGTCCATCACCTTCAAGGTCGTTGTGTCGCGGTGTTCACCGACAACACGACGACCATGTTCTACATCAACAAGCAGGGCAGCACCAGGTCCTCTCCCCTATGTCTCGAGGCGATGCGTCTCTGGGAGTTTTGCATAGCCCATGCCGTTCACCTTTCCGCATCCTATTTCCCGGGAGTATGAAACACTCTAGCGGATCGACTGAGCAGGTCCTTCCGCTCGCACGAGTGGTCCCTCCGTCCAGACGTCGCTCTCTCACTCTTCCAGAGGTGGGGTCGTCCCCGGATGGACCTCTTCGCGTCCAGGGAGAACAGGAAATGTCGAGCATTCTGCTCCTTTCAGGGTCGGGAGCCCGGGTCTATAGCGGATGCCTTCCTGATCCCATGGACGACCCACCTGTTTTACGCGTTCCCTCCCGTTCTGCTGATACACAGGGTTCTCCTCAAGGTGTGCAGAGACAGAGCTCGGGTGATTCTCATAGCCCCAGCTTGGGCCAGACAACATTGGTACCCCATGTTGCTGGACCTCTCAGTAGCCAACCCAGTTGCCCTGCCCCTGCATCCAGACCTGATCACCCTGGACTATGGCAGGCTCTGTCACCCGGACCTTCCGTCTCTGCACCTTACGGCATGGCTCCTGCATGGTTAACAGGCTCAGAGTTACGCTGCTCTACCCCAGTTCGAGAGGTTCTCCTGGGCAGTAGAAAGCCTTCCACCAGGGCTACTTACTCGGCTAAGTGGAAGCGTTTCTCCTGTTGGTATTCGGAGAAAGGTCTTCTCCCTATGGAGATTCCCATCACCACTATTCTAGACTACATCTGGTCCCTCAAGGCCCAGGGTCTGGCGTTGTCGTCCCTCCCGGTCCACCTAGCGGCTATCTCCGCGTTTCATCCTGGAGTGGACGGGTGTTCCGTCTTCTCCCACCCCATGGTGGTGAGATTCCTGAAGGGACTGGAGCGTCTCTATCCACAGATCCGCCCTCCTGCCCCTTCATGGGATCTCAGCCTGGTCCTAACTCGGCTCATGGGTCCTCCATTCGAGCCGTTAGCTACTTGCTCCCTGCTCTATCTCTCATGGAAGACCGCCTTCCTAGTGGCCATCACCTCAGCTAGACGGGTGTCAGAACTACGGGCCCTCACAGTAGATTCCCCTGTATACGGTCTTCCATAAAGACAAGGTGCAGCTGAGACTACACCCGGCCTTCCTTCCCAAGGTGGTCTCAGCTTTCCACATTAACCAGGAGATCTTCGTCCCCGTCTTCTTCCCAAAGCCCCATTTGTCCCGCAGGGAGCAACAGCTCCACTCGCTAGATGTCCGTAGGGCGCTAGCATTTTATGTGGACAGAACCAAACCGTTCCACAAGTCCCCCCAGTTATTCGTGGCGGTAGCGGACCGAGTCAAGGGGCTACCGATTTCCTCGCAGAGGATATCTTCCTGGGTTACCTCCTGTATCAGGACCTGTTATGACCTGGCCCACGTTCCGACGGGCCGTGTGACTGCTCACTCCACCAGAACACAGGCATCATCACTGGCTTTCCTTGCCCGCGTGCCAATCCAAGAGATTTGTAGGGCGGCGACCTGGTCATTGGTCCACACATTCGCTTCCTGTTACGCCCTGGTTCAGCAGTCCAGAGGTGATGCGGCCTTTGGCTCTGCAGTGCTCCAGGCCGCGACTTCTCACTCCGACCCCACCGCCTAGGTAAGGCTTGGGATTCACCTACCTGGAATGGATATGAGCAATCACTCGAAGAAGAAAAGACGGTTACTCACCGTTGTAACTGTTGTTCTTCGAGTTGTGTTGCTGATATCCATTCCACACCCGCCCTCCTTCCCCACTGTCGGAGTAGCCGGCAAGAAGGAACTGAGGAGTGGGCGGGCCGGCAGGGGTATATATCTAGTGCCATAGTGGCGCCACTCTAGGGGGCAACCTGCCGGCCCACTGGAGTTGCTAGGGTAAAAAGTTTCTGGCAAACGTGCACGCGCGGCGCGCACACCTACCTGGAATGGATATGAGCAACACATCTCGAAGAACAACAGTTACAACGGTGAGTAACCGTCTTTTACATGTAGCAAGAGACATAAAAAGCAGTAAGAAGTTCTTAAATATGCTAGAAGCAAGAGAAAGATGAAGGAAAGTGTAGTCCACTACTTAGTGGGAAGGAGAGCTAATAATGAAATCAGGAAGGCAGAGGTGTTTAATGCCTGTTTTGCTTCACTCTTCACTAAAAAGATTAATTGTGACTAGATGCTTAACACAGTTAATATTAACAAGGGGGAAAGAATACAAGCGAAAACAAGGAAAGAACAGGTTAAATAATATTTAGATAAGTTAGATATATTCAAGTTGGCACAGGGCGTAATGGAATCAACCTAGGGTACTTAGGAACTAGCTGAAGAACTCTTGGAACTGTTAGCAATTATCTTTGAGAACTCATGGAGGACTGGTGAGGTCCCGGAGGACTGGAAAAGGGCAAACATAGTACATATATCTAGCAAAGGGGGGAAAAAAGAACTGTGGAATGATAAGTCAGTCACCCTATCTTTGATACTCAGAAAGAGACTGAAATATATCATTTAGCAATCAATTTGTAAGCACCTAGAGATAACATAAGATAACGTAATAGCCAACATGGATTTGTCAGGAACAAATTATTCCAACCAACCTAATATTCTTCTTTGACAGGGTTACTGGTCTAGTTGATGGGGGAGAGCAGTAAATTTGATAGATTTTATTTTAGTAAGGCTTTTGACACAGTCCCACATGAAATCTCATAAACTACAGAAATGTGGTCTAGATGAAATTATTCGAAGGAGGGTACATAACTGGTTGAAAGATCATAATCAGAGTAGTTATCAGTGATTTACAGTCTAACTGGGAGGACATATTTAGTAGGTCCAGAGTCAATGGCTAGACCCAGGACAGACATTTTCAATAATGACTTGGAAAGTGGAGTGGAGAGTCTGATTGTAAAATTTGCGAATGACACCAACTGGGAGGGACTGGAAGCATTTTGGAGAATTGGTCTGAAATTAACAAGATGAAATTCAATGAAGACAAGTGCAAAGTAGTGAACTTAAGAAGGCAAAGCAAATGCACTTGTGCAAAATGGAGAATAACAGGATAGGCACTAGTACTGCAGAAAAGGATCTGGGAGTTATAGTGGATCACAAATTGAATATGAGCCAACAATGTCACAGTGGCAAAAACGGATAGTATTTTGGGGTATATTAACACGAGTGTTGTATATAAGGTATAGGACGACGGTTGGCAACCTACGGCACACTTGCCAAACACGGCACGCAAGCTGATTTTGAGTGGCACGCTGCCACGGTCCCGGCCCCCAGCTCCACTCAGCACCCCCCCCCCCCCGCTCTCCCCTGCGGGGGCAGGAGGCAGAAGCTTGGTCCTGCGGCAGCCAAGCTTCCCCCCCCCCTTCTTCCCCCAGCGTGATGTTTTCCTGCTCCTCCCCCTCTTCTTCCCTGCGCCAGTCAGCTGATGGCCCTAGCGATGGGGAGGGGAAAGAGTGGCAGCGTGCTCGTGGCTCCATAGAGGAAACAGAGAAGATGTAGGGACAGGGCCTTGGGGAAAAGGGTGGAACAGGGCATGGGCTGGGAGCACCCCTACAAGCCAAGCACCCCAGCCCTCTGTCTTGACCCTCCCACACACACACTCAGCCCTCTGCCCTGACCCTTGAGCCCCCAAACACCCAGCCTTCTGCCCTGCACCCCCCAGCCCTCTTCCCTGAACCCTCCCACACACCCAGCCTTCTGCCCTGCACTCCCCACCCCCTCTGCCTTGACCCCTGAACCTCCCCCCAAGATCTGGAGTCCCGGTTGCAGACCCCTCTCAGCCCGCTGCCGGCCTAGGTGAACAGAGCCCCAGGCTGGCAGCGAGCTGAGCAGGCTGGCTGCTTAAGATCAGCATTTTAATTTAATTTTAAATGTAGCTTCTTAAACATTTTGAAAACCTTGTTTACTTTACATAAACAATAATTTAGTTATATAACATAGACTTATAGAAAGAGACCTTCTAAAAATGTTAAAATGTATTACCAGCACGTGAAACCTTAAATTAGCGTGAATAAATGAAGACTTGGCATATCACTTCTGAAAGGTTGCTGACCCCTGGTACAGGAGGTAGTTTTCCCACTCCTCCTGGCACTGGTGAGGCCTCAGCTGGAGTATTGTCCAGTTTTGGATGCCACACTTTTAGATGTGGGAAAATTGTAGAGTCCAGGGGAGAGCAATAAATGTGATAAGATTTAGAAAATCCAATTCATGAGGAAGAGTTAAAAACACGAGGCAAGTTTAATCTGAGAAAAGAAAACTGAGAGGAGAACCTGCTAAATCTTGAAATATGCTAAGGGCAGTTCTAAAGAGTACTGTGATAATTCATTTTCCATGTCCACTGGAGGGTAGGACAAGGAGTAATAGTCTTAATCTGTAGTAAGAGAGTGTAGGTTAGATATTAGGAAAAACTTTCTAACTTTAGGGATAGTTAAGCACTAGAATAGGCTTCCTAAGGATGTTGTGGAATCCCTGTCACTGGAGGTTTTTAAGAACAAGTTAGACAAACAGCTGTAGGGAATGGCCAAGGTATATATGGTCCTGCCTCAGCACAGAAGTCTGGACTAGATGACCTTCTGAGGTCCCTTCTAGCCGTACATTTCTATGATTTTGTTTTTCCTTCAATCTGAGAGCCTGTTCTTTCCTAAAACCTTAACATACTGTTATCTGGCTTAATGGAGACCTGTTTTGAACCCTTAGCAAACTGCTTTTATTCCCCTCTCCTTCTCTCCATTGGTCTGTGAACACTGACTTTTTAGTATCCATAACTGACATCTGTTACAGGGTAGGGGAAATTCACACCCTTATGGCAGCTCCATTTTACAGTGTTCCATAAAGGTAAGGTGACTCTTAAGTCTCACTCAAGTTCCTGCTGATGACGGTGTCAGATTTTCATTTTAATCAGTTGATTAATTTCACAGTTTTCTTCCCCAAGCCCCACCGAAACAAGGGGCAAACACAGTTGTTGTAGTTAGGGCTTTTCATGCTACCTGGACAAGACGAAATCATTCAGAAGCTCCCATAACGCTGTCTGTAGCCTTTGCAGATAGTATTAAGAGTCAAAAGCCATTTCCTCCTAAAGGTTGTGTAAATGAACTTCTAACTGTATTAGATTTTATTATCCATCATGTCCCATCAGTGAGAATTGCCACATAGTTTGATAAAACCTGATGTAAATAGTCCAGATGAAGCTTCAGACAGAAGACTGAATTCACAGTATATGTCGTTGGCTGGCATTATCTGTACTGTTTGTTTTTTGTCAGCAGAAAGAGCTGGGAGTGTATTGTATTCCAGTGACCTTAACATTTAGTGATATCAGGAGTGTTTATGCATTAGGCTTTTGTGCCAATAACGTCCTACTGTTACCACTGCCATTTCAGTCTCGCTGGTTGCAGTAAACAATAGCAATGTTTGTGTAGATGAGATTTCAGGTGGCTACTAGTAATTTAACCATCTAAGTGTACTCAGTGTAGGTTGGGCATTTGACTGGTCCAAAAATAATCAGTCAGTTGGCAAGTCAGACATTGGTCAGATATTGTTGAATGTTGAAAACAGTCAACTATTTTAAAGCACTAATTTATTAGAATAGTAACAAAGAGTAAGACTTTATGATCTCCAGTAGGCTTAGCCTTAGCCTAATAAAATAACTAAGGTAAGTAATTTAGTTTTTGTAAACTCAGAAAACTGCGAAACACAATGAAATTATGTTCTAAAAATGAACAAATAATTGCTACTTTTTTTAGCAATGTTAGGTTGTCATTTAAGTGTTAACATTATTCAAGACTGAACAGTTACAAAAATAAAATTAAATTAAACAGAAATAAACTAAGCACAGAGGAAGTATTAAAGAAAAGTAATTTTAAAATGTATTTGTATGAGGTAGGCAGCAGGCCAGCTCTACAGACAGCTTAATGGCTTTTCATCTTTTTGTTATGTGTTAGAGGAAGGAGGCTTAATAACTGAACCCTCTTCTCCCTCCCCCATTCCTTTCTGAGTTAATTACAACATGTTTATCTAGTCATTTTAGATCCTATGCTCTTCAGGATAGGAACCATGTCTTTTAACGTGTTTAATGAGCTTTGTAAACCACTATGTACATTAATGGCCTGGTATACAAATAAAGATATACATATATATGGTGCTTATTGTAGAAGATTGCAGTCAATCAAGATGTTCAATTATTTTCAATACAGGTAGCACTAGCATGTAATAAAATGAGTGATCAAGATGTTTAGGTCAGCTAGCAACAGATAGCACCATGATGCAGTCAAAATGGCAGGCCATGGCTTGCATCAGCATTGTTGCTGAAATATTTGACTGTGATCAAATAATAAGTGGTCTGTTGACATTATTTGACTGGTCAGTTGACTGTCTCTTGCTTTATATTTAATCAATAGACACACATGGAGGAGTACAAGTGAACAATGAGGCAAAATTGGCCAGTAATAGAGGCAGTGGGCTCTGCAGACCAACAGCCTAACCTTTATCAAGTATTTTTGTAGACAAAGGAGTGTTTTTGAGGAAGGTTCTGAATTTGGTTAATGAGGTAGCTTTGCAGCTGTTTACAGGGAGCACCTCCATGCACGTGGCAAATCATGTGAGAAAGCACAAAGATGCTTGGTTGTTGGAAAATTTAACAAGTGAATGATAGAGGCTGGTATCATGGGCCGATCAGAGGTAAGCATCCACAGCTCAATAGTGAATAAGAGATGACAAGTAGGGTGGGGATTGACTATAGAGTGAATACAAGCAGCTTATGTTTGATATGATAGAAATGCAGGAGCCAGTGTAAGAAATCACAGAAAGAGGTGAAATGATTAAAACAGACTAAGAAAATGATGTTTGCAGCAGCACTCTGAATGGATATGAGTGGGGCAAGGTTGCATTTGTCAAGGCCAGAAACAAGGAAGCTACAGTCATCAAGACACAAGATGAGAGCTTGGATGAGTTTTAACTGGATGGATGAGAGAGATCTTATTTTTGAGCAGTTCAGAAAGAATCAGCAAGATTTAGACATAGCTTGGATGTGAGGATCTAGCGAGAAGCCTGAGTTGAAGATGATGCACATGTTATAGGCCTGAATGACAAGCAGGATGGTGGTAATGTCCACAGTGATTGAGAGGTTCAGGGGCCAAGGTCAGTACTTTTGGTGGCAGATGCTCAATCTTTTTCTCAAGATAATTCCAAAGGAGACTGCAAGAGTAACAAAAGGATCTCATAATACTGGGTGACTGGGCAACAAAATGGCAGATGAAATTCAGTGCTGATAAATGCAAAGTAATTACATGGCCAACTATACTTTCAAAATTATGGGGTCTAAATTAGCTGTTACCACTCAAAAAAGAGCTCTTGGAGTCATTGTGAATAGTTCTCTGAAAACATCCACTCAATGTGCAGCAGCAGTCCCAAAAAAAAAAAAAAAAATGCTACCAATGTTAGGAAGCATTAGGAAAGGGATAGATAAAAAGACAGACTGTCATAATACTTCTGTATAAATTGATAATACACAGAAATACTTGAATACTGTGTGCAGTTCTGGTCACCCAATCTCAAAAAATATATATTAGAATTGGAAAAGGTGCAGAGAAGGGCAACAAAAATAATTAGAGGTATAGAATAGCATCCCAGTCTTTTTAATATCTCCTCATACAGACTTTTCAGCTTGGAAAAGAGACAACTAAGAGCAGATATGATAGAGGTGTATGATATCTTCACTGGTGTGGAGAAAGTGAATAAAGAAGTGTTATTTACTCTTTCACATAACCCAAAAAAACAGGGGTCACCTAAGTTCCTCTAAGCTGCACGGCCACGCAGCAGGCTATCAAGGGTGGCACAAGCGGGGAGAGTGTCGCTGTGTTGGCCCAGCCCCGCCAGAGCTTCCACGGCTGGGATGAGGTACCCCTCCCTCGGCCCTTAGCTGCTGTGGCGAGAAGGGGCTTCGGGGAGACCCCTCTCTCAGCCGCAGCCCCAGGGCAGCCTGTACCCCAAACTCCTCATCCCCGCCCCACCTGCAAGCCTTCATCCCAGCTGAGCACTCACCCCCGGCACCCCAATCCTCTGCCCTGGCCCTGAGCCCTCTCCTGCACCCCAAACCCCTCATCCCCAGAGCCTTCACCCCCAGCACTCCCTGACCCCCTGCCCCAGTCTTGAGCCCCCTCCCATACTCCAAACCCCTCGACCCTACCCCCGCCACACATCGTCTCCATATCGGAGCACATAACAAAATTCATTCTGCACATGGACATAAAAAGTTAGAGGGAATACTGGGGTCACCCAATGAAATTAAGAGGCGGCAGGTTTAGAACAAAAAACACACAACGCACAGTCAATCTATGGAACTTTTTGCCAGGTGATGTTGTGAAGGCCAAAACTATCACAGGGTTCAAAAAAACTAGGTAAGTTCATGTAGCCTAGGTGCATCAGTGGCTTTTAGCCAAGATGGTCAGGGATGCAACCCCATGTTCTAAGTTTTCCTTCCCTCTGTTTGCCAGAAGCTGGGAGTGGACGACAGGGGATGGATTGCTTGATGATTGCGTGTTCTGTTCATTCCCTCTGAAGCATCTGGCATTGGTCACTGACAGAAGACAGGATATTGGGCTAGGTGGACTATTGGCCTGACCCCATATGGCCATTCTTATGTTATGTTGCTCAGTCTTGCTCACCATTGCGCTGCTTAAGTGATGCAATAGGAGTGGAAGCCACCTACAGGAAGAAGGTCTTGAAGGGGAAGCTACCCTTCAAGCAAACTTCTCATCTCCACCAGATGAGGCTATAATGCCCCTCACACCCGTCACTAGGTGATAATTTTAAGAGCTTTCTGGATCTTATCAAGAGGGTGGCAGATGATCTGCAGATTCTCGTACAAGAGGTGGCAGATACACATCACAGCCTGGTGGATATTCTGCACACCTCGTCATCATCCAGAATTGCCCTCCCAATTAATAAGGCGATTCCAGTTCCTGCCAAAGTCATCTAGCAGACACCAGCCTCCATTGCACCAACCAGCAAGAGAGCCAACAAAAAATACTACATCCCTCCCAGAGGCAGACTTCTTGTTTCAACATCTGCAATCCAGCTCTATTGTAGTGGATACAGTTAATGCACAAGGCAAGCAGCATCAAACAAAGTTGACTCCATACAATTGGGATTGAGAGGATGGCATATATGTCGGTGATGTTACTGTTTAAAGTCTTGAATTACCAAGCTGTCGTGGCCAAATAAGACTTTATTAATTATGGGAAACTCAATGCATTTCTGGAACATTTACTGAAGATGCAGAAGGAGAAGTTTTCAGGCCAGTGTCAGAGAGGGTCAGTTAATCGCCAGAATGGTGCTACAGATGGCACTAGACGTAGCCAATTCAGTGGCCCACCTGGTCTCCATGATAGTGGTAACTGGGCAGGCTTCTTGGCTACACCTTTCTGGGTTTCCCAAAAACTTCAGAAGATCTTCAGTTTGAAGGGCCCAAGCTCTTTGTGGAGAATACAGATTCTTCTCGCTACACCTTGAAGGATTCCTGGGCCACATTAGGCTCCCTGGGAATCTACACTATGGGACAGAAGAGAAGATATATAGCTTTCAACCACAGCACAGATCACAACCTCCTTAATACGCACCATCCCAGTGCTGTTATGAGCCGAAGCGTAAGAGGACCAGGGCTCAAAAGCAGAAGCAGTCAGCACTCCAATCAATGACCTCTCAGATCGCATCCTCTAAGCACTTTTGGCAGGTTGGTTGAGGGCCTGAATAATTATACCTTGCAACATCAGCTGCCATGTACACGCTTGTCATGCCCCTTCAGCAGTCGCCTGGCCCTCTTTCACGGCAGTTGGGAGAATATCACCTCTGACAGCTTATTTCAAAGGGTTACGTCATTTAATTCATGTACATCCCCCATCCTTACCCTCCTTCCTGTCCCTCTTCCGGACCCTTCTCATGAAAACCTACTTCATCAGAAAATGGATAATTTGTTGTGCCTAGGGGCATAGAACCAGTCCCAGCACAACTCAGGAGCAACAGGTTTTACTCCTACAGTAACTCTGCACTTAACGTCATCTCGTTTTGTTGTTACATTGTTGATCAATTAGAGAACATGCTCATTTATAGTTGCGCATTGCTCCCTTATAACATTGTTTGGCAGCTGCCTGCTTTGTCCATTGCTTACAGAAAGAGTAGCCCATTGAAGCTAGCTGGTGTGGGCTTGGAACCACAGTGGACCCGCAGCTCCCCTAAGTTTCCTGTGCAGCAGCTGCCCAGCAGGCTATCAGTTGCCGGGCAGTTCAGCTGTCCCTCCCTAAACTGTCGTGTGCTGCTCCTGCCCTCTGCCTTGGAGCTGCTCCTGGGAGCCTCCTGCTTGCTGTGCAAGAGTGGTGGGGGAGAGGAGTGCTAATGTCAGGGTGTCCCTCTCCTGCTACTCCTGCACCCCATCACCACAGAGTGTGGCGGGGACACGACAGGGCTCAGGATGGAGGGAGCTTGCTGGCAGCATCTGCTCTCTCAACTTGAGGCAGTGTACTTTTAAAAGGGGCAATGCATGGGTCTCTCTCTCTCTCTCTCTCACACTCATACACATGGTGTCTGTCTGTCTGTCTCTCTCTCTCTCACACTCATACACATGGTGTCTGTCTGTCTGTCTGTCTCTCTCTCTCTCTCTCTCTCTCTGCCATGCTGTGTCTCCTCCCTCCATTTGTGCTGCCTTGTAGAGTGTGAGGCTACATTAACAATATGTTAACCCATGAGGGCTCAGCTGAGTGCTAGTTCATCATTTAGCAGTAAGGCATTCCCTGGGAAATATCCCACCCTCTGATTCCGCCACCACAACCAAGCTTCACAATCGTCATTACAGTCTGCAGTATTAAGTTGTTTAAAACTTATACTGTGTGTGTTTTATATATACGTATGTGTGTGTGTGTCGGTCTGTCTGTCTTGTTTGGTGGAAAAAAAATTCCCTGGAACCTAACCTCCCCTATTTATATTAATTCTTATGGGGAAATTGGATTCGCATAACATCATTTCGCTTAAAGTAGCATTTTTCAGGAACATAACTACAACGTTAAGCGAGGAGTTACTGTATTATTTCCTGATCTCCAAGGTGAAGGGAGATTGGAGGCCCATTCCAGATCTAAGGGCATTAAACAAATATGAGAAGGTGCAGAAGTTCAAGATGGTCATGCTAATAGCCATTATTCCAGCTCTAGAGCGAGGAGATTGATTTCCAGGCCTCAACCTACAAGATACCTTCTTCCATATCTTGATACAACTGTCATACCAGAAATTACTCTGGTTTACCTTTGTACAGGACCATTATCAGTACAGGCTGCTTCATCCAGGGTATTCTCCGAGGTTCTCTCCATCATAGCAGTGCACTAACCCTGGTACAGTGACTGGAGTTTATCAGCGCCAACCTCGATGCAATACAAGTGAGAGCGTTCCTCCCACTACACAGATTCACCACCCTTACAAGTCTCCTAGAGACAATTCAGACCAGCCCCAAACGGGGGCCAGGAATTTCCTGCAGCTGCTAGGTCATATGGCATCATACACCTTTGTCACCCCAAATGCCTGGATGTTCATGAGGTGTCTTCAAATGCGGCTTACTTCTATGTATTCCCTGAATAGGGACAGACTAACCAAACTGCTATCGCTGCCCTTCACAGTGAAGCACTTCCTGGATTGGTGAAAAGAGCTATCCAGTGTCCAAGCAGGTGTTCCATTCATGTATCTGACACTGACACTGACCCTAACAGATGCCTTTCTCCTCAAAGGGGACGGATGCCTCCTTAACAGGCTGGGGAGCTCACTGACACAACCACAAGGTTCTGTGCAAGTGGCCTTCCACAGAAATGGCCCTCTATGTCAATCTTTTGGAGCTAAGGGCTGTCAAGAACGCCTGTGCACACTTTCTGCCTTTCAGCAAGAACATCCACACAAAGGTCATGACAGACAATATGACCTTTATGTTTTACACAAATCGTCAGGGCGGTGCCAGATTTTCCTCCTGCTGCACAGCAGCACTCAAACTTTGGAATTGGTGCATCTGTCACAATGTGCTTATCTCAGTTATCTGTCTGCCAGGGATACAGATTATGACAGCTGATAGTCTGTCGGAATTTTTCTCATGACCATGAATGGGAACTTAACTCTTTGATATATTCACCCTTTGAGGAACCCTGAGTACAGATCTCTTCGCTACTTACCAGAATAAGAAATGTCCTCATTACAGCTCCAGGGCTTGCCTGGAGAAACATTCACTGCGAGATGTCCTCATCCTCCCGTGGGACTGGGACCTCTTGTATGCCTTTCCTCTTCTATCCAAGGTCATGTTGAAAATTCAGCAAGACAAAGCGAGAGTTATTCTGATTGCTACCTCCTGGCCAAGACAAGTCTGATTCCCTTACCTGACACAGATGGCAGTATGTCCTCTGGTTTCTCTTCGGCCCATTCGTCACCTGCTCTCTCAAAACAACGGGCTGATCCTTCACCCCAGGTCCTCCGCCTCCAGGTGTAGCTCCTTCTTGGTTCCAAGGCTTAGAGGCAGAATGCCCTGACAAGGTGAAAGATGTGTTGCTACACAGCCAAAAGTTGACCACTCAGTTTACTTATTCACAAAATGGAAACCATTCCAAATTTGTTGTCATTCTAAGTGCACAGACCCAACTTCATCTTCCCTCCCTCTGATTTTACACTACATTTTAGACCGCAAGAGATCAAAACTCTCACTCAGTTCCCTTAAGGTACATCTTGTGCCGAAAACAGCTTTCCACTGCCAGTTAGATGGATATTCTGTGTGTGGTCACCTTAAGGGTATTCAGCATCTCTTCCCGCATGTGAGACCACCTGCTCCAGCCTGGGATCTTAACCTAGTCCTCAGAGTTTTTACTAGACCTCCCTTTGAGCCCATGGCAACTTGCCCTCTCCTACACCTGTCCATTTCAAATTGCCATCACCTCACCTAGGCACATAAGAGAAATAACAGTCGTGATGGCACACCCAACATGCACAGTCTTTTTTGAAGAGACAGTACTCTGAGGCTGCATCCCAAGTTTCTCCCTAAAGTTGCCTCTGCTTTTCATATGTATCAATAGATCCATCTTCCTATTTTTTCCCTGAATCCACATTGTAACATCAGGGAGGCGATTCTGCATATTCTAGATGTTAGAAGAGCGCCAGCATTCTACTTGGACATATCTAAGTCCCCATAACTATTCCTTTCGCTCGTGGAAAAATCCAGATGCTCCACAATATCGGCTCCTAGACTATCCAAATGGGTGTCTGGTTGCTTTAATTGCTGTTATCGAGTGAAACTTGCTGCTTCCATCCAGAGTCCTCACACACTCCACAAGGTCAATTTCTACCTTGATCACATTCCTTTAAGATGTCCCTATCTTGGAAATCTGCAGAGCAGCAACTTGGGCCTCTGCCCACACTTTCGCAGAACATTATGCAATCCCTGGAAATTCAGCCTCTGATGCCATCTTTGGCTCCACAGTACTCCCTGCAGTAACAGACTTCATTCCAAAGTCCCAACCTCCAGTGGTGGGTACTGCTCGGGAGTCACCTACAGTGGAGCACACATAGGGATACATACTCAAAGAAGAAGATGAAGTTGCACACTTTGTGCAGTAACAATGGTTCTTTAAGATGTGTCTCCCTATGGGTGTTCCACAACCTCCCCGCCTCTCCTCTTCTTCAGAGTTCTCCATAAGGGGTCTGTAGTAGAGAAGGAATTGAGGGGAGTTCGCCCACGCAGTGCTAGATAGCTTTGAAGCAGACCACAAGTGAGGGAAAGCACATGTGTGGGCTCAATGGACGCTGCTACCAAAAATCTCTGATTAGAGACGCAGGGATACAGATATATCTACAGTGGAGCACCCTCAGGGACAAACCTCTCAAAGAACCACTGTTGCTGCACCAGGTGAGTAATGTCCTCTTTTGTTAAGTGCTCCCTTAAGGTATGTCTACACAGGAATTAAACACCTGCTTCGGGCCAGGTCAGCTAACTTGGGTTCATGGGGCTCAGGCTGCATGGCTGTAAAATTGCAGTGTAGATATTTAGGCTCAGACTGGAGCCCAAGCTCTGAGACCTTACAAGGGGGAGTAAACACAAAAAAAGGGAATGGCAATGGATTTGGTAGAGAGAATATTCAGCGGGAAAATGCCAACAAGCCGTATTTTCTCTTCCTGCAATAATAAGTTACAGCTTGCCTGCCTGAAGAACTCAGTTTGAGAAAGAAGTCTTCAATACTTTATTTAATAATGGAAAAAGATTGCAATGGACAAGTGGATTTTGGAGGCTATTTAAAATTGTTCATAGTTTCATTTTGTTTGAACCGTATATTGCTAGTAAATGAGCTTTCTCTTTTTTTTCCCCCACTGCCTCATAAAGATATTAATGATGCTATAGAAACTTTTTCTTGATAGATGAATTGACTGTCCATTTGAGCTTCTCTCTTACGCCCCTCACTTTCAACATCTTTATTAATATGCACGGCATTGTAGGAAGGAGAGTGAACTAGTAGTTAAAGCAGGGTAGTAGGTACTGTTCCCTTTCCAGGGAGTAGATCAGGGAACCTAGATGGTGTTATGAGTGTTATCGAGGTACTATGTTCTGACTGAGATTACCCTCCTTCCTATGTGGAGTATATTAAGGAATTCCCTTCTGAATACTGGCAAGTCTGAGGAGATATCGTCATAGCTATTGTGGCCATATTGGCCTTTCCCTGTGTGTTCCCCTGAATTTAGAAGATCTGAAGAAAGGGAGCCTTCTCCCAAAAGTGCTTCAAGGAAAATGGCCCTCCCCAGAATCGTCCTGCCCAGATCAGTCACTCTTGCTCGTACCAAGAAAACAGTCTCTCCTTTTACTTGTCCCAGGTACTCTATCTAAAGAACTAGAGGTGTCTGTCAAACATCTGTACATCGATACAGATCTTGATGATAAAAACATATTCAAATGTGTGGGGGTGCATCATCTCCCTTTCCTGGAAAGCTTAGAAATGATAACTAGTATCTTAAAGATCCCTTCAGTAACATCAGAGAAAATGACACACCTGGTTCTGGATATTCTGGGTTCGCCTTCCAGAAGTAAGATACCTTACTGCTTCTTGACACAAAGTATACCTAAATAAACCTGGTTAAATCCATCATCTAAGAAATCAGACACATTTCCATCTTCAGGGCTTCTTGTTCTTCCAGACCTACTCAGCTTCAAATTACTTGGTAGTGGCAACTGCCATTCTAAGAGCAAAAGGGAGCTGGGTCCACTGTACCCTTTCAGACAGAGTAAGAAGGTGGTAGATACTCTGTGTAGAAAAGTGTTCTGTGCCACACCAGGCACCATTAGAGTGGCAAACTATGAAGCGGTAGTGTCCAGATATCAGTATTACCAATAGGAGGAAATAGTACTGTTTTGCTGGAAGTCATTGCTGGAAGACCAGAGAAAACTGGCCAAAGCCCTTATCATCAAAGGTCAATTACTTGCTTAGCACATATTCAGAGCATCCTTCTGTGCGTTTGATGCACCATTCACAATTACTTTGAGGGGCTTCTCCTTGCCATGTTTGTGAATACTCCTGCAGTTGCTCCAAAAACAAGAACCTCAAATAGATCTCCATTTAATGGTAAAAATGAGGAGTCAGGTGGCACCTTAAAGAGTAACAGATTTATTTGGGCATAAGCCTTCATGGGTAAAAAACCACTTCTTCAGATGTTTTTGGAGATCCAGACTAACACGGCTACCCCTGTGATACTTGACAGCATTTAATGGTGTCTAACTGTTCAGCTGTAGATCAGATGAAGTTCTAGAGAAACTGAGAAAGACATCCGGCCTATTTGCAAGATCTATAGGATTTCTCAGTTGACTAGGAAAAGATTTGAGATAACTGTCTCTCTATTACCTGTTCATTTAAAAAGAAACAATTGTAAGATGCTCATGTTCAGCATCAGCAGACATGCAGACCCTACAAACAACAAGCTAAAGAGATTTGCTGTGTAATCTTCCTCTGCACTAGCCTCAGGTTTGACAATATGAATGAGAATCCCAGACCAGTTTTAAACTTGTCTGTCTCCCCTTAAAATCTGGAAACTTTCTTAGATGACTATCACCACATCCAGTGATCTTGGAGATCATCAATAGTGCTGCTCCATTCAGTTAAACACCATCTTTTTCTCCATCACCCCTTGTTCATTCCTTATCTCTCTTCAGGGATCCTCTTCATGAGAATTTACTATGATCAAAAGTTTTGCTGCTTGAGTCAAGTGCCATAGAAGAAATGTCCTGAGGAATTTCAGCGGAATGAATTTTTTTCAGATAATTTCTGTCCCCTGAGATAGAGGCTTCCTACCCATTCTGGACCTTCAGAGAAGCTCAATTTACTCATCAGCTCACATTCCACATGCTTACCCTAGTCTCTCTCATATCTGTCATATCTACAGAGCACTGGTTTGAGGCATTTGAATAGCAGGATACATATTTTCACATCTCAGACTTTCTTATTGAAAAGGTTAATTACTGTTGTGACTAAGATAGAGGAGATCATTACAAAGTGGCTTCCCTTTTGCCTATCTAAAGCATCTTGAGTATTCATAAAGTACCTTGCAGCAGCACATAGGAGATGTCAAAGTATTCATGTCTACCTTTATTTGGATGATTGACTGAGGGGTTCTCCTAGGAGAATCAAGCAAAAACTATGATACAGACAACACATTTCCAAACACCAGAGTTCAAGATATATTGGAAGATGTCATACACAGCTATAACCCAAATGTTAATTTTATTGGGGCAGCTTTTTTTTTTCTTCCAGAGGAAAGATGTTTAGAGTAATAGTAATACTCAGGAGAACTCATTTTAAACAGTGATGTTCCTCAAGCTGATGGGCCTTATGACCTTGATGTACATATCTGCATATGCATATCTGAAGGTGAGGCCTCTACAATACTGGCTAGCAAGACATGATGGATTTGAATGCAATTTATTTTAAGACATTTCAGCATTAACTCCCTGGCTCCATTGGCCACAGTCATCTTGGATGTTTCCAATTTTGGCTGGAGAACTCATTACAAGAATTTGATCATTCATGGTCAGTGGAATTTCTGGGAGGAAAAATCCATATCCGTGTTCTAGAATTAAGACCAATATATTGATATCTCAAGTCCTTTCACCCTCGACATGGAGAGTGTTTCAGGTAGCTATCAATAACGTCGCAGCAGTATTTTACATGAACGTACTTAGGTGAGGATACAAAGAAACTGTGGGAAAGGTGCATAGTATAGCAAACTTATCTTACAGCTCTCCACTTTGCAGACAAGGAAAATATATTCTACTGGCAGATTATGTTATGGTGGCACATTTTTGGTTCTCTGTTTTGTTTTGTTTTTTTAAATTTGGGGTATACGTTTAGTTTGAGCCTTTCTTATGGTGTTTTTAAATAGTTTCCATGCAGCTTGCAGGCATTTCACTCCTGTGACTGTTCCTTGTAATTTCTGTTCAGTTATCTTCCTCATTTTTATGTAGTTCCCCTTTTTGAAGTTAAATGCTATTGTGGACCCTGAACCAAGCATGAGAATTTAGGGTTCGTATAATATGCCTAAGAGTACTTCTCATGTACTAACTAATCTTTGAGATTTTTTTCAGCTTTAAAAGCAGTGAAATCAAATTTGGACATCATTTTCCTCCAACTTTCTGCAATTTTTTTTTAATTCTCAATGTATTATAAATCTTTTTTCTGGGTAAGACTCTGTAATGAGTTGTATAACTCCAATTTCTAAAAGGGGATTTGCTTGTTCCACAGTCATGTCTTGAAAGAAGGGTCACTGAAAAGAGGGAGAATTTGATTTTGGCATGGTGTTCAACTGTAGAGATTAATCTGTCTGATCACTCTGGGCACAAAGGTACTCTGGGCTTCAAAGGCACAAGTGGCAGCTTTTGGTGCCTGACTGCCATTTGTCCGTTTTGAAAATCTCTCTTTTCGTGGAACCAATAGGCTAAAGAAATTTGAAAGTTATACCTGGAAAAATTGAGCCAAATGTTTTTTGAAGCAATAATGGAAAGAGCAAAATACAAAATCAATTTGGGGATTCTCTAGCAGATTTTCAAAAGTACTATTTAACATGAACAGTGTGAAGCAGATTCCCTCAGGAAAACAAAGATATCTGTTTCCTTTTTGACCACCAAAACATTTTTGTTCTCTTGTCTAAACTTCAATGGGCTTGAGAAAATTTCAAGACTCCTTGCATTTCTGGAAAGGTTCTTGCACTATCCCTTCTGTAAGATGACTGGCTTAGATCTGAAAATGTGCTTGTAAAACTGCATTTTTAATTTTTCTAAATTGTAGTCTGTCCTAAAACTAAGACTTACAGCTATGTGTAACCTAATTTTTGGCATTCTTCAAACTTCGTAAGATCTTCAAGCAAAGAGACAGTGAGGATCTGATATTTCTAATGTAATAACAAATAGAAATATTTGTGGAAGGGTCTCCCTTACATTCAAATGTAGTGCTGCTAACTCACAATTTTTATTGCAAGTCATGTATGTTTGGTGTTTTACTGAAAGCTCAGGTTCTTGCAGTCATGTAATTATGTGAAAATTTCAGCTTTTCATTAAGAAGAAAAGTTTCTAGACCTCGTGTTTGCAAATAACAGCTTGAAAATGCAGCCTAAATGCCCAGAAAACTGAAAACCTGAAGACAAAATTAACCTAATTTTTAAAAAGTCTTGTGATTTTCTGGGGCCTGACTCATGACTTTTGAATATTTGGGACTGATAATAATGCAAAGATGAAAAGAAAAGGGCAAAACAGTTGTTTAAAAACATTCTTGTTTCAGTTCATCTTGATGATAGATAAAGGCAATTGTTTAGTTTGGGCTTTTGAAATTTGATGAGCAACACTACAAGTAATGAACTTTTTTTTCTTTGCAGATTAGTTCTAATATTTTCAGAACACTTCCACCAAGTGATAATCCAGATTTTGATCCAGAAGAAGATGAACCTACTCTTGAAGCCTCCTGGCCTCACATACAGGTATGGGATTACTTTTTCAACCATTTGAAATATAGAAACTAAATGGTGCTGTATTCCTATGGATATTTCTTGGAAAGTACAATTTATTGCATCTTTTTATCATTTTCCCTTCTAAATTTAGAAACGTTTGGATTATTTTTTGAAAAAGTTTAAATGCATCTTTCTGCCACACTTGCACACATGAGCCCCTCAGAAAGGAGTTAGGTGTCTTTTGATTCTTGAAACCAAGCCCCTATATTTTTATTATCCTGTCATAGCTGAAAACCTGGCGCATGTGTTTCATGTAAATACAGTATAGCAGTATTTTGGCTTCACTTTTATCACAATCATACTCAAACGTTGCACATTCTGTATACCTAATAGCGGGTTTTCTGTATAGTTTAACTAAGGTACAGATGTATATCAACAAATTAGTTTTCCTTTTGACAGTAAAGGAAAAGGAGCAATAGATTCACTTGTCTTGCTCAAAAGAAAAATTTTCTTCTTCTTTTCACCCCCACCGCCCAAAACCCTACAATACAGGCATTGTAGCTGGATAACAGTTGGCAAGTTATTTCATTGTTTCACTCCTGTACCAACCTCGTGACTTTGTAGCAGTGCTCTATTTATCAGGATTGATTTGTGGTACCGTTTTCTTTCACATAACTGTTCATTTGAACAAGCAAACATAGGTTGTAGTCAGAAGGGTTTTGATCGCATGTAGTGACCATACAGTAGCTTCAGCAATAAAGTATCTAGTATTTAAAGCCTGGGTTTGTGGGAGGTATCCTCTTGCAGTAAATCAATAGGGAGCAGATAATTATACTACTTGGTGCACAACACTACGTATCATTTGGTGATTTCAAATGCCACTTTTTGACTATATAATCCAACAATTGTGCTACATTAGTTAAATAAAAGAAAATGGTGCCATGAATATTCCCTACAAAAAGTACCTGTTCAAGGCAGTATTTGGACGCTTAGTCAAGTTAAAGATACAAATTTCCCTGAAGCCTGACCATTCAGCCTTAGTTCCTAACAGCGATTAACCCCCTGGAGGAAAAGAAAATGTCTTTGACTGAATTTTACCTGCATGAGAAATAGCTATAATTGCAATCGGTTAGAGGTTTGATGAAAGGAAGGAGATTAGAGCAGATTGCTCCTATGTACAGTCAACACATAGATCAGCTATATCAAAGGACTTTGGTCGATCAGGAGTAAGAACTGAGAAATGCCTTTTGAAGTTCACTTGCAGGCATAAGACAGACATCTACCTCTCCCTGTAGAAGTGATATGGTTCTCTTGACATGCTCAGCTCTTCTTAGAGTATATATTTCTGTGTGTGCTCCACCCTATGATTTGTGTGTATGTGTACGCGCGCCTGTGTGCTCTCTGCCAGAGCCTGCAAAGCAGTGTCTGTGGGTCTGTGCAGAGCAGCACCTCGTGCTTCCAAATAAGGACATATAAACAGTCACGAAGCTGCGGCCACTCACCACCTTCTCAACCACCTCTGGCTTGAGATAGAGCAGTTGCATGTCCACTGTTCTCGGCTTCCCACTTTTCTTAACCATAGACATTTTCTTTTTTTTTTCCTTTAGTTCAGTTATTTTATTTCTTCACTCCTGTTCTGTTTAGAAGGGGGCTCATTTACATCAGTGGGGCTTAGCAGTATTCCCGTACCTGGACATTTGGCTCCTCAGGGGTCAATCAGCTCTAGTGGTCCAGTTGGCAACTTCTGAGGCTTTAACCCTATTTCAGTCTCTGGGCCTTTGTATCAATCAGCATAAGTCTGCATTGACCCCAGTCCAAAGAGTAGACTTTTTCAGAGCCACTGTAGACTTCCTTACTGCCTATTTCCCCAAAGAGATTTTCTACTCTGTCTAGTCTTCTCTCAGCAATACAGCACAGCCTGCAAACTGCAAGAACCTGCCTACAACTCGGATCACATGTTGGCCTCCACGTTCGTCACGCCTCAAATGAGATTGCACTTCAGGTGCCTTCATGTGACTTAACACTGTGTACATCCCAAACAGTGACTCCAAACTCATCACAGTACCTCAAAGTTTTGGTCTCTCTCAGGTAGTGGAAGGACCCACTGAAGGTCTCCATAGGAACCCCTTCATCAGACCCCCCCCCCACCCTCAAAAATCCTCCCAATAACTAAATATCTCTTCTCTTTTGAGATGCAGGAGGAGCTCACCTCCAAGAAGCCACAGCCCATGGCAAGTGGTCTACATCAGAGGTCTCATGCCACCCCAGTATCCTGTTCAGTATGCTTATCAACACTTCCTACTCACCATACAGGGCTAGTTCATCAGAATAATGCTGGACAACAAGGAAGCAGTATAATATAGCAACCACCAGGGTGAAGCCAAAAGCCAAGTCCTTACTTGCAGAT
Organism: Gopherus flavomarginatus; assembly: GCF_025201925.1. NCBI lineage: Eukaryota > Metazoa > Chordata > Testudines > Testudinidae > Gopherus > Gopherus flavomarginatus. Next base: position 46,774,564 of record NC_066620.1, read on the forward strand.
TCACTAAAACTGTGGAACTGGTGCATTTTCCATCAGATGGAAATCTCAGCATTTTATCTTTCAGGCCTACAGAATACAATTGCAGATTTCCTGAGCAGAAAATTCCTTCACGACCATGAATGGGAGTTCAATTATTCTGTCTTCCACAGCAGATGCCAGACCTGGGATCTCCCAGAAGCAGACCTTTTGGTCACCCCAAAGAACATGAAATGTCACCTTTTCTGCTCCTAGGGAGCACATGGCTGCAATTCATTGGGAGATCTCCTGAGAATAATATGGTCCCGTATCCTGCTGTATGCTTACCCATCGCTACCCCTCATTCTCAAGACATTACTCAAACTGCAACAGGAAAGAGCAAGAGCTATCCTCATAGCGCTGCCCTATTCAAGACAAGAGTGGTACTCTAACCTCCTTCGTCTGTCTGTAGCAGTGCCTCTCTGTCTTCCTCTCTCCGGAAGGATCTCTTGTCATGGAATTCCGTGACCCATATCCATCTAAACTCCTCCTCCCTGAACCTGAGAGGATGGTTCTTGAGCCTGGGGCTAAGCTGTTAAGATAAGTCCAGTCAGTTCTCCTATCTAGCAGGAAACTTTAGTTTTGCCAAACTTACCTTACACATCCATTCCCGGTGTTCTCTTCACTTTTCTTAAGCATCAGAAGTTCCGCTGTCTAAAATCCTAGATTACCTGTTTGATTTAAAGATTCAAGGTTGATCAGTGAGCTCTGTCAGAGCACATTTGGTTGCTATAATAGCCTTCCACTCACTCATTGAGGGCTTCTCAATTTTTGCCCACAGTACTACAGCCAGATTCCTCAAGGGCATGTATAACTTGCTTCTCTCTGTACAGAACCCGGCCCACCAGTGGGACCTTAATTTGGTTCTCAGTACTCTGAGGAAACCCCCCTTTTACCAGTGGCTACCTGTTCCCTCCTTCACCGCTCTCTCTCTCACAATCTTATTCCTTATAGCTATCATTTTGACTAGACAAATGGAAAAGCTTGGTGCTCACATGGCAGACCCACCATTTACTACCTTCAATAAAGATAGTTATACTATGTGTGCATCCTTATTTCCTCCCTGAGGTCTCTTTGAAATACCATATTAATCAAGAAATCAATATACCAGCATTCTACCCAGAGCCTCATGCCTCCAGAGAGGAAACTAACCTACATACCTAGATGTCAGAAGGACTCCTGCCTTCTACCTTGACAGGACTACGATATTCAGGACATCCAGATTATTTGTATGATTTGCAGAGATGGTGAAAGGACAGCCTATTTCCACGCAGACTGTCGAAGTGGGTTTCAGGATGCATTTTAACTAGGGCTGTCAAGCAATTAAAAAAATTAATTAGGATTAATAGCATGATTAAAAATAATTGCGATTAATCATGCTGTTAAACAATAATAGAAAGCCATTTATTTAAATATTTTGTGATGTTTTCTACATTTTCAAATATATTGATTTCGATTACAACACAGAATACAAAGTATACAGTGCTCACTTTATATTTATTTTTTAATACAAATATTTGCACTGTAAAATACAAAAGAAATAGTATTTTTTCAATTCAAATACAAGTACTGTAGTGCAATCTCTTTATCATGAAAGTTGAACTTACAAAAGTAGAATTATGTAAAAAAAAAAAACTGCATTCAAAAATAAAACAATGTGAAACTTTAAACCCTACAAATCCACTCAGTCCTACTTCAGTCAGTCACTCAGACAAACGCGTTTGGTTACAGTTTGCAGGAGAGAATGCTGCCCGCTTCTTGTTTACAATGTCACCTGAAAGTGAGAACAAGTGTTCGCATGGCACTGTTGTAGCCGGCATCACAAGATATTTACATTCCAGATCTGCTAAAGATTCGTTATGTCCCCTCATGTTTCAACCACCATTCCAGAAACATGCATCCATGCTGATGATGGGTTCTGCTTGATAATGATCCAAAGCAGAGTGGACCAACGCATGTTCGTTTACATCATCTGAGCCAGATGCCACCAGCAGAAGGTTGATTTTCTTTTTTGATGGTTCATGTTCTGTAGTTTTTGCACCTGAGTGTTGCTGTTTTAAGACTTCTGAAAGCATGCTCCACACCTCGTCCCTCTCAGATTTTGGAAGGCACTTCAGATTCTTAACCTTGGGTCAAATGCTGTAGCTGTTTTTAGAAATCTCACATTGGTACCTTTTGTGTTTTTGTCAAATCTGCAGTGAAAGTGTTCTGAAAATGAACAACATGTGCTGGGTCATCATCTGAGACTGCTATAACTTGAAATATATGGCAGAATGCGGGTAAAACCGAGCAGAGGACAGACAATTCTTCCCCAACGAGTTCAGTCCCAAATTTAATTAACGCATTATTTTTTTTAATGAGCGCCATCAGCTTGGAAGCATGTTCTCTGGAATGATGGTTGAAACATGAAGGGACATATGAATCTTTAGCAGATCTGGCATGTAAATATCTTGCAGTTCCTGCTACAAAAGTGCCATGCGTATGCCTGTTCTCACATTCAGGTGACATTGTAAATAAGAAGCAGGCAGCAATATCTCCTGTAAAGGTAAACCAACTTGTTTGTCTTAGCTATTGGCTGAACAAGAAGTAGGAGTGAGTGGACTTGTTAGCTCTAAAGTTTTACATTGTTTTGGTTTTGAGTGCAAATATGTAACAAGAATCTACATTTTTAAGTTACACTTTCACAATGGAGATTGCACTACAGTACTTGTATGAGGTGAATTGAAAAATACTGTTTCTTTTGTATATCATTTTTACAGGGCAAATATTTGTAATAAAAAATATTAAGTGAGTGCTGTACATTTCCTATTCTGTTGTAATAGAAATCAATATATTTGAAAATGTACAAAAATTTCCAAAAATATTTAATACATTTCAATTGGTATTCTATTGTTAACAGTACGATTAATCGCGATTAAATTTTTTGAGTTAATCGCGATTAAATTTTTTGAGTTAATCGCATGAGTTAATCATGATTAATTGACAGCCCTAATTTTAACCTGTTGTGAATCTACTGGGACGTAGCCCCCTCAGAGTTGATAGCACACTTCACTAAGGCTCAGTCTACACCTGGATCTCTACTGAAAGATGTTCCTGTAGCAGAAATCTATAGGACTGCAACTTGGTCTTCCATTCGCACTTTTGCCAAGCATTACACCAACTTACCTGTTTCCAGAGATATCACCTTTGGTGACACAGTCCTCCTAACCACCTTGGACTTCCCTTCTCAGCACCCACCTTCTCACTGAGTTTACTGCTTGGGAGTCTCCTACAATGTAGCATTGATAGGGACACATACTCGAAAAACATGGAGAGGTTACTTACAGTAACTTGAGTTCTCTGAAATGTTTTGTCTCTATGAGTGCTCCACTTCCCACCCTCCTTTCCCCTTGGCTGTAGTCAAACAGGAACTGAGTGGTGATGGTTCCACATCTGCTTATACTCCCAAGGTTGGAAGCATGAGGTGCTGATCTGCATAGGCCTGCAGATACTGCTTTGCATTCTCTAGTTGAGAGCACACAGACATGCATGCATGCTATGATGATGCACCCACAGGGACAAAACATCTAAAAAAAATCTCAAGTTACTAGGTGAGTAACTTCTCCTTCTGTGCTGTATATTTGTCTAGTAGGAATCAGTCGAAAAGTCTGAATTCCACAGATACTGTTTGAAATTGTTGCCAGCTCTTCACCCTTATACTGAGTTACGCATCCTGATGAACAGGTTTTGGCCAGGCAACTTAATTATTGATTCATTATTTTTCCTGTACATGGTCATTAATTAGATTTGGATGCTGCTTTTTCGTTAGAATTGTTCATTCCACCATAATGGAAGCAGTTCAGATGTCTATGGCTGGACTGCAGCAGCTCTGAGCCCTAACACCAGTTTAAACTGCCTTTCATCGAGAGCGCAGTTTTAGGATTGCTGTTCTTTAAAATTGAGTGCTTTCAAGTCGAAGAAACTCTGACTGCTAAGAGAATCAAATGAATTGGATTTTCAGTAATTGGAACCTGTTGTTGCTTGTAGAATAGCCTGAGGATCTGGTTTCTTGTGTTTTTTGTGTCAGTGCATCCTGTCCCCACCCATGACTGGCTTCCTTCAACAATATAGCAGAGTTCTAGTCCATAGTTGCAGTTTCTCTACCAGCAGACATTTCAAATAGCTGGGCTCTGCAGAAAAAAAGGAAGCCTGAATTTTTCTTGTCTCCTCACCGATTCTTCTGTGTGAGCCACAGCAACCTGTCCCAAGTTGTCATTTTATTGTGCCTGTTTGCAGTTATCTACAGAGCAATGCAGTAATGGTGTAATAATTTGTACCACCAGTCTGCTAGCACACAGTCCAAAGGGCTGTAATCTTTAAATAAAATAATCAGTATTAAAGACACAATTGCCCCAGATGTGGCACAGCTGTTAAAATAGTGCAACAAGTCAAAAGCAATTCTGAGATAGTTTGGTTGAACTGCTAGGATCTAGACCAAGAAGGTTTAAGATGACACCAATAACTATTTCTCAATATACGAAATTGTGGGACTTGCTAACAGTGGAGTTATTTGCATAAAAGCACAATGGCAATATAATAGTGGTCTCCCAGGAAAAAACATAAAGGCACAAAAGCAGTAGATCTCTAGAATTTCTACAGAATAATCCTCTTCCAAGGGCTTCCAAAGAAAGCATTCTAGAAAGCTCAAGTTACCAGTTTTGTGTCCCAGAAACAGCAAATGGTAAGTCTGCCTAGATATCAGAAGAAGAGCCAGCAGAGCTACCTAAATTCTCTTCAAGTGTTCAGGATTCTCATCTGGCATATATCAGAAGTCTGATTTTTGGAATGCTGAAATAGTTTTTTCACTTTGAAAAGTGCATTCCTTGAGAACAATAGCAGTAACGTTGGGTCCAGAACTGTGTAGTATATGAGGAAATATGTAAAGCAGCCACATGGTCATTGATGCAATTAGTAGAAGTCAGACATGCAGAGGGGTGTGCCATGCTGTAGCGCATCAGGAATCTTCCATTGGCATCAGTCTTGTTTTATGGGCAGCACATGTAATGACACCTATAGTTCAGGTTGCCTACTACTATCCATTGCAAAACCATATAACTTTGTCACACTTGAACAGTTCTGACTGGAATTTTTCATGCTAGGTATCTGCCTGGGGCTTTTTTTTTTTTTAAGGTGAAGGATGGGTGGGAATTTCAGCAAAAATAATTCAGCTGTTTACGAGAATGTTAGGGAAAATTATATTCTTCTAACCATGTTGACAAATTTGTTGTAAGGTTCTTTGAGCAGCTCTAGAGCCTCCATCACAAAAATATTATGTGACCATGTAATAACTGTCTCATAATGCATATACACAGGGGAGTAGAATTAGAATTGCATGGGCAAACTTTATTCTGGCATTTCCTAACTTTTGCATGCTTGATTTTGCAATGTTTTTCTCTTTTTTTAATATAATTTTGTTTTATGTAATGTATATAGTTTCAAATCCCTCGTAAATGGCTACTGCTAAATTCCTTTTGTCGGAATCTAGGAATTTGTTGTGGGGGGGGAAAGAGGAGAAATATTGGGAGAAATACTACAAATTTCCTTTCTTGGGCCTATCAGGTGCACTAATTGATTCAAAACCCCTTAATTGAGAATTGCTATGATAATCACAAACACAGATACAGACACTTATGCATTTATCGTGTGTTTCATGATGGTGCATCACAAGCATTTTTCTACTACCTTATTTGTTCTTTATTTAGGAAGTCTAGTTAATTTTTTAGGTATTGGTTCTTTAAAAGGATTTGACTAGCCTTCAGTAGAATTCCATCCATGTATCACCAGATGTTCTAAGGGCTGTAGTTTAAATATGTGAATAGAAGTATTACTCCTCATAGGTTTCTAAGGCCCACTCAATAGTGGCCATACAATAGCATTTCAACAAGGTTTTAATACACACAGCAGCACTAAAATGGTAGTTGGTTACAACCAAGGCCTCATATCTCTGATGATACCGTATACCTAAATTTGTGTGCCACACTCTACCTCTATGAAACACATTTCCACCTCCAGCTCTCACTGCATAAAGAGTCCCCACTCTTGTGCATCTAGTGGGTTGGGAGAGGAGAAACAGATAGTAGTTGGCACCCTGCATTTCCCTCCCCTTCTACTATGACTTGAAGCGTGCTGTTTTCTATATTGAGCTTCTAAGGATCTCAAGGGTGAGGCATGAACTCTGGACCCTCAATACCTTTCTGGTCTGTTACAAGTCTTTTGCTCCCCTCAGTTCCTTCTTTCCTGTGGATCTGCCAAGGCCCATGGGAAGGGGACCAGCACTTCTGAACACTTTAGGGGTAAAACTCTATATACGCTGTATCATGTTGGGTCTGAAGTCTGCAACAAAACTCTGCTCTTTGGATTGGGGTATCAGGCATAGAGAAGCCTAATTCATAGTAAAGATTAAACTTCAGTGCATTTGTCCAGGTTTTTTAAATACGGATTAATTTTTAAAAATTATAGTTTATATCTATCTCTGGGAAGCAAACTTTCATTACTTCCCTTTTTTAAAAAATGTATTCTAATGATGCACTCAGGTCTGTTTGTATTCATATTTGAGTCCTCACCTCTTAAGTTATACAGGCTCTTAATTGTACCCTTCTTGATGCTATAATATGTTCAATATCCTATTTCCCTGTTTAAAATAACTAGAAATAAGAATATATTTGGTAGTTTGGACCTTTACTAGTTTAGTAAAGAGTAGTGGTAACTTCTACAAAGTTTTCATTTTAATGTTTGTTTCTAGTTGGTGTATGAATTTTTCCTGAGATTTTTGGAGAGCCCAGATTTCCAGCCTAGTATTGCAAAGCGATACATTGATCAGAAATTTGTACAGCAGGTGAGTGTAACATTTTTATATTTAATAGTCAATCAACTCTTAACTGAAAGGGATGCTGTTGTGGTGTTCGTTTGTATTGCACAGCTGAATATCTAAATAATACAGCATAATTTCACTTGTGTAGGTCATAAAATAACCAGCTTTATTAAAATGGAATTTTTTTGTATTGTAACATGAGAATCCTTTGTTTGCCAACTATTATGTTAGCAGAGGAACATCTATATGGACTACATGTAATCTGAGAATTTTTTTTCTTAACATACAATAGTTTCAATTTGTGGAACAAATTGAAGTTTCTTAGTGATATATACTGTACTGTTTTCCCATGAAACAGATAATCCTCAGTGCTGTGCTATTGTAATAGCTTTGTGACTCTCACTATATAAGCTAATATTTTTGTGATGGTTCTCAGGGCACCCAGGACTGTAAATTACCCCCAGCATGAGGGGGACTTGTCTGTGCCTAGCTGGTTGTCTGCTCCGTAACACTACCAGCCTTTCAGCCACTGAAGCACTCTTCTGCGCTCTGCCAGCCTTGTCTTTGCGTTGCATATTAACAATAGATGCATCCCAGTCCCCAAGTCCCTTTTGAAACATTCTGTTGTGATATCCAGCCCTGACACCAGTTAGTCACAGAAATCCCAGGTCCTCTGCCTCAAAAGTACCCCAAGTTTACTAGTTTTACCTTAAAGCACCACTCCTGTATAACACACAGCACTCATAATAAAACAGAAGCTTTATTTAAGAAAGGAGAGAATTATGCTGCAAACAAGAGGCAGTGATGGAAACACATAGTTATAGTACATAACAAAATAATAAAACTCAAACCTGGGTCAACTCTTTATATTTATCTTTCCTATCTAAAAATAGGTTTTCCTCCCAAAGTTCAGTCTGTTGCAGAGCTGGCTGCCTTCACAGGAACTAGGATCCAGTTTTTCATGAGAATACCCCTGCTCCTCACGATGTCTCCTCAGTAAAAAGATCCAAAGTGCCTTTCCTCACTGCGTTATGTTGAAAACAGTCTTTTGTCTTTATTCATAGGCAGGGTGATTCTCTGTTTGTTGTAATGTTCCTTTTTTACCTTCAAGTGGCTTCGATTACTTGCAGTTGTCTCTGATGGTTTTCCATTGAAAGTCTTGGAATGGAGCAAGGCTGGACAGTTGAGCCTTGCATTCCCTCACTGGCTAACCAACACAGGGTGACAACTCTTGCTTGCTTGATTGAGTGGGCCATCACTGAGATGTGTGTAATCCCCGTTTGACTAACGTTTACTCCCAAGTCCCTAAAGCATACTTCCAGTATAAATACATTATTCTCTAAATATTACCTGTACTTGCATCTCACAGGATTATGAATCTTGACAAGTTATGAACAAGAAACCAGTTAGTATAAACAAAATCATTTAGGTATATTTTCTGTTACCTACCAATATCCAATCCAGACAGAAAGTACTTGTAGTTGTGATGGCAGTGAGCTTTTTTTTGTTCTACAGCTTTCTTTATAAAAGCACCATAATTCTGTCAGAACCTCACTCTTTCCTTTCTCCTGAGAAAATGTACATGATTATCTTTTCATTTTACAGAATGTAGGCCCTGATCCTGCAAACACATATATATGTGCTTAACTTTAAACACATGAATAGTTTTGTTGAAATCAGCAGGCTACTTGTGCCTATTTAAGCATGTGTATGTCTTTGAGGATAGGAGCCTTAAATAAATACCTCACCACCATTTGTGAGACTTGTTTACACATTTTTGAAGCTATAAAGTGCAATACTTTCTAAATGTTGAGTTATTAGATAAAACTATACAAAACTGTAATCAGAATGATTTATCTAAGGACATTTAATCCTAGTTGAAATGACTTAACTGAAGTGAGTTGTATAAGAAGCTTCATGTTGGGTTTGGGTGTAATTTTTAGAAGATTAAATGCCAAGGGACAGTAAAATAAAACTTCTGAGTTATCAAGTTACATTAATTTATTTAATATTGAATATTTGAACAGAATTGTAAGTAACAATGTTTGCTTCTAATAATACTTTAATGATTTGTGAATTAGAATTAACCATGATAGATTAATTCTTTTTAAAAGGTAATATCTCAGATTTTTTTTTTTAAAGCTGTTGGAGCTTTTTGATAGTGAAGACCCACGAGAGCGTGATTTCCTAAAGACAGTCCTTCATCGAATTTATGGAAAATTCCTTGGATTAAGGGCATTCATCAGAAAACAAATTAACAACATTTTCCTCAGGTACATTATAGATTTAGTTCTTTATATAGCCTAGCATGATGCGGGATTCAGTGTGGATATTACAAGCCTGGCACAGATGCTGGGTAGGTATTCGGCTTGCTAGTTCATTCTGACTTCACTGCTGTTGGTACCCACACTAGCTGGATTCAAACTAGCTTGGGTAGGCTAGCCTAGCTTTTGCTGTGAAGACATACCATAAACCCCAAAAGAGCCAACTGACTTTGAAGAAAAACAAATGTTAGAAATAAAATAAAATACATTTGATAAGGAGTTTCACATTTAGAAATTATTTCTCTCCTCTTAGTTTCATTTTATTAGTGTATTGATTGCTATTACATCTTATTTTTAACAGGTTTATATATGAAACAGAACATTTTAATGGTGTTGCTGAACTGCTTGAGATATTGGGAAGGTAAGTTTGGTTCAATAATATAAAATGAACAGTTGAACATTGTTTTTTGTGTTCCTATCCAATTATTTCGGGGGTGGGGTGAAAGAATTGTTCTGATGCTTATAGTGATGAACTGAGGTCATTGATATATTTTTATATTTCCGTGTTGCTATGCAAATATAGAATTAGAAAAGTGTACTTTTCTGTAAATCTTAAAGATGATCTGCAAAAGATTTCTTTTTAAATTGGGCGTCTCTTTTTGGCTTTGGCATGATGCATGAAAAGAATGAAAGGTAGCTTTCTCCTTAGAAAGGGCTTTGTTTTCCCTTGCTTATGCTTTATCTTTAAAATATCGACATTTCTCAATCTTGGCTTTGCTAAGAGACTAGTTGTGTGTTTCAGAGGAGTGTATTGTTAGCTCTTACACCTAAACTGAAGATATTAAATCTTTAACAGGTTTTTCCTTCTCTATCATGTTAGTCATTAAAGCTTTGTAGGTGTTAGAACAGTCTGACTGAATATCCTTTCCCCTCACAGTTGCTCATATTTCCCCCTCTGAGATTTTTGTGATAGTACTCCACAGTTGACATAGATCTATTCTGAATTGGTGAAATTTACCAAAAAAATTCCTACCGGTTCAGCTGAATACTTGTTAAAGTTAATGAGAGCTGGAGGGAGACTGAACTTCAATGATCAGAAACATTTTTATTACTGCTTCAATTAGACTTGCCTTTTAGCAGGTTTAACTAAAACACTGATTCTTCCTGCAAGAGCATGTCTACAGTAGGGCTCCCATATACAGGATTAGCTGTGTCATTGAGGATTTTTTGGTAAATTTCACTGGTGTACACATGGCAATGTCGTCTACCCTTAAGAAGCAGGACCTGAATTTGTAAGGTAAAAAGCATACTACTACCTCCTCTCCAGCCCCCATTTTAAAAAAAGCCACCAAAACAAATAAACTTTCAGGCCGTATTTATGTGTCATAGTAGTAAAATAGGACACAAGTCTATCTCTTCTCTTTCAAGGTCACCTTTTAATTATTGTGGGTGGACAGTGTGTTATCCTCACTAAGCTCTATGGTTAATGTGCCTCGCTAAGCTTTACAGTGATTTCAAGATGGAAAAATCTTAGAAAGTTGAGTCTAGATTATCATCAGAGATCACAAAAGGACTGAACTTGTCTACTACAGACATTGAGGTACGGCCTTATACCTATTGATAATAGCGGAGGATGGGCTTCCTGCCCACTTCCCAGTCCCTAAAGTAATAGGCACATATAAAAAATAGTCAGCTTTGAATACAGTAGTTCTCAGTCTACCAAGAAAAAGTGAAAGTTTCCCCCATTTTTTAAAGATGAAATAATTGTGCTTATTCATGTTTTTCAGCATTATTAATGGTTTTGCACTGCCATTGAAAGCAGAACACAAACAGTTTCTTATGAAGGTGTTGATTCCTATGCATACTGCTAAGGGATTAGCTTTGTTTCATGCACAGGTAGGTTTTTTGAAAAATTATTGGAACAGAATATATTTTATTAATATATAAGTATATATAAACTTTACAATTTTTTCCATACTTGAGAGAGAAAAAGAAATTGAGAAGTTTTAAATGTTCTTTGACATAAAGTTGTTTAACATACGCTGTTAAGAGTAGAAGAGCACAACAATGTGGCTTAGTCATGGCCTGCATTTGAAAACTTCATGGTTTTTACTGGTTTATCACAACTCAGACATTGATTTAAGCTTGGTACGTTTTTATATTGTCATCTTCATGTAAACAAATACTGTTACAAATACTGTTTACAAAAGAATAGAGGAATCTTGAATGTCTTTCTTTGAGAAGTATATTTTTTTCTTCTTCGAGTGCTTCTTCATGTCAGTTCCAATCAGGTGTGTGTGTTCGCTCGTGCACAGTAGCTGGAAGATTTTTCCCCTAGCAGCATCTGTGGGGTCAACCTGGGCGCCCCCTAGAGTCGCACCTTCCTGGCGCCCAATGAAGGGCCTACCGACCTACCACCCCCACAGTTCCATTTTACCGCCAGTGACAGTAGCTGGAATTTACCCTTGCTCTTGCTTTGGCAAGCAGCTTAGCAGTACTTTAGGTTTTTGCTGTAGGTAGTTAGTTCTAGTTGGATAATATAGCATAGTTAGTTCACTTAAAAGTTTCAGTTATGGGGGAGTCCTCCCCCCTCATTTTTCTTCTCCCCTTATTTGATACCAGGGCATGCCATGATCCCTGGGCTTCAAAACTTGCCAAGACTGCACAAAGCACATGCCTAAAAGTGACCCCCACACCTGGGCGAGGGTCACCAAAAAAACAACTGCTAGATCTGTTGCAGATTCTGACCGAGAATTCTTAGAGAGGGAGCAGTGGCTTAAAATCCTCATGGAGGCAGATCTCCAACCTCAGTTGGACCCAGGCACTGAGGATCCCGGTCCCAGTACGTCATCTTTGGTGCAGAGCACTCCAGTGCCGTCTTTGAGAGGTCCAGCGTTGAAGAAAGATGCTGCCAAGGAGGCTTGGCACTGTCATGAAGCCTCTTGAGAGCACTCCAGCCTTTGGCACCAGTCCCAGTCGCTGGTGCAGAAGAAGAAGACAGAAAGAGGCCAATCCTCCTTGGTAAGGTCCAGGGACCAGCTGTCAGTGGCACCTCAGTTGGGCCATGGCTCCGAGGCTCATCCTGGACTTGCGAGAACTCAGCAAGTTTGTGAAGAAACTCAAGTTCCACATGGTCTCGTTGGCCTCCATCATCCCCTCGCTGGATCTAGTAGACTGGTATGCCGCCCTCGACTTGAAGGACGCTTACTTTCATATTGCAATCACTCAGCCCCATAGGAAATGCCTCAGGTTTGTGGTGAACAATACCCTCTACCAATTTACAGTTCTTCCATTTGGCCTGTTGGCAGCACCTTGAGTCTTCACCAAGTGCATAGCAGTCATCGCTGTGTTCCTGTGCAGGCACCAGTTATTGGTGTTTCTGTACCTCAATGACAGGCTGATCAAGGGCCACTCCAGGACCCAAGTGGAAGCTCAAATCAAATTCATCAGGGCCACCTTCGACAACCTGGGTCTCCTTCTAAAGGAAGCAAAATTGACTTTGTCCCCTGTTCAGAGAATAGAGTTTATAGTGGCAGTACTGGACTTGACCCAAGCCAGGGCATACCTGCTGGAAGCGAATTTCCGACCCTAGCTGGTATCATTTGTGGTCTCAGACAGTTTCCCATCACCACAGCAAGAAAATGCCTAAAGTTTCTAGGACACATGGCTGTCTGTACCTACGTGATGCAGCATGCCAGACTCAGGCTCCGACTGCTCCAGTCATGGTTAGCATCAGTGTATCGACCAGCCCAGGACAGCTTGGACAGGATTGTGACTCTGCCTTGTCCGGTCCTTGATTCCCTTCTGTGGTGGCTCGACTCTCAGGAGATGTGCTATGGGGTCCCCTTCACCAATCCACAGCCATCTCTTTCGCTAGTGACGGACACGTCAGAGTTGGGCTGGGGAGCACATCTAGAAGACCTCAGGACTCAGGGTGTCTGGTCTCAGGTGGATCTGGTGGATCAACGTCAGAATGCTGAGAGCAGTATACCTGGCATGCCAGACCTTCCGGGCATACTTAACTGGACAATGTGTATCAGTTATGTTGGACAACACCATGGCAACGTTCTGTATCAACAAACGGGTGCACAGTCTTCTCCCCTGTGTCAGAAGCCCTCATGCTGTCAGAGTTCTATATAGAACATTCAATACACCTACAAGCGTCATATTTTCCCAGGGTACAGAATGAGCTGGCGGACCACCTCAGCAGGTCCTTTCATGGTCACAAGTCATCCCTTCGCCCAGATGTCATGAATTCAATCTTCCAGAGGTGAGGATTTCCCCACATAGACTTATTCGCCACATGACACAACAGGAAGTGCCAGCAGTTCTGCTCCTTCCAAAATCACAGCCCGAGCTCTAGCGCTGATGCGTTCCTCCTCCCATAGGCAGGTTGTCTTCGATAAGCCTTTCTGCCCATACTACTCATTCATAAGATACTCCTCAAGATTCGGAGGGAACGAGCTTAGGTCAAATTGATAGCTCCAACCTGGCCCTACTAGCACTGGTACACATTTCTCCTAGCTATGTCTGTGGAAGCTCCAGTCTCCCTGCTGCTCTTCTCGGACCTTATGACACAAGATCACGGTCGTCTCCAATGTACAAACCTTGGATTGCTGCACCTCACGGCATGGAAGCTCCATGGTTGAACCTGGTGGAGGTTTCCTGTTCAGACTAGGTTAGAGAAGTCCTCCTTTGCAGCAGGAAACCCTCTACGAGAGCTACCTACCTTGCCAAGTGGAAGAGATTTTCGATCTGGTCAGCACAGCACCATTCGTTCCCAATGCTAGCCTCAGTGCCACTTATTTTGGACTACCTCTTCCATCTGAAGCAGCAGGGGTTTTCATTGTCATCAGTAAGGGTTCACTTGGCCATCTTAGCCTTCCACTCAGACGTGGAGGGCTGCTCTGTCTTTAGAAACTGGCTGACCGTCAGGTTAGCAAAAAGTCTTGACAACCTATACCCTCATGTCCGGCATCCTGTCTCGGCTTGGGACCTCAATCTGGTTCTTTCTAGACTCATGGGACCACCCTTTGAACCCTTGGCATCGTGCTCCCTGCCCTACCACTCTTACAAGGTCATGTTCCTGGTAGCGATAAGCTCGGCCAGGAGGGTGTCTGAACTTAAGGCCTTAACATCAGAGCCCCTTTACACCATGTTCAGCTCATACCTCATCCTGCTTTCCTACCGAAGGTTGTATCACAGTTTCACATTAACTAGGACATCTTTCTCCTAGTATTCTACCCTAAGCTGCATTCTAGCAGCAGGGAGCAGAGACTTCACTCACTGGATGTCCATAGGGCGCTAGCCTTTTACATTGAGAGAATGAAGCCATTCAGAAAATTGGTCCAGTTACTCGTGGCAGTGGTGGACAGAATGAAAGGTCTGCCTGTGTCGTCGCAATGCATTTCGTCGTGGATCATGTCCTGTATTGTGAATGCTACATCTTGGCAGGGGTTCCTGCACCTCCAATCACTGCGCACTCCACCAGGGTGCAGGCTTCATCAACAGTGTTCCTGACTCAGGTTCCCACTAAGGAAATCTGCAGAGTGGCAATGTGGTCCTCCATTCATACTTTCACCATGCACTATGTGATTACCCAGCAGGCCAGAGACGATGCGGCCTTCGGACGAGCAGTGCTCTAATCAGTGGACAACTCTGACCTCACCTTCTGAACTTGGACTTATGAGTCGCCTGATTGGAATTGATGTGAACAAGCACTCGAAGAAGAAAAAACAGTTACTCACCTTATTGTAACTATTGTTCTTCGAGATGTGTTGTTCATGTCCATTCCATACCCACACTCCTACCCCTCTGTTGGAGTAGCCGGCAAGAAGGAACTGAGTGGGTGGCGGGTCTGCAAGGCCCTTTATTGGGCGCCACAACTCCAGGGGGCACCCAGACTGACCCCATGGATGCTGCTACGGGAAAAATCTTCTGACTTCTGTGCACGTGCATGTACACACACCTGATTGGAATGGACATGAACAACACATCTCGAAGAACAACAGTTACAAGAAAGTGAGTAACCCTGTTTTTTGTATGGGCTTAAACAATTAAGATAAAGCTGCTCTACTCTGCCTAGTGAATATTGTACATTTTAAAAATATATTAAAGCAGTGATATATAATAATAGCTTTTTGGTTCTGTTACAAGTTATGTAGTTCTAATGTTAATTAAGGAGTACCAGTTTCAATTGCATAGTTAAGGTTGAGTTCTGTTTTTGTAGGGATTCACACTGTATTTTTCAAATATAACAAAGAGGTTATCTTCCCGAAACTTATAGCACTTTGTGAATTTACAAATAAATCTAATAATTAGTTTATAACTATTAAAAAACTGGCTCCTTTAAGTTAGTATCTGTTAGTCTTTCCTTTGTCCTGAATGATATGAAAATACACAGGAAATTTGAAGTTCCTATTATTTAATTTCCTGAAATCTTGGGCTTAGATTATACCTGAAGACCTTAGGTTGTAATTAAGCTAAATTGTTAATAGTTGTTGAATCAGATTGTTTATTCAGGCTACAGGTAAGGGCAGCTCAACCGCTAAAGTAACCCTTTAATTGGGTCATTGTGGCATCAGAAGTAATTTAACCAATCACCATTCCTCAATAGCTGATTGGCATGCAACAGTTCTGTTGGTTGTAAGGAGGGGGACAAGATACATGTCAAGATAGTAGACTACTGTGCCAAACTGTCCCTATTTTTAAAGGTTCTATGGCTGCCAGCTATTTGGACATCAGTGCCTTAAAGACTCTCTGTGGTACTAGTGCCTCAGCTGTGATGCACACTGAAGTAGCACTGCTGGGGAAGTGAGGCAGGAGCATAGGCAAAGCTCTTAAAAGTACAGGGACATTGGGACTCTCAGACTGGGCTCTCCTGTCTGTCCTTTCATATAGTCCCAGTCTTTGTAATATAACCCTCTAAACCAATAAATCACTTGCAAATTAAGGGGCAGATTCACCAGTACACTTTGGCTGCTTTGTACTGTTCTGGAAATGCAAAGTAGCTGCAGATCTGGGTTAACTACCTAGTGCACTCTGGCTGCCTTGTGTTTAGGGGCGTACCAAATTCACAGCCATGAAAAACACGTCATGGACCATGAAATTGGGTCTCCCTCAAAGGAAAGATGTGGGGGAGGAGCAAATAGCTGGGAGTGGGGCGTTAGAGGGTTACAGATTGTTGTAATAAGACAAAAATCCAGAGTCTTTATTCAGTGCATGATTTTTTAGTTTCTAGCGAAGTTATGAAGTTAAGTTCACAGGCTCATCTTTTGAAAGTATGCTGCAGGTTTCCTGATGAGGACTGATAGGTCAGATATAGCATGTTCGCTTTGTGAAAAGTGTTCACTCATAGGTGATGTGGTGTTGTAGTCTTTTGTAATTTTCCTGTGTGAGTTCATTCAAGTGCATAGTGATTGTCTGTCTGGTTTCACCCACGTAGTTGTTGTTGGGGCATTTAGTGCACTAGATGAGGTACACCACATGGACTGAGTAGACACACTGGATTGACGGTTTATTACAACAATCTATAATTAACAACCTCCTTCCCCCTCCTGCCCAGCTACCTCCCCACCGCTGCTCTGAATGGTGTTAATGGGCCACTTCAACTTGAATGGTCCCTTGAAATATGTGTTAACTACTTATGTTAAACAATCTGTTCCACCTTGTATTTAGCTGTGAAGTTGAGTTCTTTTCCCAGAACTGAAAAAGAGCTCTGTGTATTAAGCTCAAAAACTTGTCTTTCTCACCAACAGAAGTTTGTCTGTTAAAAGATATTACCTCACCCATCCCATTTCCTAGATTTCCAGTTTCCTAGATTTTGCCTTTAAATTGGTGATCTATATTCCCAACCTGAACTCAGTGTTAACATAGCTTTTGGGCTAGCAATAGTTTTGAATGTGCATGACGTTGAAACGCAGCTTATTGGTACATACTTCCTAATTGAGGAGCTGATGTCTAGAAAAGACTTTGTCTAAATGCTGGATCTGCATTACAGCAATCGAATCTCCTAGTTAATAAAAAATGAAGCCTTTTCTAGGGTAAGAAACTAAGCATCCAGACATACTGAAGGCTTTTAAAAGATACAATAGTCTAAAATATATTTAGCTTTTTTCTAGTTAAATTTAGCTATATCAGGGGTCAGCAACCTTTCAGAAGTGGTGTGCCAAATCATCATTTATTCACTCTAATTTAAGGTTTCGCATGCCAGTAATACATTTTAACGTTTTTAGGAAGTCTCTTTCTATAAGTCTTTAATATATAACAAAACTATTGTTGTATGTAAAGTAAATAAGGTTTTGAAATGCTTAAGAAGCTTTATTTAAAAGTAAATTTAAAATGCAGAGCCCCCCGGACCGGTAGCCAGGACCCGGGCAGTCTGAGTGCCACTGAAAATCAGCTTGCGTGCTGCCTTGGGCACTCATGCCATTGGTTGCCTACCCCTGAGCTTTATCCTTCTCTTAGGAAGAAAAATTAAAAAGACCTACATCTGATAAGGCTAAGATATTTTGCTGATTAAAGTGTTCCCATTATCATTTGTGATATTTAGTTATGTTGTGTTGTCTTAATAGTCAGTGTTAATTTAAAATAGTTCAATAACTGTATTACTTACATTTTAGCTGGCCTATTGTGTTGTACAGTTCCTGGAAAAAGATACAACATTAACAGAACCAGTAAGTGTTTTTCAACTGAGTATTTTATTTTTGTATTTCTCATCTGAATTAATGTCAATGCAACTCTCTCATCAGTGATAGAGTTATTTGCCAATACTATTTTGAGTAATTAACTGTAGTCAGTTCTGGGAAAAATTAGGGTTTGTAAATCCAGGACACGTGCCAAAAAAGAGAAATATTTTTTGATTTTGAAAGCACAGCTATATCTATTGGTAATAACTTGTGACAAAAATGGGAATATAGACTAGAAAATAGTTAAATTGCTGAGATCATGTGTCTGATCTCAGTATAGGGAAAAGATCCTCAGTGTTCTTGGCCATGCCTTCCCAGTTAGTTTATCAGAAATTGGATTTTTCTGTCCAACTGGAAATTCTGATATTTTAACATTTGTTTTCATCCTTAACTGGGACAAAGTCAAAATATTGAAATGTTTCATGCAATGAAAGATCCTGAAAAACTTTGATACGCAAAATGTTGACATCTTTATTTCAGCAAAATGAAATCCGGTGATAGGGTGACCAGGTGTCTGATTTTTTTTTGACCACAACACCCGGTTAAAAAGAGATCCTGGTGGCTGCAGTCAGCACCTGTGACCGGGTCGTTGACTGTCCAGTTGGCAGTGCCACACAGCGGGGCTGGCAGGCTCCCTGCTAGCCTCTGCATCATGCGGCTCCTGGGAAGCAGCTGGCATGTCCCCCCTCCAGCTCCTATGCATGGGGCAGCCCAGGGGCTCTGCACCCTGCCCCTGCCCCAAGTGCTGCCCTTGCAGCTCCCATTGGCCAGGAACCACTGCCAGTGGGAGCTGCGGGGGTGTCGCCTGCGAATGGGGAAGTGCTGCCTGGCCGTGCCTCTGTGTAAGAGCTGGAGGGGGAACATGGTGACTGCTTCCGGGAGCTGCTTGAGGTAAGCACTGCCCGGAGCCCTCACTCCTCTTCTTCCCCCCCCACTCCCCTGCCCTGTGCCCCAACCTGCCCCAGCCCTGATCCCTCTCCTGCCCTCAGTCCCAGGCTGGAGTACCCTTCCATACCCCAAGCGCCTCAGCCCCACCCCAAAGTCTGCACCCCCAGCCAGACCCCTCACCCACTCCCACCCTGCATCCCAGCTCAGAGCTCCCTCCCGCACCCTGAACCCCTCATTTCTGGCCCAATCCTGGAACTCACACCCCCACTGCAGCCCCCTCAGCCAGCCCAGTGAAAATGAGTGAGTGAGGGAGGGTGGGGAGAGCAAGGGATCAGAGGGAGGGGGGCATGGTGTGAGAAAGGTCGTGGCCTTAGAGGAAGGGTGGGACGGGGCAAGGGTGCTCAGTTTTGTGCAACTAAGTTGGCAACCCTATCTTGAGACATTCTCAATAGAGCAGGCACTAGGCATAAACAAAGCAATTGCATAGTGCCTTGAGCACCTCAAGAGGGTCCCCTTATAATAAAAGGTGATTAGAACTTGCCTATTTTAGTACTGGGGGGGGGAGCAAAAATATTCCATCTTACGGGCGGTCCCCAAGGGGCTAGTACCCTCTCCTATTCCAAAATCAAAATGTTTTGTTTTGAAGTCAGTTCAACATTTAACTTTCTGAGCTGCCAGAGTACCTCATGAGAGCTGTAGTTCAGGTGCCTTGGGCCCCCATTCTCCTCTATGGGCCTGGCCAGACTCCCTCTCCCATGATGCACAGCAGCAGGTCAGCCAACACTCTGAAATGTTTCAATTTGGGATGATCTGATCCAAAACAAAATTTTCATCTTGTTTTTCCCCAATGGAAAATTGATATTTTTTTTTGTATAAAACTGAAATTTTCCAACAAAAAAATGTGAATGTTGTTGAAACCACATGTTTTTTAAAGCAGAAAATTACTGACAAGCTCTATTTACAGTGCAGGATTGTTGTTCACTTGGTCAGTTAGGCTTGCTTCTTCTCAATAAAAGAAAAATGAATCGTGTTTAGACAGTAATATTGATATGTGCACAGCAAATATTTTTTAGATATAGTTGTGTAGGTACTTAAAGTTGGAGCAAATGACAAAAGTTAGAGCTTCTCGGCATATAAGAATCTATGGACACAAACTGTAATCCAGAATCCATACTTTTAAAAAACAGTTGTCTGATCTTATGGTTGAAGAAAACCTTGAAAAAATGAACAGATTGCAAATCAATGCAGTGTTGTCTTCCTGAGACTTCAGTTAGTCTGAAACAGTAACTCAAGAAGAGGTGTGAACTGCCTTATTCAGATCAATGGATTAAGTCTGAAATTTTAAAGATGAATTTAAATATCAACGCTAATTATTTCACTGATCGTTTTTGCAGAAACATTCAGCAAATTTTCCATAACCACAGGCTGCCTCTGACACTGTCCCAAGTGTCAAGAGCCCCAAATGTCCCTTCCCTCAACTGTTAAATCTTCCAACCGGTCCTTAACAACTTCAACATTGCGATTATACATCATCAAAACAAAGAGACTAAAAATGTGGAGACAGCATAATATTTAATATAAAAATAGGATACTATGCTGATTGTATTTTTAAAATATTTAAAAAGTTGTTTTTAAAGGGATAAATGAAACAACTGTAAAATTTCAACCCTGCTTTAGCAGTGTGCTGCAGAATTTACTTAGTGATCTTGTCACAGATTTTAGGTCCCGGTAGCAGTATGTTATGTTCAGTGAGGGGGACACAACACAATCGAGCTAAATTATCAAACAAGAACACCAAATTGTGCTGCAGTGTTAACTTATTCTGTCTCTTTGAAATAAACTTAATTCCAATCCTCTTCACCCCTACAGAAACACACAATTATGATTTATAATTGTTTACTCTTAACACAAAATTTGTCAGATTATTTTCTGAAAATGGGATTTTTATGTTCTTGAAGCAGGTCCTTACCATGGCTCAGAGTCCCCTCATCCCTGTCCCATATATGTCATGGAAGAGAGGGCTTGCAGCAGGCCCTGACTGCAGCCATAGGCTCCAGATAGCCCTGCTAGCCAGATGCCACAGGTGCAAGCCACATTCCAGTTCTGGTTCCCCAACTCTCTTCTGTCTGTCTCCACAGAACAGTGCAGAGAACATGCACTATAATCCAATTAACTCCCCATTGTGGGAAAAGTTTTAAAGCAAGAAGAAGCAAGCAGGACAAAGAGATTGAAAATGAAGTATCAGGCACCTGGCTTCAACATAATGTCAAATTTCAGTGGCAAAAATGTTAAATTCCGTGGCCAGACAATCCACAGAGCTCTGAGTGTATGTCTACACTGGAATTCAACACTTGGTGATGTTTGGGCTTGGAGCAGTCCAGCCTGAGTATCTATTCCACAATCAGATAGCCCCATGAGCCTGAGTCAGCTGACATAGGCCACTGTTGAATTTCAGTGTAGAAATACTGTGAGATAAATGGAGCATTTTATTCCTTTTGAATATTTATTTCATGTTTTTTGTATTTTTGACGAGACAACATTGGCTTACACTTTTGCAGCCATAAGGACTATATATATATATATATATATAATATATTTTTTTTTAAAAAGGCTGAGATTCTGGAGTACAGTTTTTAAGAAGTGGGATCACAAAGTCCCAGATGTAGATGACAGAATTGTGCAACAGCTTAAAGGAGAAAGAGATCAGAAATGTAAAGCAACTTCAAAAGATTACAAAGCTCCACAGTAGATAAAGCAGCACAAAAACCCTGTAACTTCCATCATGTTATACTGTTGTTTTCAATTCATGTCCTGCCATTGTCAAAGAATGTGCACATGTGTAACATAGGGCAGAATTTAATCCAGTGATCAAAAGAATTTTAACTTGACTTTAAAGATGTGCGAGTCTGAACAGAATCCAGCTCAATCTGTTAGCAAGAATAAAATGTAGTAAAAATTTACTGTTTTAAATACACAAATATGATTTTGACTGAACATGTGGAACAGATACATTAAGTGAGAAGACCCTATTTTTGCATAAAACTGTATTTTAAATTAAATAACTGCATATGCACAACTTCTACTTTCCTAAACAAAGTACTGTCATTTTCTTTTAAAAAAAACAAAAAAAACCCAAAAAACAATTAAGGCAAAGTTATAATAAAACATTCATAGAATATCAGGGTTGGAAGGGACCTCAGGAGGTCATCTAGTCCAACCCCTGCTCAAAGCAGGATTAATCCCCAGACAGATTTTTGCCCCAGATCCATAAATCCCTCAAGGATTGAGCTCTCAACCCTAGGTTTAGCTGGCCGATGCTTAAACCACTATGCTATCCTTCTCCATTAACATACTGCGTCATACGTTAGTTATTACTTATGATCAAGTTAATATTCAAAGCACCTAGCTGAAGATTCTGGCTTGCTGGCTGGGGCCCCTTCCTCTCCTGAGTACACTAAAAAGGTGACTAAATTTCGAAATACCTATCCTCTGTTTGGTGCTTCTCATGTGTACGTACTTGGTGTGAAACTTTTTTCATTACAAAGACAGTCAATATTTTACTATACCACAAATCATAGGTGAAATCACATTTTTCCAGTAATATGCAATACAAAATCTTACTGCTAACCATAAAAAAAAAAAAATTAGTCATTTTGTTTGAAGTGAAGCTCTTTTACTGGACCATTTTGTACGCAGTTCAGGGGATGTCTAGGAAGCTGGAATTTTTCTTATAAAATGAATCTCTAATAATTTCAACCCAAAACTGTCTTTACTTTAATACAACTGCCACATGTGCAAGTATGCTCCCTTTTCTGTGCATCCCCTCCAACAGAGTATGTCCTGAGTAGCAAAAATATGATGGGGCTAACTGGAGTCAAATGCCATCTATACAGTAATTTATAAATATTTTCTTTGTGAGCTACACAAATTGAAGATGCATGTCCCCTTTCCCATGCAGAGACCCACTCATCTAGATCTTTTCATCTGGATTGTTTTCCTAGCAATATCTTTTTTGCAATCAAAATTGTAGTTTTCTTATAAATTAAACCTTTTATTCCAGCTTGCTCCCCAGGTCAGCTCCTCAAATGTGGTTAAAGTTCTAGTGTGAGAAGGGGCTCAGGGCTGGGGCAGAAGTTTGGGAAGTGTGGGGGTTTGAGAGCTCTGGATGGGGGTGCAGGCTCTGTGGTGGGGCAAGGGATGAGGGGTTGTGGGGTGCAGGCTGCCCTGGGGCTGCGGTGGGGACAGAGGACTCTCCCCCAGGCCTCTCTCATCGCAGCAGCTCCAGGCCGTGGGAGGGGCTCCTCTCTCCTGGCTGTAGCAAGTCCGGGGCAGATCTGTGCTGGGGCCAGCGGGGAAGGGCACTGCAGCGAGGGAATTTAGAGGGAACTTAGTATAGTAAAAGCACCCTGATTGGTTGTTAATTAAATCACAGTGTTTTCATATCATGTGCTTCAAAGAGTCATAGGAGACACTTTGAGTGTCACTGCACTGTAGTCTTGACACTTCAGGAATGTTTGCTTCTGTGAGCAGCAAGCTTGATACACAATTCCTGTAAATAATGGGGATTGTCCAACAGGTACATATGACTGTAGTTGAACCCCTGTGAAGTCTAAAGCAGCCAAAAGCAGCTGTTAAGATTGGAGTATCCAAATTTTATAAATGGTTTGTCTAACATGAGCACTAGGCAAATGTTTGTATGCTAGCCTTAGTAAATAGACTTTTGGGGTTTTAGTATGTTTTGGAGAAAACACTTAAACAGTAATGCTTAAGCAGCCCTTTAAAATATTCAGTATATGTTAAGTACCTGATCCCTGTTCTTTGTAGGCTTCCTTAGCATTGTAATTTCCAGGCATGGGTATCTAGCTGATGCATACTTGAAAAATAAAAAAAGCTATTTTTTTATGCAGCTTTCTCTGAAAGTAATATCCCCATAGGGACACACCTAACTTCTTAAGCCTAGGCATGACATATTTACTCATTCCAGCTGAGAAAGAAGACATTTAAAGATACTAAATGACACAATTAAGTGTCCTGGACATTTTGACTCCAGGAAATGATGAAAACTTTAGACTTTTTAGTTAACCCTTAGTTTCATGCATGTGAGGACTTGAGCATAAAGAATTCATACTCCAAGTAGAGGTGTACATAGTAATTTCTCCCTATTCTGTTTTGTATGGCAAATGTTAACTGTCTGAAAATACACCTCTACCCCACTATAAAGCGGTTGTGGGGAGCCAAAAGTCCCTACCGCAGTATAGCTGAAACCCCGTTATATCGAAGTAGGGGCGGCAGGGCTCCGGCGGTGATTTAAAGAGCTCCAGGTTCCAGCCACTGCGGGGAGCCCCAGGCCCGTTAAAGTGCCGCCGGAGCCCTGCTGCTACCACGCTATACGCAAACTTGTGTTATATTGGGTCGCGTTATAGTGGGGTAGAAGTGTATTATCTGTTTTTCTCTTGCATTGCTCAGGTTGTTTTGTGCCTGGGGAGGCAGGCAGGCAAGAGAATAAGCTATTAGGCTTGTAAATTTTCTGTTATGTAACCAAGGAACCAAAGTCTCAGCATAATTAAGTAATTAAGCTGTAAGCTAATTAAGCAACAGAAAAATTACCAAGATTTCATTGAAAAATGTATTTATGTAAATAAACTGCTTAACATTGTAAATCCAGCAAAACTAGGACAGCTAATTTAAATAAGAGTGACTCACTTTCCACACCTCGAGTGTGGTGGGGAAGCAGATAAATGGTAACCAATAAAGATCTGTGTGAAGGAAAAACAGAGGTTAGTCTCAGTAAAATGTAAGAGTTTAAATCCCCCGTGCCCCCCTCCTTTTTTTTTGGTATTGTCTTTACTGTTCCGACTCTGGAAAAGTAGTGGATGAGCTCAGAAGCCTCTAAAAAGTAATGCTATTTGGACTAGTACCTTGCAAGATAGCCCTTAGTTCATTTCAGGTTGCAAGATTGTAACCCCATTTGGTTTGGCTAAGACCCTCTTTTCATACAATCGGAAACAGACCTCAGGAAGTCATCTAGTCCAGCCTCCTGCTTAAAGCACAACCCATCCCCAGACAGATTTTTGCCCCAGATCCCTAAATGGCCCTCCTCAAGGATTGAACTCACAACCCTGGGTTTAGGGGGGGCAAGGCTCAAACCACTGAGCTATCCTTACCTTTTTTACCAAGTATCCAACAGTGGTGACAGCTTGTTTCAGGAGTCATGTTGTCCATGTTTGCCCTTTCTAGATATCTGACTTATTGGGTAAGTTTACACAGCCCACAGAAGTGAGCCTCCTAGCCTGGGTTGATAGACTTGGGCTGGCAGGGCTTGTGCTAGTGCTCTAAAAATAGCTTTTAGATAGACAGTGCGTTGAAGTTGCAGGTTGGGGTGGAGCTCAGGTTCTGAAGCCCACCCCCATTCCCTAAGCTTCCCATGAAGACTGGTCTTCACAAGGGAACTGTTGTTCTCTGCATATAACTTGCTTCCTTTTCATGAATCTGAGCTTGGGACTTTCCTGGTTGATACTGTGATCATGTTCACTCTATTCACTTTTCATTGAAGTGATACTCAGTTCTGCAACAGCAGCAGGTGCTTCTCTTCTAGAATGAGGACTTTAATAGACCTTCAAAGTTGGAGACTATGGTAATGTTGAAAATATGAACCAGTGCAGTGATACACACCAGACTACCTGAATAGTTCTAAGAGATGTGACATGCCCTGTTTCATCTCCAACAAGGTCCTACAGCCTGAGTGGTTGCCGAATCTGACATTTTTCCAAGATAACTTGGAAGTTAGCCTTTTTAGTTATATGCCATCCTCTTCCCTTATGAGAAGAGAAGAAGGAACGTGCTGTGGAACATCCCGTGCTCTGACAATCCCTCTGCCACAAAAGCCCCTTAGTTTGGCCAGACCAGAGCACTGGGTTTAAGGCCTCTTACATCTGTCTCCGTTAGTCCCTTTTCACACATCTTGGAATGCTTGTTTTTCTTTATATGTTACAATCTAAACTAGCTCTTGCTGCTGCTGCAACTTATCCTTCCATGCAAAAACCTCTGCTTGTATTTACCCAAAATACTTATTTCTCACTGATCTGGTCCACATCTGTTTTCTGTGGTACTGTCTATTTTAGGGACTTAAAATTACTAACTTTCCCATTGAGCCCATAGGACAGTTTTCTCTGTACTACCTCTGCATGAGCATTGCATTGAGAAGGAAGGTGAGGTTAATCTGCTAATGGAAAATCCTCAGTGTTCTATTAAAAATAAAATAATGTGCCCATAGACGACCTCAGGAAGAATTACGCCTCCTAAGAAGATATTCTCTGAATTTCTATTTCAAACAGTTCATCAGTCTTTTCTAAAACTCAGTTTACTTGGAGAACCCAAGATACGGACAATATAGTAGATTACAAAAGATTTGCGCTATTATCTAAGTAAAACAAAACAAAAAAATCATGAAGCCTCCAAGCTGGCTGCTACTGAGGATAAATCCAGTGGGGGAAATCAGTCTCTGTTCAAAGATTGTCCAAGTAGATCAAGCTCTCATTTCAGTCATGTTTTGATCAACCTGGTCTGACCATAGCAGAAGATTGGGGGGCCCTTTCCTTGAGGTCAGAGTCTGTCATGCCTGATACGTCTCCATCTCTGAAATATGTAAAATTGCCACATGGAACTCCTGTTTACACTTTTTTAGTCATCACTACTTTCTCAATTAAGAGGCAAAGTCAGATGTTTGTTTTCAGAGAGTAGGCCTTCAATTTTTAATTTATTGTTCAACCATCTGAAACAGGATGTAACTTCTAATTAAGTCTTCCTAGGGTCTCTACCAATCTCAGAACGGTAAGTCCCAATAGAGTTATCTGAATATATTTTCTCTACATAGTTATCCTTTTCCAGTTTGGGTCTTTTGCAGGGCCAGTGCAACCATTTAGGCGATCTAGGCGGTCTCCTAGGGCACTGGGATTTGGGGGGGCGCCATTTTCTTCGGCAGCGACCGTGGTGGCCGGATCTTCCGCCGCCCCAGTTGCCACCGGCATTTAGGCGGAGGGAGCTGGGGCAGGGTAGTGCGGGGCAGGCCGCCTGCAGCAAGTAAGGAGAGGGCGGCATGCAGGGGAACCCTCCACCCCAACTCACCCCTGTCCCACCTCCTCCCCGTGCATGCTGGGGGCAGGGGTGAGCTGCTTCACTTCTCCCACCTCCCAGGCTTGCAGCGCCAATCAGCTTAGGTGCCACAAGCCTGGGAGGCGGGAGAGGTGAAGCAGCGACGGCATGCTCGGGGTACTCATGCGCGGAGCAGGGGTGAGCTGGAGCCGGGGGGGTGTGCCTCAGGGTGGAGCTGCTGCAAGGGGGGCACCTCATGGTGGAGGGGGGGAGCTGCCTCGGAGGGGGCGCGAGGGGTGGGAGGCGCAAGGTGGAAGTTTCGCCTAGGGCGCAAAACATCCTTGCACCGGCCCTGGTCTTTTGCATCTCAGATAATAGAAAGGAATCAAAGGTGTTTGGGGCTCGGATTCCTCTATCTAGCCTTATAAGACTGTTTGGAGCTGAGAGAGCATGCATGACCCACAGCTGCAACTTTTTAAATGGTTCCAGGTCTTGAGTTGCTGGGGCAAGTGCTCCCCAAAGAATGGATCTTTAGAGGGAGATCTAGCTACATGCAGTATTGGGGCTGTTTGGATGCTCAAGAAACTTTTTGAAGCAGTGTGAATTTGAGAGTAAAGTCGTTGAAGTATTCTGAACACAAGGCAAAACACGTGAGATGACCCAAAATGGTTCAATCCCCTTTGAACTACAGTTTTGGATAAGTCATATAATATTAATATTATTCTGATATTTTAATGTTGTTAATATTAAAAATCTAGTTGAATACATACTGGAAACTTATTCTGATTTTAATTTTTTATTATTTTTATTTTTATAATAGGTTATCAGAGGATTGCTCAAATTTTGGCCAAAAACTTGCAGTCAGAAAGAGGTTGGTCTTATGTTTTAATAAATTATTCTCTTGTAACTGATATAAAAAAGTGCTGCAGGCTCAGAAGTGTTTTACACCTGTTGCGCTGTTTCTGGGATCTTGCATGATTCATTTTGTGGTTCTCGATTTCGTAGGGCACTGAAGTTCTTTGTAGAAATTGTGCAAACTTACTACTTTATTTTAAATCTGACAGCACTACTAATAGTAAATGCTCGTATATATGTTCAGCACTAAAGATTCCTAGGATAATGTATTATCATTGAGAGGAATGTTCTAGTTAAGCCCCCTGTTCTTTGGTAGGCATTAGTATGATTTTTCGAAAGAAACGTTAAAGCTTTTTTAAAAAAGCATTTTAGTAGTTACAGTGAGTGCAGTCCATCTGCAGTGAGTGCCGACTATGAAAGTTTGACCAGGTCTTTGTCAATGGCTAAAGCATTAAATAAAACGTTCATTACTTTATTACAAAAAATGTTATACATTGTAATTTCATGTGTTGGTACAATATGTCTAATTCTTAAAATGTACTTTTTAAATGGTCTCGTGAAATCCATTTTTCTGATTGGCTCTGTCCCGTGTCATTAAAAGTAAGTAGTTGGCAGCTTGGTGGCTTCATTTGTCAAAGAAACCTCTTAATTCTATATGAAAGCAGCGTCCTTTAAGACTCTTGTATGCATCAGATTTCTTCAATTTTCTGGGTTACCTACATACTGTTATACTCCTGGCATTTTAAAACTGAAATGAAGCATTTGTAAAAATAATCCAGAATGGAGAAGAATAAGTCTCTGCAGCCAAAGCTGAAGAAATAAAATTTCTTCTGGTTTTCTTCAAAGCATCATTTAAAATCAAATGATTTTAAAAGCAAGCAAGCAAGAAGAGGTAATAAAAGATGGTGGTTATATTCTGGTAACTGAAACCAACAAGTAAGCCCCCTTACAAAAATTAAAAAGAAAAATAGTAAATTGCAATAAGGAATCTGGCACAAGGTGATAATGTGCAACAGCAGTAATGTGCCATGTTTCTTGGAGCATATTTGTCAGTGTGTACCCTATTTTACTGATTATTCAGTTGGTATCCTCAGTCTAGCTATGTGATAGATTATATAAACTTTCTGTATACCTTCTGAATGGCATGCATAAATATACAAACTTTTCTTTATAAAACAGGTGATGTTTTTAGGTGAAATTGAAGAAATCTTAGATGTAATAGAACCAACCCAGTTCAAAAAAATAGAAGAACCTCTATTTAAGCAGATATCCAAGTGTGTGTCAAGTTCCCATTTTCAGGTATTAAATAGTATTTTCAATAGTGTTGCACATTTGACTTCTACATTAATTAGTACTATCATGTTTTGTGGTTCTGATTCTGAAATGTGTATTTCAGGTTGCAGAAAGGGCTTTGTATTTCTGGAATAATGAGTACATTCTTAGTCTGATTGAGGAGAACATTAACAAAATTCTACCAATTATGTTTGGTAGTTTATACAAGATCTCCAAAGAACACTGGAATCCGTATGTATTGCTTATTCTGATGTCATTTTTTAAAAAGTATTACCAGAAATAAATTGTATTAGCCTTCGTTCCCGTCTTAGACTGTGATCATGCAGACACTTATGCAGATGTTTAACTTGACAGAGGTGAGTAATCCCATTGACTTCAAAATGAGATGAAGTGCTAAAAGAATGGCCTTTATATTAATAAGCATACTTTGAGATATCATGTCTAGAGGAATTTATGTTCTCCCAGTTACCATAGATAGAAATGATTACTTAGCTGAAGTAAGATGTTTTCCCATAATTTGAATTAAGATATTGGATTTCATTCATGTCTACATCTTTCATTGATTTGTACCTTTATGGTGAAAAGTTGGAATTTAATGAAAAAATGTCCAAGGAAATTGTATGGTGGTGTGGAAGTTACACAGATTTGACTTTGTGTATCATTTGTAACATGACATATAGTAACATATAGCACATTAGGAAACTTCTGATGCATCAAGATCCAAAGAAAGGACCATGAAGCGGTGATGTAGATGCAACATCTATATCAATAAGTTTATTGTCGTCCAGGGTAATGAAGGAAAATTTTAAACTCTAAGTGGGGGGGGCGAGGGGAGATATTTTGCATATAAAATGATGCCCACCATCTGGTTATACAAAAGGAGGTGAGAGAAATGACTGCTGAATGCTGTCATTAATATATAACTCCTAAATGTTAAACAATGAGGCCTATTGTGTGAAGTTTCACTTAAAAAGTAAAATCACTAATGCACATAAGTGTTAAGATACCAAAGGGTTGGGTTTTTTTTCCAGTTAGTGAAAAGTTTTGGAATGAAAGAATGAGAAGATTACATATTAGATGACTTAGAAATAACAGATTTGGGGCTTTTCAGTATACTACTGTCTTTAAGTGATACCCTCCCCTCAGTGTTGACTAGTAAAACCTTTATTTTAATCATAGCATAAGCAACTGACACCAAATAAACACAGGAAGCTGCTCAGAGGGTTGGTTGTATATATCTTTATTCTGTTGGCCACTACAGAATTGTACAATTGTAGGAGAATGAGCTGAATTCTGTTCTATTGATTAAGCATAAGCCAGAACTGTTAAGTTCTAAATGCAGAAACTTTATTGCTAGAGATGCAGGAGTTACAAAGAACTCACTTGAAAAGTTATAGCTTTAGTTTGATTTAATATGAAAAACAGAATTACTAAATCAGAGCTAATGGATTGAACCATTAATGCTTCAAGGAGAATGTGTCTTCACCTACACATATTCAAGCAGATAGTAAAAACTGGAGCTACCCAACATACTCTGGTATTAAAGAGAAACAAAAGTATATCTAGTTCTAATAGTGTGTGAGTTGGAGGATCCATTTTACTCAAAACTGATAGGTCCCTTTTCTAACACTGAGGTGAAATTAATTTTATAGAAGAAACTAATTTACTTTTTGGGCTTCTGCATTGGTATGTCAAAGGTACAAGTGAGCAGTATGAGGAGTTGATGAATGTATTAGTTCACCCACATAATACAAAGTCTGTGCGGGTAGACAACATTTTAAATCATCACAGATGCCCAGTATAAACTTTGAACCAGACTATATGGGCTATTGAGACCAATATTTGAGCTTATGAAATGGATCTTTCCACGTTTTATTAGGACTGTATCTCTAGCTGCAAGCACATCAGCTTGTGAGACTGAATTATCAGTGTTAGACAGAAGACTAGTTCTATGTCCTTTGTGTTTCTTGGGACCGCATCAAAATTCAGACCTGAAGTGAATCCCCCTTTTCATCAGTCACAGGAGAAGTCACTATTTTGCCTCAATTTTTCTCATAAATTATTCCATAAACTAGATGTCAAATACCTAAAGTATACTTAGAGGACTAGTAAGTTTCAGAAGGGTTTCTTTTATTCTGTTTCCATCCAGCTAATACAGATAAAATGGAAACCTTTCCCTGATATGCCTGGATACAGATGTTTCAGAATTATATACTTCAAAATGATTTTTTCTGTTAACAGAAAATAAGAGCTTACTCAGCTTTAATGTGATCTTGAAGGAGAAAGTTTATGCTGTGAGGAAACTTTTGTGGGGATGCAGTCAGTAAACATACTAAGTATTTATATTGGATTTTAAAGTTTCTGCTGGTGTTGTGTTTGGGACACGTTTCCATTCTGGTACTTTGGGAGGGTCAGGGGTAAGCAAGCGAAATACGGTGAATTTTGGCTTCCTGTCTGTTTAGTATGATACACTTGCTGTTTGCACTTTCTAACGGTGAAGGATAACTAGACATAATGTGATGAAAACAGAAAACCTGTCATACCTTTTTATTTCCTTTGAAACTAATTTGTAAATATTTGAAATTATTTAATTGTATATACAGTGTCATAAGTGTATATAACACTCTAAGCTCTTCAAAGCTGGGACTATTATTTGGTTGTAGTTTAAATTGAGACGTAACTTGACAAGCAAAGATGAATGTTAGTGGAGAAAGTGAAAGGGGCAGGATAAGGGTTATAAAGCTGCTTGAATTAGTAATATATGTACCATAAATTAAAATATATCTGATTCTACCCTGAAAATGTTTCAGTATTTCTTTTGAAGGATTATTAGTTAACTCTCAAGTGTAGTACTTACTTTAAACTTGCTGAAGGAGAATTAAGGGAGATGGGTCTTAATATATCTGAATAGCATCTTTCTCCCTGGTACTGGTAGAGGAGCATAATCCTAAAACGGATTATTGATAGACATACAAGAAAATAAATGAAAAGCCTAAACCCACATCTCTGAGCTCTGTTTTTTACCTTGTTACCTACAAAATCAGACATGAAGCTGGTGTCTTGGTGCCATGATTATACATTAGAACAATTTTCTAACAGAGAGAGTGGCACAGATCACCCCAAAATAACTTCCCCTCTCCAGGAAGCATTTTCTGTAGTGTAATCAGCAGCTGTGTCAAACCCTTTCCCTTGCTTGAGGCTCATCAGTCTATAGTTTGAGGATTTTATCTATGCCATCTTTCTCTTTTGGGACATTAAATTACATTAAAAAGTAAAATGGGTAACATAATACTATTCTATTAAAACGCTGTGACTGTTACCTTAATCAGATTCCAGCCTTTCAGCCTTGGCGATATTAACATTTAAAAAATCATTCACTATGGCTGGTTTATGTGAAGCCTTCAAGCGTTAATGTTTTATAAACTAAGGCAATGAACCAAATGTACTAAATGCATGTTTAATAAATCCTCACATTCATGCATACAGGAGACTAGAGTAAACATCATCTGCATTTAAAACTTAGTTACAATACTGTCTAAATGCAGTAGGGCTGGAACAGGAAGAGGAAGTCAAACACTTAAAACAGATGCTAGTAAACAAATCTTATATCCAATAATTTACAGTGCCTTCCTTTTGTTTTAGGACCATTGTAGCACTGGTGTATAATGTGCTGAAAACACTGATGGAAATGAATGGCAAGCTATTTGATGAACTTACAAGCTCATACAAAGCAGAAAGACAAAGGTAATCATTTTCTTAGGTTGTTTTTTTAGGTAATGTATTTCTGAAACACAAAATATTATGTACTGAATTTATTAATGTGAATAAAACTGCAGTATTTATAATGAAATTAGTTGCTCATAGAAGACTTGCAGTTGACTGATATGGTTTGTCAAAGGATGGTATAATCTCTAAAAAAGATGTCATA
This sequence comes from Gopherus flavomarginatus, assembly GCF_025201925.1. NCBI lineage: Eukaryota > Metazoa > Chordata > Testudines > Testudinidae > Gopherus > Gopherus flavomarginatus. The sequence goes on from NC_066620.1 coordinate 46,807,435, forward strand.
TTCTGCCACTGAGAATCAATAAGTTGAGCTTTGATATTTGGCATGGGGAAAATCCTGACTCCTTATAGGAGTAAAAAAAGTGGTAAAAAAAAAAATTTCCAAGAGGAATTTATTATACAGACACTCCCAGTGCGTAACTCAAATTTTGCATAAGTCAGAAACGTATCTCCGACCATTATGCAAAAAAAAAACCACAACAACCCCAAAACAACTCCTATTTCTAGCTTACGGAACTTTTTCCATATGCTTGGATTTGCATACATTAGGTTTATGCAACTCGGGGAGCGTCTGTAAATAAGAATAGCATATGCTGTTTCATCAAAGTAATTATAATGCACATTGTATATGAAACCTAGACATGTCTAATCTTTTACTTGTTCTGTAGAGAAAAAAAGAAGGAATTGGAACGTGAAGAGTTGTGGAGAAAGTTAGAAGAGCTAAAGCTAAAGAAGACTCTGGTTGAAAAGCAAAATAGTACTCACAACGTGCTAAATGCACACAACAGTACAAGTGCCAAATAAAGAAACGATGACCTCTGCTTGATAGACATACTTTTGTACACATTTTTGGAATATGTAAAAATTGCAAAACAGAAACTTCATCAATATAGTAGAAATGGCCAACTTATTTTCTGACAAAATGTAAATGGAGAAAAAAAGATCTATGACTTTAAATACAAGAGTTGAATGATATCATTACCATAGCATATTGTAAATTTGTCTAATCATTGATACGTCACTTCTGAAGTTTCACAAAAATGAATTTTATTCATAATATGAGTGAGAATTATGGGAGTGGTGAGACTTATGACTTGAATTTTCTTTTTGATTGTGTTGCACATAGGTGGTGTAGTCTATGTACATTTTTCCTTTGTTTTATACATGCTTTTTACATTGCTGCAAACCTTGGTTGAGATTCTAGAAAAGGCTTCTCGTTCTGCTGTATTTTCTCAAATAAAACTAAGGTACATTATTTTTTACCTGTAACTTGATGAGATACTGTGTGTGCCCTTTATTGTTAGAGATCTCAAAGATACTGTTGTATAGAATTCCACTGAGTGAAGATGCCTATGCAGTGGGTTTAAATTTTTAATTATGAAAAGCACAAGTTAGAAATAAGATGAAGTATGAAAACAAAAAATAAAACTCTAGTTTGAACAGATAACTGTATATCTTGTGTCTGACCTTCCACTTTGATAAATGCCTTGCTGTTCACTGCCCCCTCCATGCTTCTCTCTGCTGGGTCTGTTTAAGTTTTTCGTATCCTGCAGCTGAGGATGGAGCTTCCTTTACAGCCCATCAATGAAGCTCTTATGTCAACCCAAGGAATCTCTGTGGAACAATGCAGTTCCCTCCTTCAGAGGCTGATTGAGCTGTTTCTGCAGCACTTTCAGCTTCTGCTGGCCTGGAGAGTGAGACAAAATCTGGCATTCCAAACAAGGTTTCTCTATGGCAGTGCAGAGCACTAACCACAAATGCCTTGTTTTATTTAGTGAAAATGCAGTATGCTGCTTAAATATGAAAAAAGCTGACTATAGAAGTTGTTTGTTTTACTTAATCAAGTCTTGCTCACATCTTTTATCAGACGTACCATTCCAATCTCTTAAATTGCAGTTGTGTGAAAACTTTTGTAATAATCTTCACTAGGGGATTGAGCAGCATTCAATAAAGTCTTTGTTTGTATTTAATGCTGTATATCACCTTCTTTTTGTGTCTCTCCATGATGACCAGAAGGCTTATGTTAAGTGAGTTATGCAGAAATGTGTGCAATATTCAGCCTGAATGAAAAGCTTAAGGCCTTGTCTACACTGCCACTTTACAGCACTATAACTTTCTCTCTTGGGTGTGAAAAAACACACCCTTGAGTGCTGCAAGTTTCAGCGCTGTAACGTGCCAGTACAGACAATGCACCAGTGCTGGGAGCTACGCCCTCGTGGGGGTGGGATTTTTTTTAGGATGCTGGGAGAGCTCTCTCCCAGCACTGTAACGTGACTACACAAGCCATGTTAAAGCGCTGCCGCAGCAGTGCTCTAACATTGGCAGTGAAGATGTGCCTTCAGCTATTTAAACTCCAGTTCTGGAGTAGAGTTAAATCTTGGCTGACAAAGCATAAAGGTTGTTGACCAATGGTACGTTTCTACAGCTCATTTGTGTCCAGGCCCTGCAGTTGATCAAGTATTAAACATTCAATGCCCTATTCTTAGCTGCTGAACTACCTCATCAGCAGGTGATACATAAATGAGGCAGATACTTTTAGGAATGTATCTGCTTAGGTGTGAGAACTGCTTGCTATCTAGAGAAGATAATGACTTGTTTTCCTTGATTAGTTCTAAAGAGATTTCTTTGCTGCTTGCAAGTTCCAGTTTGAAGAAGAAAGAAGAAGGTGCATGCAGGCTTCAGTGGGCAAGTCTGTACAATATTTGAATTAGGAGTGCTGCTTTTCTGTAGAGAAACACTTTTTTTCCTAACTCCTTTCTTTGTCTTGGATTGTTGTATTTCAGAAAGGAAATGGGCCTGTGCAGCAGCTTCAAGATGTCTAAAACTGACTGACATGACCGTCACCTCTAATTGCATGGGGAAGGACTCAGTGGGATGCAGGATCTACCAAAGAATGCTCTCCTTGAACAGCCTGGTTCTGGATAAGCGTTTGTGCACTGTCTGGGTTCCCTTAGAATGACTGCTGATTTGGTGGACTTGAAGTTCAAAAATATGTGAGTAGTGTTTTCCTTGGGAACCAGGACTACACTGAGGCAGAGCATAGCAATGTAGTTCTGACTTAAGGGTATGTCTTCACTAGCAACATTAAAGCGCTGCCGTGGCTGTGTAGTTGTGGCAGCAGGTTTAAAAAAAAAAAACACCCCCACGAGAGGCATAGCTCCCAGCACTGGTGCACTGTCTACACTGTCACTTTACAGCGCTGAAACTTGCAGCACTCAGGGGAGAGGGAGGGTTGTCACGCCCCTGAGTGAGACAGTTGCAGCACTGTAAAGTGGCAGTGTAGACAAGGTCTTAGTCTCTTAAGCAGTATACACCACAACAAATCTTAAAGCAAAATGGACAAGTTTACAGAGCAAATGCTCTATTGATTCTTGAGTCGAAGAGTAATGGTAGACTTGCAAAAATAGGAGACACAAATATACCTGTAGTTGTTCACATATGTCTTTGGAGGACAAAGTGACCTTCAAGAAATGTCAAGTACATTTTTATAGAAAGTTTATATTTAGAGCAAATATCGTGCATAATTTCTTTTCATTATGTATTGGAGAGTCTTAGTCATCTGAAAGGGGGAATGGGATTGGCTTCAAGTATAAGATTTGTTACATAAAAGGTTTGCATAATCGGTCCCTATTTTATGCTCCTACTATCTAAACAATGGCAATTTCATATCAGCATTGGTTCCTTTTTCATTGCAGCTGATTCTGTGCTACTCAGTGTTTTGCAGTGAAATGTTACGTTTGAGATCTCATAGAAGAAATTCTTGTCTGAGATACTTCAGGACTCCGGAAACCACAATCAATCTAGCTAGTTAAAGCCATAAGAATATGTTCAAACACTAACAAAAGAGAGCTCTTCTGGCAAACTAGGCTATGGTAGAAGACGTGCATCCCAAACATTTCAACAAATGAATGCTAACAGAGCTATACACTGTGTTAGTAGAATTTGGAGGGAAGTCTTGAAATCAGCACCAGCACATGGAGGGGCTCTACTTTCCTGTGCATCTCCCAGGCATTACAAAGAGCTTATTTTTCAATACAGAAATGAGGATTTTTTCCTCCAAAACTGATTTCTTTTAAAGAAGACTATTCAAGTGTTTAGTTATGTCTAGATGTCACCTGCAGAGATTTTGTTGGTTCACTTCTATTTCACAAAAACAGAACTACTTGAATATTTGTTTTTATCCCTATGCAACTGTTCCAAAAGAAATGGGGTGAAATCTTGACACAACTGATTTCACTGGGGCCAGGATTTCCAGCTTAAATGCATATACTAACCAGCTGGATCACTTGGTACTGATAATCAGAGCCCTGCACGGAAACAAAATTTGTATCTGCATCCCATCTGCAAACATGGTCTGTGGATATCTGCAGATTTGCATGGCTCTGTTGATGATCTCCTTACTCCCTTCTAATTAGAGGAAAAGTAGTGTTACAATTGCAAATCTGTTCTTGCTGCTTAGAAGGTACCCCAGAACTGTCAGTCACAGGGAAGTGGGCAAGACCCCCAGTTTGTTCTGCCTCCTGGAACATTAGAGTAATGGAATTGCATGGAGCACAAGTGGGAGCTGAATTCAGTCCTAAGTCCTAACAAGAAAAGCTTTACCTTTTCAGCATTTGATCATTCTAAACAACCAACATTTGATATTCTTCCTGACTTGTTAGTATATTTTTTGAGTCAGATACATGTTTTGGTTTTATGAAAATTCTTTTATATCCCCTCAAAAATAAATTCCAGAGGTAAAACCGGCAAGAACTCAGTATGGGTTCTAGGAGACAGAAATGGGGGTTGGGTTTTATGGAGAAAAAGTGTGTATATGAGGTCAGCATAGACTTAAGCAGTATAAAAAGTGTGTTTTTTTTTTTTAAGCTCTAAGGCTAGGTCTATACGGAGGCGGGGGGGTGGGTCAACCTAAGATACGCAACTTCAGCTACTTGGCGTATCTTAGGTTGATTTACCTGGCCGTGAGGACAGCGGCGAGTCGACCGCTGCCACTCCCCTGTCAACTCCGCTTCCGCCTCTTGCCACGGTGGAGTTCGAGTTGACGGCAGAGTGATCGGGGATCAATTTTATCACATCTACACTAGACACGGTAAATCGATCCCCAATAGATCAATTAGTGTAGACGTACCCTAAGTACAACAGAAAACATACCTCTCAAAGTAGAACGCTCAGTAAATGGACTTTAAGTATTATACTGTCCTAGGCCATTATAGGCTCAATTTCCTTTTTTCATTCCTAAATTATTATTCCCAGCAATTAGGTTCCGTGTAATTGAGGTTCAGAAATTCACCAGCTTGAGTTCTACAAACCTTTGTGCTGTCCCCAAACTTCTTTGGGACAGAACTCCACAGCTTTTGCTTGTGTTACAGCTACTAGAATGGTCAAATTCTGCTCTCATTGACTTCAACACAAGTTGTACATAAGTATTTGTGAATCTGGTTTATGGAAGAATCATTCTACAGATGAAGTGTCAAGGCAAGAGGCTTTGTTTAAGAAGTAGTAACTGGCAGTGATCCATGACATACTCCATATAGCTTACACATACATAACTTGCTTTTAAAGTAGCTTTAATACATAGTGCATTTTAACCAAATATGAAATGTTTGATAAAAATCCCAGGTATTCTGTGTTCTAGGTAACAGGCTAGAGATTTGAGAGATTAAACCTTTTGACCCATTTTTACATTGATCTTGTAAGTGCTTTGCTCCTTCCTGTTCATAGAAGTCATCCCCTGTCTGATCTTCCCAGGCATAGTTAAGTCACTTTACTGGTTCGGGGCACTCTTATGGTAGCAGGGGCAGTCCATTTAGCTCATGGAGAGAAGCTTAAACTACTGTCTAGATGCCAAATAAATACAAACATGTCTGTATTCTGTTCTAAGCTGACATTTTGAATATTACTTTATGAATTCCATTCCACCCCCAATAAATTGACACAAGTTTGGTAAAGATGTTCATAACTTACATTTTTAAAAAGACGTGTTTAGTAGTCTTATTCTTCAGAGTTAGCCTCTTAAGGTTCGTGTCAGTTCTTTTATGCTGTCACTCCAGCAAAGGTAAGCAGTTCTCCTTAAACACACAACTCTCTTTAGTTTATGTAACTGATGCATTGTTGTTTGAAATTTTATTCAGTGTACTAAAAATGTTCTAAAGGTGGTTTAGTCCTCAGCTTATGCGGTTCATTGCTTGACTTCTCTTCAGGTGCCTCTTGCGGATTTTGATCATCCACTTAACACTTAGTTTGGCAAAGTCTGCTGCTTTAAACAGAGCCAAGAAAATACCACATAGTAGAGCAATCATGTTCCAAGGATTGGCAGTGACAATCTGCAAAGGAGTTGAGACAAAGTTATAGTTTCTCTTACACTCAACATATGTTACAGCTGTTCAATATTTGTTAAATTCCATTTCAAATTGAATTGTGTTTTGCCTTATACATTTTATACAGTATTAGCTCCTAGTCTCCAAAAGCATCTTCTGATTTGGTGTTTTATCCTCTAGCCAGGAAGAAAACACTGATTGCAGGAGAGATCTATTTTCAAACAAAAGTTCAGTTTTGTCCTAAGCTGTGAGCATGCACAGCCATAGTAGGAAGTGCTGTCATTATTATGCAAATTACAAGGTCAAAAAGAGGCAGAAGATGGTCTTGAGCTCAGCAATATTTAGGATTAGTTTGAGAATTGCAACCCAATCTCTCGTAAGTGACATCAGCCTTCCTCTAACTTTTCTGAGCACTGTATGCTGAATTTCTACTTCGTTTTAAATTAAATCATGCAAGAGGCTGAGGAGTGACTAAAATGTACTTACAGCTTGAACTTTTTGTATAAAAGGATCTTTCCATTCAAATACCACAAAAAACACAACTGGTCACTTGCCGGCTTATGCCTCTGGTCAATGTAGTTAACCACACTAGTCTGGGGTGGGGGGAAAAAGGCAGTTAGCAGGTTCGACTTTCGATGGAAGAGAAAGTTATTACACTAAATGAGGAAGAGTTGCCAGACAAGGTTGATTTTTAAAATGGGGCTTTTAAATGACTTGAAGCGTGTATTGGTCTGGTTTATCTGTTAGGTATTGTATGAGTAGAAAGGTACAGTTCCTATAGCTGTTAACCTAATCGACCTCTTCTTTTCTACTTACCTTAAAACAAATGTGGCTACTTAATCTTTGAGTGTCCAGGTACCCCAATAAGAAAGGCTACGTTTGTTCCAAAAGGGTCAAGAAACATTCTCATTAAACGCAACCATACTTTACCCCTAGTCATTTTCAAAGCTAAAGGCAAGCCAGACTTATCTGCATGTCCTGATTCCCCCAAAATGTGTGCAATTTTGGTTTAACTGAAGGACTAGATCTATATTGGTACATTGAAAAGTGGGATGTAAATTGACTATGAATAAATAGAGGTAGATTTATCTTTAATCTCACCTACAGAATTGACTACAATTTTAATGGGGGAAGAGCCATGCTTAGTCAAGTGCTCAATGCCAGGCCAAAAAAAGCTCAATTAGAATTTTGTCACTTCCCAGTATGGGCCCCCAACAGCTAATGTGGACAAGGTGACTTGCTTTTCCTGAAGCACGTAGTGACTGATGGCAACAGGTCTGTTGCAACCTGCAAGCTTCTGTTGACATAACGTGTAGGATATGCAATACCAAACCACAGAATAGCTGCTCTGGCCTGCTGAAAGAGGTGGTTTGAGGGAACCTGAATTTCACTGATGAGACACTGATGTTTAGAAAACTCCTTGATGCTAATGCAATTTATGCACTCTCCCTGCAACCAGGGGCAATAACAATGTAATTTGCACTTATTTTGTGAGCTGACCTTAGCATATGGAAAAACAAAAACCTTGAGAGCTAACAGAGCTAAATATCAGAGTTGAACATTGTGTCTGAAGTAACAAGTAGAAAGCACTTGTCAAGACTTTTGGAGCTAGGACATGTGCATAATATACTAATTCATGACAGACAGGTTTGAACATAGACTCAGACTTTAAGGTCAGAAGGGACCATTATGATCATCTAGTCTGACCTCCTGCACAATGCAGGCCACAAAATCTCACCCACCCACTCCTGTAACAAACCCCTAAACCTATGTCTGAGTTATTGAAGTCCTCAAATCATGGTTTAAAAACTTCAAGGTGCAGAGAATGCTCTTGCAAGTGACCTGTGCCCCACGCTGCAGAGGAAGGCAACAAACCCCCAGGGCCTCTGCCAATCTGCCCTGGAGGAAATTCCTTCCCGCCACCATATATACTATTAGGATTTTTTTTTTTTTAACAGTCAGTACACTAGCATGTATTAGAAATTTGAAAACTATACTAGAGCCAAATTCAGGTGATAGGAATTTTCCATTATTAAAATTCAAAGCTACTCACAGCAAGGTACACCTCTACCCCAATATAACGCTGTCCTCAGGAGCCAAAAAATCTTACCATTAGAGGTGAAACCGTGTTATATTGAACTTGCTTTGATGTGCAGCCCCACCCCCTGGAGCGCTGCTTTACTGTTATATCGGGCTAGAGGCTGTTTTATTAAATACACCTCTCTATTTTAATTTTCTCTTCAGCAATACATCAAAGATGTGACAAATAAGCATAGTCTGTGCCTTACTAAAAACTACACAGTGTATAGTCTGGGTTTACAGGTTATAAGAAGTAGGTGTTTAAACTGTATGGGGGTTGACCATAGAGAGGTTTACCATACATTTTTGCTACAGGCTAGAGAGAACTAACTGTTATTTGCCCTATTATCTGGCTAAATTGGTCTGGCATGCAGTTTTCTAAATAAACATTTGACTCCCTAAAAGGCTAAATGTACTTCTTTGTCCAATCCTACAAATAAGGACAAAGTCAGAAAGCAGGTGATTTTTCTTTTACCATCAAACTAGGGCAAGGGTAGTTATGGCTCAGCTATTTAACTTATGGACATGCCAACATCTTTATAAACAAGAATTTGAAACATTTCAAAGCACATGCTTGTGAGCTTAAAAATCCTACTACTCTGTATTTGTATGAATAGTAGTGGCTAGAGTTCTGCTAACACAGGTGGTCAGAGACTACATGACATCTTTGGACTAGAGGGATGCTTACTCTCACAGACACACAGGTCTTCCTATTGGAGATTTCATTGCCAATTGGTGCACTTCATAAGCTCAAGTGTCTAAAAGGATGACTTCAAAAAATAAAACTTGTAAGTGCTAACACTATGTAGATGAGACATCTCTATATATCCTTCACCATGTCTGACTATACTATTGCCACCCCATGCTTGGATCAGATCAATTGATAGATTGAGAACATCTGGTTGAACCTGAGCAAGATAGAGGCTAAACTACTGGGCAGAGGAAAGTTCTTGGAGGAGTTTGCAGCTCTCTTTGATTGAAGGTACATGCCCACAATTAGTCAATTTAGTCTGTAGTTTCAGCGTGCTCTTGGGTTCCTTGCTGAAGCTAAACTCTCACAGACCAGCATCCACAAGTAATGTTTTATATCCTCTGCAGCTGGTTAAGAGACTCCACCCCATCCTGGCAGCTGACCTAGCCTTAGCTATACACTCCTTCGTGGACTACAGCAATGCAATATACCTGGGCATGGAGACATCACTCCATCTCACAACATGGCTACCATGAGCACATCAGACCTGTCCTTTGTTCCTTACGCTATCTTCCCATACAATACTGAATCAAGAACTCAATCCATAGCCTGGCTCAAGGATATCTAAAAGTTTGTCTTAAAGCTCCACCATGCCGAGTGTGGTCCACAACTCCACTGCTCAAGCACAATGACATTTTTGAACACAAGGGTAAATCTTGCCCATGCAAGAGAGAACTCTCTCAGAGGCTAGTCTGAAGCTGGAATTAACTCCTCAATCACAGACCACACCGTCCAAGCACTCTCCTTGCCTTCTTTAACACCATAGCAGCATGTATATAAAAATAACATTACCAAACTGAAATGCTACATTCTCCACTGCATGAGCAGTACAAGTCACAGGGGACAGAAGTTAATCACATCTCAATGCATTATTAGACACTCATACTACAGTAATGAGGGCAGTATAAGAAGCTATATAGAAGAATATATAAATGTAATAGCAGCCCTCAGAATAGTGGCATAAATCTCCTTATTTAGATGACATTTTAATAAAAAGCTCATTCCAGGAATCAGTGGAAACCACCTCAAGGGTTTGCTATCCCTCCAAGGAACACGGGTTCAACAGGAAAAGAATGCCTTGATCCCAGCTCAGAGGATGATCATTAAAGGTCAAAAGTTGACTCCACCTCCAAAAGGTTTTCTTGTTCTCTTGCAGAAATTCAAGATCCTGCAAGAACAGATTCTGGAGATTTACCAGGCAAAAACAGCTTCATGGCAGATCTTGATTTAAATCAAACCACCCTGAGTTCAGGCACTATTGTATCCAGAAGCACCTTCAAATCAAGGACAAATACCATTACTGGCTGAATAGATCACATTTGATTTATTCGATAGCAGGATTTCTCTAGAATCTCAATATAAATTGTAGCAAGGTCTAATTTGCACCCATCTCAACTGTTTTAAATCTCAATAAGGAAAGGAAGAGAGTCTTGTTTCTCATTACCTCATAGCCGGATTCTTAAGAAAAATAAACTTAACTCATCCTCCTATATAAGGATCTCTGTTGGAAGCTCAGTTTAGTTATCAATACCCACGCCATCTATACCTATGAACCCCTGATTTGCTTCTGTGTATTTTGTTGCTTTCTAAAATGACTTTTCTAGTTTTATCCCCTGTTGCTCAACTTTTTTTAACTGTTACTATATTCTGACTGTATCATTTCAGAATTCCTCTCCCCTAGGAATACCCTACGGGGCATCTCCTGACATCACTGCTTTGCAATTGCCCCCATGCTGCTTCTGCACCTAGGAAGCTACAGGTGAGAACTGGAAGACATGCCCTTCAAAGAGCAAAACAGCATGTTATAATGAGCATTTCTCTTTCCCACTGTGCGACAGGCTAACAAACACCTGCTTTTCTAAAAACAGATGGATATATTCTGCTGCTCTTAGCAAAGAAATGTTTCACGTACTAGTCACAGCTGCCTTTCCCCAAATCAATTGTTTAATACAAGGCAGTTGCAGTTCTATTGATTTTGCATTGGAACTACCTACACAGATGGGAGAGGTTCTCTTATCAGCATAGGTAATCCACCTCCCCAAGATGTGGTAACTACGTCAGCAGAACAATCCTCCATGGACCTAGCGCTGTCTCCAGGGGACTTAGGTCAGTTTAACAAGTGTGAGTTTTTCACACCCCTGAGGGATGTCGTTAAACCTACCTAATTATCTAGCATGGACCATCTCTTCATTACTCTGCCCCTTCAGCATCTTAGTGCTTGGAGAAATTCAGGGTAAAACCATTCCATAGGTAGAGATGAAAATAACTACATGGGTAGTCATCTTCCACCATTGAACTGGTGTTCACTTCCATGTTTTCTGAAGTGCACTGTCCATTCTACTTCTAAAAAGACCCAAGCGTCCTTAATTTCCTTCATCTATTCTACAGTTTATTTGATGATCTTTTAAGAACTGTTCCTTAAAATTCAGCCTCAATTTTCCTTTCCCTTTACTCTGATTTCCATCCCTAGGACAAACCTAGACAATTCCTCTCACTCTTGAAAATATCTGTAGGTGCTCATTGTAGCTTAGGCTCCTTTTGAAAGTCCCAGCCTTAAACTAATGTTTATTAGTATTTTCTAATAAGTCAATCGCTCCAGCTCCTTACCTCTGATATTCTAGGTCTAGTCTCACCAGTGTAACAAACAAGGACAATCAGCCTCCTGGCTTCTCTGTCCAATCAGGTTTTTACAGGCCACATCAGTAAAGCCATACGGACAATATAAACTCTTTGCTGTGTTATTCTTTTATGAAACGCGGGAAAGCAACTTTGAAACTGCTTGCTGGTGAGCTGGAATAAGGGACCAATGAAACATGAAAATCAGTCATATGTCACTATGTATCACAGCAAGCTTCTTCAAAGACATGCTGCCTTTTGCTCTGAGGAGCTGCTCTATTAGACAAGGTTACGATTGCTGCACCATATGTATTGAATGGTTCTCGCAGCAACTACAGAATGACAATCAGCTAAGGTCTGCCACATTCAGAAAACCCTTACAGAGGACTACCTACCTCCTGTTTGAACTCCACAGTCTCACGCCCATCTTCCTCTTTTGTTTTCACCAAGGACATTTTGACCCAGGTTCGAAAACCACCAGAGAACTTCCAGCTGGAGTATGAGCTTTCGCAGTCTTCCATGAATTCTGTTTTATCTGGACTGGGGGGCAAGGAATAGTGTTACTTCTCTGAACTAATTTGCACCAAAATATTTTACTACTTCAGGATGCTCAAATTGCAAAACAGAAGGTATTTTAAAATGCCTCGGAGTTACTTTTAACTGGGATTTGCTTGTTTGGACTCCAGATACAGCACTCCTAAAACATAACTTGTCCTAGGATTTTAATTTTTTTATCTGTATTACACACCTATTTTGATCCAATCTGCAACGTATTTTCCCCTCACAATACCCCTGTGACGTAGGGAAGTGCTATTATCCCCAATTTACAGACTAGCAACTGAGGCACAGATTACATGATGTCCCAAAGTCACAGAAGAAATTCTAGGTGAAGCTAGGACTTGAAGCGAGGTCCCCCACGTCCCAGCTATGGCCCTAACCAGTAGACCAGCCTTCCTCTCTGAATGACGTTGCTTGTCAGTCCTTCTTGGTAAAATACCTCCAGGATGCCCAGCAATCAAGTCTCCACTCAATTATTAGTCTCTATTACAGCAGCCCCTAGACACCTCAGTCAGACTCAGAGCCCCCCTACTCAGGCTAGGTTCTGTACGTGCAGAGAGGTTCCTCTCATATGCTTGCAGTGCATTCTGTGTACTTGATAAGAATGTGTTTTATGTCTGTACATTGTTGTCTTTAACGTCTCATTTCCTTGCTTTTAAGTTCTTGGCTTTTGTTGGTGATGTGATAGGGTAAGTATGGTGTTGTCACTTAGTTACCTTAACTTGTGAAACTCACATTCTGTTTGTTCCTGGAATATATACTGAAGGCCTGATTTTAAAATGAAACTCCCATTTTGCAGTTATAGCAGTTGTTTTCATAACCTGATTGTTCCCAAATGAAGGCACTACCACCTAACTGCAGTGACTCGTAGTAGCAAAATAGGTTACTTTTTAGTACTAGGGGCCTGACTTTTTTTAAAACGGCTGGTACCTGTTTGAGAGTGAATGGGAAGAAGGCCTAATTCTTCTGCATGTAGCATCTGTTTTCTACCCAACCTCTGGTCAAAAAGGTAAAGAGCTGTGGTGTCTGATCAGCCCTTCTTTGGCTTAACATGAATATGCATGGAAGGGGGTGCCCCCAGGGCCGGCTTTAGGGTGATTCAGCCAATTCCCCAGAATCAGGCCCCGCAACGTCCTAAAGGAGCTGCCGCTGAAGTCCTGCCACTGTCTTCAGTGGCAGCTCAATCGCTGCCGCGGAGGAATGTCCCTTCGCTGAAATGCCGCCGAAGGCACTGGCAGCCAGTTGAGCTGCTGAAGAAGTCCTGGCACTGTTGGTGGCAGCGGCTCAATCGTTGCCGCTCTCTTCAGCGGCATTTCGACAGAGGGTCCTTCCTCCACGGCAGCGACTGAGCTGCCGCCAAAGACAGCGGCAAAACTTCGGCAGCAGCTCTTTCGAATTGGGCCCCGCGGTGCCTAAAGCCAGCCCTGGATGCCCCATCCAAAAGCGACACCCCTGCCAGGGAGATGAGGCAATATGTTATAAGCTCAAATGTTCAAGAGAAACCCATGTTCAAATTTCACTAGACACATGAAAGAAGCAGAACTAGAGGCAAAGAAAACAGTGCTCCAAGGAAAAGCATTAGATTATCTTCTACCCCACCTTGGCAGATCAAATCCCAGGGCATTTAGTGGCTCTAGGAACATTTAGATCAGCTGTTTGTTAAGGCACTCAAAGAAAAGGACTAAGCTTTGGATACGAGAAACCCACACAAAAAGGAAATGGGCAAAACATCAAACAAAAAGCAAAAGCAAGTGAAACACAACATGATTCAAGGGAGACTGGGTCTCACAATGGCTCATTTTCCATTAGCTGTAAGAGACGGTAATGAGCAGTACAGTCATAGCTCATGGGGACAAATCCAGAACAGTCCAACGCTTTATCACTTTGCAGCGGAAAATGTATAATTAGAAATTTACCAACCAAACAGGCCCATCACAAGCCTGAGGAATGACTAACCTACAATGTCCTGGAAGAACTTTCCAAGCCAAATCATACAAGGAAATGGAAAATCTAGGCAGTAAGTTATGAAACCAATCTGCATGCTACAGCCCTAACTTTTCATAATGAAGGGACATTGAATTGAACATTTTAAAAGCCCACAAGTGCTACATTTTGGGCCTAAATGATCAATCAATGAATTTGGGAGTAGCAATGAGAAAGCATTTATCTATGCTCCTGCCTGTGTCTCCAATCTAGACCACTGTAGCACTGTACTAGAGCATTAGAATCAGAAAATGAAACTGACTAAAAAAACCAGACCAAGTTTTTTTTGGGGGGGGGGGGGCATTGCTCCCAATTACATAACAATGAAGAGAAAATTAGCGTTTTCAATTCACTTTTAACCTGTATTTAGGTAGGTAGGTAAAATTTTGTTGTTTTTTTAAATACATAATTTAAAACTGACTAATTTCCTTTTGACTCTCCTACAGTACATTTGCTGAAAAGTCCACTCTGTCATTGCTTCAGTCAGTGGTTGAAGTAGATAGAAAATTATGTGGGGGGGGGCATGTCTGACATCTCCACAGCTGCCCATCCCACCCCCCAAATTAATTCTGCCAGCACCTCTGCTTCTCCAACGGCTTCTGGATTTCTTTATCACACTCTCCCAGGCGGTGGGGGTGGGGGTGGGGGGAAGCCCTGCAGTTGGGTCCTTTTTCCCCCCTTCCAGGCTGGAGAAGCAGTTCTGGGGCTCTTCTCCATCCCTTGGCTAAGTGCTGCTGGGGGAAGGGCAGAGGAACCAACCCACCCCTGTTGCTCATAGGAGGGGGAAAGAGGGAGCTAAGCTGCTTTGAGCTGAGCTCTTTCTGGTTCTGCTCCTGCTCCTGTGCGAATGGTGTCCGCTCTGGAGAGAAGTGGGAGAGAGCTCTGTCTGCCTCTTGCAGCAACCCTGACTGGATGCTCTTCCCCAGGAGACAGGTAAATGGGGAAAGCAGCCAATCAATCAGACAATACAAAAAATGTGTGCCCCTCAGCACCACCACCCCACTGGTGAGAAGTGTTATTTCCCACACTTTAAGCACTGGCTTCAGTTTTTGCCAATTAAACTTTTCTACATATTACAGCTTTGAAACCTTGAACTTGCTGCAAGTGCTCAGTAATACAATACAATTCCTAGCGCACTCTGCAGCTGAGGCTCTCAAAGCACTTTAAAAATATTAACTGAACCTCTCCCGTGTAAAGTAAATCATTGTTACAATTTTACAGATGAGGAAACTGCAGCACAAAAAGGTTGTGGCTTGCCCAGGGCCAGAGGCACAGAAAATTGCTCTCTCGATCGCCAGTGTTATGGCTGGAGTGCCAGACAACACCTCCCATGATAATATACCTGCTTATTATGGGTTTATCTAGATGGATGCTGACTAACCTTTGACCCCAAATACTAGACACATGGGATACTGCCTAAAATATTTTGTGACTAAGGCATTGATCTTGCATTAGGATCGTCTAACCTGAAGCCCCACTGAGTCCCACTGAAATCAAAGGGATTCAGCAGAGCACCAGGGTCTGGACTAGCAAATCCTGGTACGAGATCCTGGCCCAAAAATGCCAATATATTGAACCAAATTTCTGTTGATTCCTTTCATTATTGCTTTAGTGTAAGAGTCTCTTTTAAAGTCAGCAAGCCACAAGGTACAATCGAGTCCATTACATGGGAAAGCCATATTTTTAGAAGTTCTGTTCCTTTTCTGTTGTAATTCACTAATCTGTACAAGTCTGTGCGTGGCAATCCAGGCACTAGCGGTGAATTCTAATTAGATCATTGGATATCACAGGCTCCATTCCCAAGTGGGCAGTTATGATTTAATTCTGCTGTTCATCTTGCAACACTACAGAGAAGGAAATCATTTTGTTTTAGATTTGCTAACATCATACCTACTTTCTAGATTTTCGGTGAAATTTTGTTTTCCTTCCTTCTAACCCAGATGTTAAACTAATAATAAAGGAAACAAGCACTCTTCCCTAGCTTCACTTTTTATAAATAAACATTTCCTTAATTTTCCTCACTGCAATTAATATTGGCATGTACAGCAGCAACCTTAAAAACCGCACACGCGTGCACACACACACACACACGGCAGAACCAACAACTACTCCGGCTCCAGAAACAGCCTACATTCTACAAAAGCATAAAGAGCACAACAAGCAGTGAGTAAATCTGTGATTCTGACATCTGGTTAAATTCAGCTAGAAACAGTCAGGCCCAGCACAGGTCTCTACATTTGGTTAACCACAAGACTTGGGATACAAATCTCCAGACACAACAGAGGCCCGCGGCAGCCTTCACTGATGTTGTTCGCTGTGGAATATTAAGCACAGACACACAATATATAATAAAGACTGATACTGCATGGAATTTCTGCCCAAAGGCAATCATCCAAGCCCACCAAAGTCAATAGGAGTCTTTCCACTGTCTTCAATGGGCTTTGGATCACTTCCATAGATGACAAGAGCTCCCAAGAACATTTCACAGCAGCCAGTCAGTTATTCTCCAAAGCAACACAAAAGCTAAATGCAGCCCTGGCATAGGAATGCAGGAATTCTATAGGATACAACACATCAGCCATCATATTGCACAGTGTCTTAAACTAATTCCTGTTAATGTGAACAGTTGTGCATATCACTGATGAGAAAGAATGCATTATCAGAACTAGCATCATCTATCATTACAGTGAGTGAATATTATTAACACTGAGCAAAACCCAATAACTGGAGTTTTAAGAGACAGTATAAAGTGACACAAATAAAGAAAAGATGTTTTATAAATATCTCAGTGCTGATTCCTGCATCAGAGTGCAAGCTCAGTAGTTGGATGGAGGAGAGTGAATTGTATGGAAATGATTTAAACAAAATCTGTGCTTAAATAGACATCTACTGGGAATCTGACCAAGTCAGAGCAAGTGCATACATGAATCTATAAGGTTTTTAGATTTATTTCATGGTCAAGCTTGGACTCTTCAGTTATTCAATCCACTTCATTTCTAAGGCTCTCAATACTGTAGCTAATTGTAGGTTACCAAGGCAGCAATATCTAGTACATAAAAAACTAGAATAAAAAGAAAAGCAAATTATAATGTAAATGATTCATGCTAAGCTTAATTTATATTGAAAGTTACAAAGCAGATCATTACCCAAATTAATTTAAATCCTGACTCTCAGTTAGAACACTCACTGTGTTAAGGCTCTGTTCACCCTAACCGAACCCATCATACACTGCCAAGTTTACTACAGGACTGTGTTAGTTTGTTTAAAGTCTATGCCAAATCCCACTTGCCTTACTGCTGCAAACGGACACATAAGTCTCTTCGGAGTCACATTCTGCAACCAGGGGCAGGGGAGGCACAATGGGTCGTTGGTGGTAGGATGGAGAGTGAAGCAAGCCCAGTCCACAGTCACTCGGCAGTGACAGCTCCTGTCGTGTGGAGCTGGGCCTGGCTCTCCACTCCATCCATGGCATGATGGTGCACAGGATCACGGTGCCATCCAGGCCCAGCCACTCCCCATCATGATGGAGGGATGACCGGACCAAATTTGAGTGAGTGGCCACACAACCCCGTGCACCATGTTGCAACCATTGAAGCAGGGAGCTGGAACCAGCCCCACAGAACAGGAGCCACCGCTGCCAGGGGAGCACAGTGCAGGCTTGCCCCATGTGAAAAGGCCCCCCATACACCCAAAGGCTGCAGAGGGGGCCTTCACCCACTATTAGCTCTGTCACTGCATCAACCCGATTACATGGGGATCCAATTTAAACCATTTGATTTCTCTACCTTTGCAGCTCTCGTGCCTTCCAGTGCTGAGGGCCAGATGGGTCAGCAGGCAGCTTCTTTAGGTGTGGTGCAACTTGCCCCTTTCCCATTGGTTAAGCAATTATGTCATCTCTGATTTGCCTAATAATGGCAAGCCTGGGGGCCAGGGTGTAGAATCGAGTTCCATCAAACACAATTCCCAGCTACTGTGCCTACAAGCTGTCTGACATACTGTGTCATTATGTAAACAGTACTTAAATCCTGCAGTGCACTGGGACTCTTTGTGATGTTCATTTTTAAGCAGTTCTGACCTACTCACTTGGACACATACCAACCCTTGCAGACCTTGAATATGGCACAAAAGGGGCAGGCATCTGGACGTGCCAGTATTCAGACTTTGTACGCTGTCAGCAAGAGACTGACTGGCTGGCTGACTCTATATGGTAGAAACAACGAGGAGCCCGGTGTCACCTTAAAGACTAACAGACTTATTTGGGCATAAGCTTTCATGGGTAAAAAACCCACTTCTTCAGATGCATCTTTAAGGTAATACTGGATTCCTCGTTGTTTTTGTGGATACAGACTAACACAGCTAACCCTCAGCAACATATATTACATAAAAACTAGAAAAAGAAAGCAGATTGTAGCTTAGTATGAATCATATATTTTACAAAACAGTGTTTTCTTCTACTGAAATAGCAACAGTACATTTGAAATACCTGGATATTGATACTTTCTGAGATGTTCTAGCACTAAGTAAGATTACAGAAGATCAGTACTTATTATGAAAGTGTTTTCCCTTAACCATTGAAGGACAAATGCTTTGTGGAAAATTTTTCAGAATTTAAGGCATCTGTTCTATGTTTGTGCTGGCTGCTGTCCAATCAGGCCCCAACCTGGCTGAGGCCTCTAGATTCTACAGAAATACAAATGTTGAGGATGATAATACTAAAAATATTATTTCCCCCTCCCCACCTCAGAGGACTGGCTGTCTCCATAATCCATATGAACTATGCTGTGGTGTGTGTTTTTCCTGGCTCTGCTCTCTTACCACCTGTGTGAATATTACTGTTTTCCCAATGTAGGACCTGATTTAAAGCCTACTGAAATCACTAGAAAGGCAGACTCCCATTGACTTCAGTGGGCTTTGGATCAGTGCCAGAGAGTGAGCAGCAGAACCAAGTAATTGTAATTAAATGCAAAGGCTGAATAAAAATAGCCCCCTACCCCACCCCACAGGTAAGGGAGGCTCAATAAAAAGGTGAGGTTTTCAAAATGCTCAGTGCTGGATTAATTCTGCTCCCACTGCAGTCAATGGGGATATGGCTACATTGCAACTGGGAGCGAGCTTCGCAGGTCTCACGCTGGTGCACTAAAAATAGCTAAGTAGATGTTGCAGCTCAGGCTGAAGCTTAGGCTCTCAAGCTGGGGGGGGGGTCTTCTGAGCCCAAGACACATCATCAAAGCAATGTCCACACTGCTATTTTTAGTGCACCAGCGTGAGCCCCACAAACACAAGCCCGGCTTGCTCCCAGCTGCAGTACAGAGATACTGTGGGAGTTTTATCATTCACTTCAATGGAAACAGAGTTTGTCGGATGCTGAGTGCTCTTGAAACTCCCACCCGAACAGGTGAATCGTTTTGTAGAGCCTTACACGAGGGTCTGGAGTAACTATGTTTAAGCTTTCAGATAAAACATCACTGATTCTTTTTAATCATTGATTTAAAAAACCCCTAACAGAAATAAAAACAGAAAAATAATCACTCTTTAAAATGTATTTCCTGTTTATTCTGCCCGCTGAGATTCACTTCCAGGTCATCCATAGCAGCAGCAAAGACACTGAATGGCCAAAAGGCACATGATGAGTGGTGGCAGCACTGATCAGAGATGATTTTTGCCAATGAAAACCATTTCCACAGCTCACAATTCTCCAGTCACCAACATTCATGACTAGAAACCAGTTTTTCCAAGGCATGAGAGTGCCCCAAGATAGCCCAAACACACACCTAAAATCAGTAAAAACAGAAATGGAAAACAAGAAGCCCTACTTTCATTCTACTAGTAACAATATGCATCTCACAGTATATTTGCTAGGCCACACCCTTTATTCCTGTGCATACCTGTTGAGGAACTCCTGGAAAGAAGAGAACAGAAGATAGTTTATTGCACTGAAATCCTGGTTTGTTTCATTTAAATGGAACTGCAGAAACACAAGTTCCCTTTTCTTCACATCTCGAGGTCCTTGGACAATCAAAGCATGTTTCTATAAGCACAAAGAGAGAGAGAGAGAGAGAGAGTTATTGATAGAATTATGAAAAAAGTAAAGGAAGCCTCATTTCCTGTCACTGAACTTGCCATCTGTCACTAAAGTACGGCAGAAACCTAGCATACATGGGGATTTTCATGCCTAGGGTAAGTACACAGCAATGCAGACGTCCAGTCAGAATGCCAGACCAAACTTAAATTCCTGCTTGCTGATTAAGGGTCTATCCACACAGCAAAGTAAAGGTGTGATCATAGCACAGGGAGGCATATTTGTGTTAGCTTTACACTTAGCTAGCACGGGTAATGCAGCAGTGTGGTAGCATGGGCTAGCAACCCAAATAAGTACCCTGGGTCCCTGGAGGGCTCGTACTCTAGAGCCTGGGCCACCGAGTGTTCGCTCTTTTTGCTACCTGAACTAACTCGATTAGAGCTAACTCAGGAATGCCTACCCAGACCACGATCATGTCGTCACTTTGCAGTGTAGACATTGCCTGAGATTTGAAGGCTTTAAATCAAGACTGGATGTCTTTTTACAATTCTAGTTTCACTACAGTCATTACGCTTGATGCGGAAGTTACTGGGTGAGGTTCTATGGCCTATGTTACGTCTGAGGCCAGATTAGATTATTATAATCCCTTCTGACCTTAAAATCCGTAACTCTGATTTTTCAGCTCTTGGAACCTGAAGAGTGATCCTGGCTAGTCTCGAAGTATGTCTACATTTCAATCGGGGGGGAGCAGGGCAGGGAGGGGTAAGTACAAGTTCCCTCTAAACTGTGCAGCCACGCAGCTGCCTATTAAGCCCCACCCAGGGATGCATCTCTCCCAGCATGGACTTGCCACAGCGGGGAGAGGCGCCCCTCCCCGCTGGCCCCAACATGGACCTGCTCTGCCTCGGACTTGCCGCTGCGGAGAGAAAGGAACCCCTCCCTCAATCTAGCCTGGCCCAGCCCCGCCGGAGGTGCCAGGGAAAGAAGCCCTTCCCTAGGCCCACCAGAGCTGCTGGGGAGAGGAGACCCTCCCTTGGCCTAGACCAGGCCCGCCGGAGTTGCCGTCGCCAGGGAGAGGCGCCTCTCCCCCGGCCCCAGCTGCTGCGGCGAGAGAGGGCTGGGGGAGTCATCTCTCCCCACTGCAGTCCCGGGGCAGCCTGCACTCCAAACCCCTCATCCCCAGCCCCACTCCAGAGCCCATACCCCCTGCACCGCAACCCTCTGCCCCAGCCCTAAACCCCCTCCCACACTCTGAACCTCTCAGCCCCACCACATGAATTTTGTTATGTGCACCAATATGGAGGTGTCACATATCACCTCCATATTGGTGCACATACCAAAATCCATTCCACACATGAGTGGAAAAAATTAGGGGGAACACTGGTATGAGTCCCAGTTCAAGGAGCCATACCCATGTCAGCTCTCCCAAAATAATACCCTAAAAATACAGCGCGGCCCCAGCAGCACGAGTGACAGGAGGGGCCAGACTCCCCGGCACATTCCCATCCAAGGCTAAAAAATGTGGACATATCCTAGGTGGAGGCCCACTGGAAGAGAAGTGTTCCATAAAATACTCTAGTAAAAGTCCATGACATTGCAGTAAGATTATTGTAAGGTGAGAGGGTACAATCTAGTGGATTGTGAGTCCAGGAACTCTGGTTTGTCACCTGGGGCAACATTTAGCCTCTATACTCCAGTTTCTCCATCAGTAAAAGAAGTGCTAACTAAATAACACTTGTAAAATGGTCTGAGATTTGGATGAAAGGTGCTATGTAAGTATGATACTGTTCTGTGCCACTGCTAAAGGCTGCTGATGTATGTTATAAAGGCCAGTACCTTGTCAGGACCCAATCATACAAATCACACCTCCTATTGACTCCAACCTGCCTTGAAGTCACTGGGAGTTGCACGTGCACAAGGAATGCAAGATTGGATCCCAAAAGCCTCTTCCAGCAGCCCCTGGATGACTTGAGAGCCTACTTGAGGAGAAGGTGGGGATTCCCTGTAAAACAGAATGTCACTCATCTAGCCCAAACATCTCAAATGAACCTAACTGTAAGATCCAACACTGAGGACAGACAAACCTTGACTGACAGGCTTTGAAAAGTGATGTCAGGGAGCAGAACCCCACTTTAAACACAGAAAATGTAATATTGTACATGAAGTTGCATACCAGACACCATGTTAAACACACATCCCTGATCCTGCAAGTTGTTGCCCGCAGGAGAAGTCCCATTGACTCCAGTGGGACTCTCCGCACAGGCAGAGAGGTCTGATAGTTTGGAGTCAAGCACAAGATCAGAGCATACAAGAGCACCAAGATTCTTAAAGGTATCTAATACATGCAGCACAAAATGCAGGATTTTAGCAGACTGACAAAGGCAGAGAGAGAGAGAACACATTACAACTGAAACTAACAGCCTTTGCTCTGAAATAAATATCAACACAAAGAAGAGGGGTGGGGGGCACCTCCCCAGAAAGAAGTGGACAGACCATGGGAAAAACAAAGAAGAGGAAAAATGGTTGGCATGAAGGGTTGTTTACACAGACAGCTTTAAAAAGAATAAATTAAACATGAACAATCATTTTAAACTCAACAAACTGGCATATTTCAGTCTGGTTTTAAATAAAAAGTATCTAAATACGATCAAAAATTGCTCTTGCAAATGCAGCAAATAAAGGTGGACTACAACTCAATTCCTTTTTATGTGAGCATCGCCACTATGGATTCACTTGTTATTCAGTGCATCTTCCTAATTCTAATCAGTTTAGTTGGGCGCCGAATTCACATGAAGATTCCAGCAAGTTTGGTAAAAATGATATTATAATATATGTATGTACATCCACACGTGGAATATGTAAAAAAGGAATCTAAGGACCTGTCCTGCTCCAACTGAAAGTCCATGGAAAAACTTCTGCCTTCAGCCAAAGCAGGATTCAACAAATTGAACATCTCACAATCTAAAGTTGCATGTCAGTTTTGATTTTTATAGGAAATGAACCTAAAGTTGCACTGTCTAAAATATCTATTCTGTTCCATTCTATTCAGATTCTTATGACACACATATCACTCAGCTATCTGAGCATCCACAATAAAATAACCAACTGATCTCTGTCACATTTCTAAAAATAAGAACTGATTGTTCGACAAATGTTAAGAAAAAAGAAAGCAAGTATTTCACAGCAGTTCCTGCATAACATATACTGCTACTTTGGAATGCTGAAGTGCACAAAACAACCCCATCTGCTGAACTCTGTTCCTTTGTCTTTTTAATTATTACCATGGTTTGATTAGTAAAAGGATCTGTGTAGTTGATTCTCTGAGTGGTGCACTCAATTTCTCCTGGCTGACCTGGGTTTATCAGAGGCGGAATGTGATCATAGTAATGATGCTTGCAGCTAAGCAGCTGAGCCTTGCCTGGGTAAAGTGCAATACCTGTTTCAGGGGAAAAAAGTTGGAAGAAATGTAAATGAGAGTTGATTTCTTGCCCAAGTAAGTGGATTGTCATTCTAAGATTTAATCCTGCAAGGTGCTGAGCTCCCAGATCCAACAAAGCATTCCAAATTAACATGTGCTTAAATGCTCTGCTGGACCAGGGCTAGAGTGCTCAGCACTTTGCAGGATTAAGCTTTGAGCAGCAGGATAACAAAAACAAAACAAAACAAAACCCTTGCCTGTTTCTCTTTCAGGGCCAGATCCAAAGCTCACCGAAGTCAACAGGAATCTTTCCATTAACATCAGAAGGTGCTGGATCAGGCCCTAAAACCCCAATCCAGAAAAGCACTTAAACATGTGAATAGGCCTACGGAAGTCAATGGGAGTCCTCAAATACTTAAAGTATTAACTGTTTTACTGGATCAAGACCTTAAACCATATTGTATAAACGCATATTGGGAATATACAACAGACGTAATGTACTGTCCATGGACTCTCTAAAGTCACTGGCTGACAAAATAAAAGCAAGAAGATGTTCCTTCCTATGGCATCAAATAGACATTATAATTACTAAATACTATATCAAGCTAAATCAAAAGGTATCAAACGTGTCAACAAATTATCCTCTCTCATCACTTTTGTTATCAGGTTGGCAGGCTATTTTT
Source organism: Gopherus flavomarginatus (assembly GCF_025201925.1). Lineage (NCBI taxonomy): Eukaryota > Metazoa > Chordata > Testudines > Testudinidae > Gopherus > Gopherus flavomarginatus. The sequence goes on from NC_066620.1 coordinate 46,831,576, forward strand.
TTCACCCATGCTGCAACTAATATATTTAGCATAAAGTACAACAATGCTCAAGTCCAATGATGGGTATAAAAACTTCATGTGTTTCTTTCCGACTTTCCCCTCATGAAAACCAGCAAAGCTCTTAGGCCACATTTAGTCTAGGAAACACAGATTTGCTTGAAGATAATATAGATCAACTACTATAAATAAATAAAATGCTACATGTGATAAATGACTATATGATTTATAAACCTACACCAATTACTGAAATAACTTTATGTGAGGGCATACAGAAGTCAAAAAGGGTAGTGGAGAGCATCTAAAATATATTTTGCAGATCTCCAGTGTTCCATGCTTGGAAGAAAAATCTGGTTAGTTTTTTAAAAAGTTAAAAGTAATTTCAGGTCCTACAATTGCCTCTGGGCTCCCTGCCAATTTTTGTGGTTTTACAATCAGATTTTTTTAAAATGTCTTTCTCCCCTGTCCCTGTGTGATAGATTCACACAAACCATAGGGGAAAACAGACAAAGGCCCTGACCTTACAATCAGATCCATGTCAGTAGACACCTCAGCTTGTGAATGCAGCTCTTCACAAAGGTCTGACTGCAGAACTGAGGCCTAACTGACTACAGAGGAAATAATTAAATTAACTATACACAGAATGCTGTTAAATGCACACAGTATAGCTGCAAAACCCCCAAATATTTTCTCTCTAATATTTCAACAATAGTGATGGGAGGGATTACTCCTAACAAGAGTAGGTGGTAACATTTTCAGACAGAAGTGTGATTTTTAAGTTGACTGTGTCCCTTTGAGTAAGCCGCTGCTAATGCTGATTTGAACTGTATGCTCTACAGTGACTATTAAGTGGTTACATTTTTAATATATACACCCACCCACAACACTACTCCAAAACATTTTAATAGAAGTAATAGTCACCAAATAACTGCCATATGATGCTCTGATGTTGTGTTGTGATATTGATACGGTGGAGCTATTTCATTGTCACTGCCTACTGATGCAAGGCCGGTGCAAAAGCAGACTATCACATGATGATTTTGTGGCTGCCTATAAAATCCTTTTAATGTAAAAGCTCTGCCTTCTTTTGACCACCATTATTTCCTTGATACTTGGAGGGGCAGGGATCCTAGCAGTCAGCCGTGCTGCTCTGGCTAGGTTAAATAGCTTAAGGAGCACTCCTGTGGTCAATGCTCTTCTCACTCCCAAGAGATCAAGATGAGTCCATTCAAGTCTATGGACTGCAAAAAAGCCTCATATGAGCTCCTGAAGAGCTGAATGAGCCTCTAAAGCTAGTATTAACATGATATATGTTCAGATTCAGCAAATCTGTCTCATAATAGCTGAGAAAAGGTTCCATGCATTGACATCACCACCACCATGAGTTAAACAAAAAAAGCAGCAAAGCCCAAAGCATTTTTTGCATCACTTGGACCCACACGGAGAGTAAATGGCACCAGCACTTGTTACATGCAAAATGCTGTCAGTAACACATGCAAAGATTTGAACGACATCTTGAGATATAATTGGACTTCACTACTATGATGATTTGTTTCCAGAGACTTACCAGGTGCATCGTACAAGGGCACTTCTTTGTAAGAGACAGACATCACCGGGTGTTTGAGCTTTTCCCTGAAGTCAGTGATAGTTTGGTAGACAAGGAACACCGCTACAGCCATGAGCAGCAGATAAATGAAGAGGAGGATTACTGAAAAGACATTCTTTAGGCAGGTCTTGCTGAAACGCACAGAAGGGCTACTGGTACCCGATTCACTATCTAGGACTGAACAAAATATGGGATTCAAATTTGTAAGTATATTTACTTACAGTCTTCCACACTGAATCATGCAGAGCATTAATTTCAAGATGAACCATTTGAAATGAGAGGGAACAAGAGGTTTAGTTTGGTTTAAAATACAAGAACAAATAAATAAAGTTTTTTGACAAGCAAACAGTCAGCTGTTACTTCCCATTAACATGATGAGGCGTAATCAGTAAGGAGAGGGTTCTGCCTTTGTTTTACCCCCTGCATTAGGGATTGTGCTTAGGGACACAATAGGCAGAAGAAAAACACATTTAAAAGAGGCCAGTTCAGCTGAAAAATTCAGAGTTCACAGTGAAAAGTCCCCTGATGGAGCCTTTTTTTCCACACCATAAAAGACTCCTCTCTCCCAAGTTTGAACCAACTGATCCTGACCTAATTTAATCTATGCATCAACACAGAGGCTTTGAGCACTGTAGTGCTCTTATGTAGCTAGCTAACTGCAGTGTGCATGCACGGGTTACTAGGTGTCCAGTTTTCGACCAGAACACCCAGTCAAAAAGGGACCCTGGCGGCTCTGGTCAGCACTGCTGACCGGGCTGTTAAAAGTCCAGTCAGCAGCGCAGCGGGGCTAAGGCAGGCGCCCTGCCTGCCATGGCTCCATGCGGCTCCTGGAAGCAGTGACATGTCCCCCCTCCGGCTCCCACATGTAGGGGCAGAAAGGGGGTTCCGCATGTTGCCCCTGCCCCAAGCACTGGTTCCACAGCTCCCATTGGCTGGCAACTGTGGCCAATGGGAGCCACAGGGGTGGCACATGCAGATGGGGCAGTGCACAGAGCTGCCGGGGGGCGGGGGGGGGGAGGGACATGCTGCTTCTTCTCGGAGCTGCTTGAAGTAAGCACCGCTTGGAGCCTACACCCCTGCCCCAATCCCCCTTCTGCCCTCCGAAACCCTTGGTCCAGCCCAGAGCCTCGTCCCATATCCTGAACCCTCATTTATGCCCCCCCAGCCTAGAGCCCTCACCCCCCTCCCATTCCCCAACCTCTTGCCTCAGGCCAGAGCCCCCTGCCATACTCTGACCCCCTCGGCTCCACCACCCCCTGGAGTACCCTCCTACACCCCAAACCCCTCATACCCACCCCACAGTCTGCACTCCCAGCTTGAGGCCTCACACCACCCCCCGCACCCCAAACTCCTCCTGCACTCCGAACCTCAGCCCCACCCTGCAGCCCCCTCCTGCACCCCAAATCCCTCATCCCTGGCTCCACCCTAGACCTCGCACTCCCAGCTGGAGCTCTCACCTCCTCTCACATCCCTATCCCCTGAGCCAGCCCAGTGAAAATGAGCGAGTGAGTGTGGTGAGAGTGAGCGATGGGGGGTGGGGTGTGCAAAATGAGCAGGGGCAGGACCTCAGAGATGGGGCGGGGCAAGGGTGTTCGGTTTTATGTGAGTAGAAAGTTGGCAACCCTATGCATGCACCAGGCTAGAAGTCAGTCAAATATATGTTATCCTCACAGTTTTAAAGACTAAAGTCTAACACCTAACTCCATATGCATATTATATAAAGTTGCACATGAGAAGGATTCCAGTTAACTCTAGAAAAAAACTCTCTCTCAAACACTTTCACTATCGTTATCAACAGGATGGGTAATACTGTCCAAAGTCCTTTAATCAGCTTCCCTTGGTATGTGTACACACCCCCGCCCATGACTTGCCTGCACAACTTTTAAGAACCAATACTTGACTTACACACAAGGAGGTGTAACTACGTGCGCTATATGGTTGCACATACAAATGGGTGCTATAAATGGCACATGCAAGAAGTGATGGCTATATTTTGACAATGGTCTTTTACACAAGGGGGCCATATACAAAAAATCAGCCTTTATCATGCCACAGTATGTCCTATCCTTCAAATATAACAACATGCTGAGGTGTTTGTTCCTTACCATAGCAAATACTGACCCTTTAAAAGGTCCCAATGAACATGTGCCTAGTCAAATAATGTGATTCTACTGTCACCCAGGCCATTCCCACAAAGTTACTGTCAGGAGAGGACAGCCTAAAGAAGTAGGGCCTTATCTACATAAGAAAATTGCACCAATTAAACTCCCCTACACTTCAGTTGAAAGGCAGCTGGAAATGTATAGGATGCCCCTGGAACCATGGGATTGAGATGTGATGTGACGCTGCACCTGCCCCATGAGGCACTGCAAACCCTTCCCAAAGCACACTGCAGCCAGGTGCACAGTGGGATAGCTACCCACTGTGCACTGCTCTCTGTGCAGATGCAAGAGCTGCTATTGTGGATGCGCTCTACCAACACAAGAAGCATAGTGTGGACATGCAAGAGCAGTTTAATTAAAGCGGCATAACTTTTGTCGACAAAACTCTGTAGCATAGACAGGGCCTAAATTGGTTTAAACCACACCTTCTGTTTAACCAGTGCAACTTGCTTAGGTAGACAATGCCTATGCTGCAAAGTTGCAATACACTAACTCCCTGGAATTGCACATTCAAATCCTAGCAGGGTCAGCTCGGCACTTCACCCTTCTGAGGCAGAGAAGCATTTCCTTTCAAATGGATTTTGCTGGATTTTCTTTGGCTTGGTTCTAACTCCAGGTTAATATCTGTAGCAGAGGAGACACAGTGATGTGGTCTCATGGGTAAGGAACTCTTCAGCTTCCCTTTGGCACAGTACGTCATTCCTGACAATGAGCCATTTATGATTTCAACTGCTCCCCAAAAGACCATTCAGAACAAGCAGTTTTTATTAGGCACTTGATAGAGGACTTTTGGATCGGCAGCTCTCACCTGGTAAAATAGTGGAGCTGGTATCCTCCTGATCGTCATCCATTTCCTCCTCCTCCACTGGCTCTGGATGCTCAGCTATGTGCTCCACTTCCTCACTCAGCTGAGGAAATACATTCCATTTTCAAATGTACTTTGACATGATTATTTGTTTGCATTATAACAGTGCAGTGGGATCCAACTGAGATCGGAGCACCATTGTGCTAAGTGCTGCACAAATACATAGGAAAAGAGCTTACAACATAAAGAGACCAGACCTGAGGATGGGAGAAAGGAAATATGATCTCAATTTCTGAGAGATTAAATTACTTGCCCAAGGCAACAACGGAAGTGTGAGAGCCTGAAACTGAAGCCTGATTTTTCGAATCCCAGTCCAGCATACCACCACCACCCCTGTTTAAAAAAACTGCACTTTTCAACGGCATCTTCAGCCCACTTGAACCCTCAAAATTAAGATAGCATCTCATGATCTCAACATATTCTTGAGTGGAGAAGGTCCATGTTTCAGCATATGTATTATTACAAATCACAATCTATGCCACAGGACAAAGCATTAGCACATTGCAATCAGAGGGGAATGCAAGAAATGTTATTGTTTTTAACAGATATTAGTGCAAGTTACTCCAGAGTGCAGCCCAAACCACCTCAGCAGATGCATCATTACAAATGAACAGTTAAAAAGTCCACAAGTCGCTGCTCTTTATTTTTCAGCTCAGTGCAGCGGCTTTGCAAAGAACTAATAGCGATCACACAATGTGTTGTTCCGACTCAGAGCCCAAACTGCCAGGACATTTTGGTCAATGTCGTAAGCTTGTCACATGAGATAGGCATCAATATATACCATAAAGCATCTGGACAAAGAACTGGGGAACACATGGAATGCAAACAATGAAACCTTGGTTTTCCTTTTATTTAAGAAAAAAAGTCCTTCCATCATCTTTTCCCCAGGTGTCCCCCATGGAAGTTGAAGGGCTAAGGATCCTTCCTTTGTACCAACTTTTGCCTCTCTCATTTTAAAATATATATATATATATATATATATATATATATATATATATATATATATATATATATATATATATATATATATAAATTTTATTTTAAACATTGTAATAAAATATACTAATTGATCATTTTCACTTTATAGCAATTTTTATTCCATATCTCAAATATTATTCATTTTACAGACGCAAAACCTTCTTAGGTAAAGAGCTTGATTCTCCACTTTCTTCCTGCAACTTTGTGTAGTCACTCACACCTGCACAAAGTGAGCGCAAAATGTTACCGCTGTTTCACACACACTTTGCACAAGTGTGACTGACTTCTCAGGGTGTGAGGCAGCAGAGACTCAGACCAGCAGAGAGAGAGAGAATGGTTTTGTCAACAGATGTTTTGTTGCCCCTGTATAACTTAAGGTGTGAATTTCAACACACTAAGGGCATGTCTACACTAGCGAGCTTACAGCAGAACCGCTGTAACATCGCTCGTGTAGCCGCGCTATGCTGATGGGAGAGCACTCCCCAGCAGACATAAAACCATCTCCACACAAAGCAGTGCGGACTCTTATTTCAGTTTAAGGGTGGATTATTGCAGGTTAGCTTGAATAGATTAGGAACAGGTTTAGCTAAACCAAAATAAGACACTCTTATGCTGAAATAAGAGTGACTGCAGAGCCTTTAGCACCAGTTTAATTAAAGAGTACACTATAGGAACATTTCGTTTGCCGCAAGGTCGGGTGTGACTCTACCTGGCACAAGATTGCTGTGGACTAACTGTGTGTGCGGACCCTACTGACTCCCATTAATAATTCATTAATGACCTTTGATTTAGTCCTTTTTGATATGGGGCTAATCAAAAGGCATTAACTGTTAATACATTTCAGCTGGGTCCCCTCACAGACTGTTGCAGAGTAGTCACACCACTGCTTGCCATGAACTGATTGTTGCTGTAGACAAGCCTTTTATCAGTTTAAAAGTTGACTCAAGTTATACTTGTGCAACTTCCTCATGTAGAAAAGACCTAAGGGACTCATCAAAAGTCACAGACCCAGTCAGTGACAGAACCAGAAATAGTTTCCTCAACTCCTGACTTCTAATCTTCTCTCACCATTAAACACACTTCCTCCTAATACACAGAAACTTCATCTACCTATATTGTCTAGTTAAGGGGTTAAAGGCATTTGGTATTCTGGGCTCTGCCACTGCCAGACTGTGTAACTATGGACTAATTACTTAACCTCTCAAAGCCTCAGTTCAGCTGTCTGTAAAATGAGAATACTAGTCTCTACTCTACACAGGTGTTTGAAGATTTAATCCATGTAAAATGCACTGAAATCCTGAGATGAAAGGTCCTACAAAAGCACAGAATATAATTAACACAACAGATGGTTCATTCTCTCTTTAAACCTGCAACTTGGTCACACCAGGTCTAAACACAGAAAACCAAGTGTAATGAGAGATTTTGAGTAGAGTGGAACTTGGGAAGCTGAACACTCCGCAATTGTTTCCAATTCACAGCAAATTGCAGTGAGAGAGAACTTCCATGTCAAATTAAATTCACCTATGGAAAAAATGACTGCAAGAAATTTCAGTGTAATATCAAAGTAGAAAACATATTATGATACAACATTTATTACACTCTCAGGGTAAATCTACAATGACCCATCTTTAATATGCAGGAATGGGAGAAAGATGAAAAATCAAAATATAGAGCATTTCAATGCACTTCAGAAGCAAAATACAACATTGTGAGTTCTGCATTGGTGAGACAGTTCTATTTTTACAAGCCTCTTACACTTAAGACCGTCAAAGGGCTGTCAGTCCAAAGTGTATGAAGCAGTAACCCCTGGACCCAGATCCACAAAGGGGTTTAGGTGCCTAAGTCCCTTCGTGGATCGCACCCTTAGTAACTAGGTGGTCTGATGCCTGTAAGGACAATTGACTTCACTGGAAGTCCAGAAAACTCCATTTGATCACAAACGTGCATACAAAGTTCACTCCAAACCACTAAGAATCACATATAGCACTGGACTTCAAAAGCCTAACTCGAGCATGGGGAAAGCCATTATATCTTGGGAGCACAGCATTCAATCCAGAATGAGTGTACGCAACCTGACAAGACCTATTTCATAGCCCGTCCCATCTGCATACACACTAAGCTATAGTCCACCAATAACAGGCTAGCAGGAGCAGTATTACCATGCAAGTTTATTCTAGTTTCTTCAAATGTACCAGTATATGCCCAAATGAATGAAAATTGTGTTGTAACTATTCACAGATGCACGAGTGGCAGTCACCTTCTCAGACCAACATCTTACGTATACTGCATATGTACCATGGACCAGCCAAATATGGTGATAGCTGCGCAAGATACAATATTCCACCCCATACTTTGGTGACAGGCAAGGACATTAAGTGGGGGTAATTCAGGACACAGGGTTCCAGCACCATGCAAGACCCAGCACTGGAACTGATCTCAGCACTGACATTTCATTCCCAGTCTCCAGCAGCTGGGAGAAGTGGGAGAGAATGGGCTCTGCACATGCACACCACTTAAAAGCATGTCAAAGTTCTGTGGCAGTCTCAAGGGAGAGATAAGCACTCTCCAAGGAATGCAGCACTCCTAACTGTTGTTGGTACAGAGGGGGGAAGTAGAATTACATGAGGAAACTGGCAGCCCAGGATAAAACTAAAGGTGACAATTCTAGGATCTCTGTCTAAGCTAATATAACTCAGGTCATTGGCGTCGTGGAAGGAAATCACTGTTTAAGTGTGGAACCTTGCTGGAGTAAAATGAGCAAAGGAAAGCTCACATTTAGATGTTCTATACCCCTCAGCTGAAAAGAAAAATAAGGATAAAAGGAAAAGACACAGATAAAATGAGAAGCCACGGTGGATGAAATTCATTCTAGTGTGAAACATCAATGTAAGGGGGCGCTCTGCACTGAGCAGAGGAGGGCTGGTAGCAACCACCTAATGGGTGTCAACACTGACTTGGGAGATAGGTGCATATCTCGGGGGATACAGAACCCACGCTTCAGGGGTGGTTACAGAAATAGCAGCACCACATGCTCTTCACCCACTTCCTACCTTCATGTGAGTGAAGTGAATTTCATGCAGGGAAAACCCTCCTGGGGGCTATAAATAAAGGGAGAAATGTTCTGTTTCACTTGTTTGTGCATGAGGTTATTTAAATCTTTAAATGTCTTCTAGTCTAACATGAGAAATGGGAGAAGAACTGATAAATGTTGATAGGCTAAACTAGAGATTCCTACAGTGCAAGCCCAAGGACAAATGCAGCCTGCAACTTTCTAAAATGAGATAAACAGCTGTGTGGTGAAGGCAAAGGAGACCCGCTGCAGGTTTTTACTGCTGATTAACTTGACCAAGACAATTTCTATGCATCTACCAAGAAAGATACAAGTACAAGCAAGTATAATATGATGCTAATATATGAGTTTGATAGGCAGACTAGGCACAGGATTACAACTGGGCCTTCAGTATCACTTTTCATGTCTGACAGGGCCTTCCTATAAAAGTGATAAAGGCACCTGTCAACTGTATGTACCTACACTTTCTACAATATTACAATCGACTGTATTTTAACTGACATTTCCTTGTTTTTAAATACAAATATATATTTGCCTGTACCAAAAAGCATCATGTTTGTTTCCTATGTATTTAAATACAAGGACTCTAGGGATCAGGGTTCCTTCATACAGAGAAAGCTGGTGGATGCCTTGGGCAGCAAAATTATTCATGAGGCGATCTCCTTGGGTGACTGCAGGTTGGAAGGAATGGACAATTTCCAGTTTGCAGAGGGCAACATAAAGCCAATCACCAGCCAGTTTTGCTATAGCTCTAAAATTAAAATGTGACCCAGTTGACTTTCTATGCCTTAGATGACTTATCAAAGCACTGAAGAACTGGAGAACCAGAAGATGAATGTTTAATAAAGGCCGTGACTGGAGCCAAGACGAATATATTGCAATTGCTTTTAAATTGACTGAAAGGGGACTAACACACATCCGCTCAAGTTATAGCGGCGTTCAGCTTGAGCACAGATACATGGCAATCAGCTGCAGTGTTATTTCATTGGCGATTTGGGGTTTACCATTAACGTGCACATCCCTGGTGTCGCACGTAGCTAGAAACGGCTGCACCTAAAACGCTGCTATGAAGCTATCCGGCACCTCGTTGCTGTCTTGCCGTTTTTCAGCCACCGCCGCAACGGGTTTTCCGGTGCCCGGCTGCTCAGTGCGCTACGGAGTTTGCTGGGCAAACAAAAGACCGCACTGGTTCGAGGTGCGGCTTGCACGTGCACTCACGCGAGCAAATTAACTTTTCCCCCTTCGCGCCCGCCAGTACCTCCTGGTAAGATGCGGCGAGCTCTTGCCTTAGCATGGCATCCGCGACGGGAGCGGGAGCTGGAACCGGCACCGCAGCAGCCTCGGGGGCTGAGCCTGAGCGGGGAGCGCGGGCGCACAGCAGCAAGGGGCCGGAGGCTCTGCAGTACCAGACCGAGCCCGCACGGAGCGTCCACACGGCGGGCTGCCGGCGCCACCGCGCGCGCGCCTCCCCCGCTCTCTCTGCCGCTCCAACCCCCCTTCTCTCAGGCGGCTCGCTCGCAGCACGGGCATGCGGAGCGCAGGATGCTGGGAAATGTAGTTTGAAACCGACCGGGCAGGGCCCCCTGCTCCGTCCGACCTGAGGAACCCCCAGCCAGCCTTTGCGCTGCAGCCGCGGACGATTTAAAGCTGCCTACGGCCGGTCCGGGGTGCAGCAGGAAAAGAGCATTTCCGGTGCGTGTCTGCGGTGAGCACCGCGGCGCCCGAGAGACTGTCTCCACTAGAGCCCGCACTCCGAGGCGCTCCGTGCGTGAGCGCTAGGAGGGGCGGAGCAGAGGGGTGAGCGAGGGGAGACTCTACAAGTGCCAGGCCCAGGAATTCAGAAATGATGTCTGCCCGCCGCCCCCGGATCAGCAGCTAATATACGAATGACGGTTTCTTTTGATTTGCCCTCTGGTTTTTGAACATTTGGGGTTGAGCGTTTCAAGTGTCTCTCTTTGTCTAAGAAAAGTGAAAGGTGAGATTATCACTGATCACAGGATTCTGGGAGCTGGGCAGTGGCAGATTTAGAGTTACCGGTGCCCTGTGCTCAGCTTCATTTTTGGGGGCCCTGCTTGGGATCCAGCCAAGAAAAAGAACATTCTCTCTTATCTGCCCCCCGCCCCCGTTTTTCATTCATTTTTTTCTTCATCCTCCTCCTATAAGTAACAGGAAGTAAATGAAAATAAAGTGAGGTGCCTTGATTGTTTGTGTACTCTAACTTATTTTTCCACAGACCACTTGAAAGTCACTGAGGGTCTCAGCAGACCACTTAATGATCCTTCCAAATATTGTTTGTACTGTTAGCTAACTATTGTAAAGTGCTTTGGATAAGCACTTTATAAAAAAAAAATGTAAGAAAACATTGGGGTGCAGGGTCTGGCCAGGAGTTAGGATGCAGGAGGGTGCTCAGGGTTGAGGCAGGAGGTTGGGGTGTGGAGTGCTTACCTGGGACAGCTCCCATTTGGTATGAGGGGTGCAGGTAGGGATATGGGGGGAGTTGCAGGAGTCAGGGTGGGCAGGGAGCTGGTGGTGTGCGGGGTGCAGGCATCAGGGGGCCAGGGGTGTGGGGAGGACAGAGGGTGTGGGGGGGTTGCAGGAATCAGGGAGGGCAGTGCGAGGGGGGATGTGTGAGGGGTGCGGGAGTCAGGGCTGGGAGTGTGTGGGAGGGAGTGCAGGAGTCAGGGAGGGGACTCAGGGTTGAGGCAGGAGGTTGGGATGCTCCCATTTGGTATGAGGGGTGCAGGTGGGGAGGGGGGGTGCAGGAGTCAGGGTGGGTAGGGGGCTGGTGGTGTGGAGGGTGCAGGCATCAGGGAGGGCAGCGGGCCGGGGGTGTGGAGAGTTCAGAGGGTGTGTGTGGGGGGTTGCAGGAGTCAGGGAGGGCAGTGGGGGGGATGTTTGGGGGTGCAGGAGCAGGGCTGGCTTTAAGCCAATTCAGCCGATTCCCTGGAATTGGGCCCCGCGCCTAAGAGGGCCCCGCGCCTTAAGCGCCTTTTAAATTTTTTTTACTTACCCCGGCTGCGGTCTGCTCCGGGGTCTTCCATGGCCGCCGCGGCTACCCCACAGCCGGGCTCTCCCAGCTGGAGCCCCAGCCAGAGCGCAGCAAGCCCCGCAGCCCCGCGGCCCCTGCCGGAGCCCCGACCGGAGCGGGGCAAGCCCTGCTGCAACCTCGCGGTCCCTGCCGGAGCCCTGGCCGGAGCAGGGCAAGCCGCGCTGCAATCCCGCTCTCCCGGCCGGAGCGGGACAAGCCGCGCTGCAATCCCGCTCTCCCGGCCGGAGCGGGACAAGCAGCGCTGCAACCCCGCGGTCCCGGCCGGAGTGGGGCAAGCCGCGCTGCAACCCCGCGGTCCCTGCCGGAGCCCCGGCCAGAGCGGGGCAAGTCACCCCCCGGCCCCGGCTGGAGCCCCAGCCAGAGCGCAAGACCTACCCTGCAGCCCTGCTCTCCCAGCTGGAGCTCTGGGCCCTTTAAATAGCCCTCCAAAGCCCTGGGATAGCGGGGGCTCCAGGGGCTATTTAAAGGGCCGGGGCTTCAGCTGCCTCTGCCACCCCATCCTTTAAATAGCCACCAGAGCCCCCTCACCCCCATGTATTCTCCAGGGCTCCCGCGGCTATTTAAAAGGTCTGGGGGGGGGTAGAAGCAGGGGAGCCCCAGGCCCTTTAAATAACCCCCAGAGCCCTGGGATAGCGGGAGCCTTGGGGGCTATTTAAAGGGTGGGGGCTCCAGCTGCCTCTGCTGCACCCCCTGCCCTGCCCTGCCCGCACCTGCCCTGCCCCCCCTGCCTGCAGTCAGCTCTGCACCCCGTGCCCACAGCCAGCCCCTGCCAAACCCCCTGCCCTGTCTCCAGCCAACCCCTGCCACACACCTCTGTGGCCCTGCTCAAAGCCAGCCAGCCCCACACACAGCCCTGCCCGCACCAGCCCTGCACACCCTGCCCACCCTGCCCACACCCAGCCCCGCACCCCCTGCCCTGTCTCCAGCCAATCCCTGCTGCACCCCCCTGCCTGAAGCCAGCCAGTTCCGCACTCCTCTGTCTCCAGCCCTCTCAACTCCTGCTGCATCCCCTTGCGGCCCTGCCTGAAGCCAGCCCACCCCACACCCCCCTGTCTCCAGCCAGCCCTGCACCCCTTGCCCTGCCTGCAGCTAGACCCTACCTCCAGTCAGCGCCTGCCCTGCCTCCAACCAGCCTCATGTCCACAGCTGCCCTGCAGTTCCCAGGGCAGTAACCCTGCACACCTCCTTCAATGAGGGGGCCAGGGAGCAGCTGGGACCCACACATGTGCACACCCGCAGGGAGTGGCAGGGACCCACACATGTGAAATGGCGGTCATTAATAAGTAATCAACAGCATATATGATGCAATGTACATAATATATAATTGTATTATTTATATAGTTATGGAAAGTAAATAATACATGGAAGAAATAAAAGGCTTTTTTTTTTTTTACACTTTTTTTTTTTTTTTAGTCATCCCTGCCAGGGCCCCACCGAAAATGTTCGAATTGGGCCCCGCACTTCCTAAAGCCGGCCCTGTGCAGGAGTCAGGGCTGGGAGTGTGGGGGGGTGCAGGAGTCAGGGAAGGGGCTCAGGGTTGAGGCAGGAGGTTGGGGTGCTCTCATTTGGTGTGAGGGATGCAGGTGGGGATGGGAGTGCAGGAGTCAGGGAGGGCAGTGTGGGGGTGATGTGTGAGGGGTGCAGGAGTGTGAGGTGGAGTGCAAGAGTCAGGGAGGGGGCTCCGGGTTGGGTTAGGAGGTTTGGATGTGGAGTGCTTACTTGGGGCAGCTCCTATTTGGGGCAAGGGGTGCAGGTGGGAATGTGGGGGGGAGGTGCAGGAGCTCCCATTTGGTGCTCAGGATGTGGATGTGGGGGGTGCAGGAGTCAGGGCATCAGGGGGCTGGGTATGTGTGGGGATGCAGGGGGCATGTGAGGGGTAGTCTGGGCCAGGGGCTGGGGAGGGTATGTGTAGGGGGAGTGCAGGCCCCCCCTTTGCTCTGCACTGCCCGGATTCCACTTCCTTCCCCAAAGCTACACCCCTGCCTCTTCCCTGCCTCCTCCCCAGAGCAACCTGAGTACTGGCAAACATCTGTTTGGTGGCAGGGGAGCCCCGCATGGGAGGGGCAGGAATGCAGCAGGCTCGGGGGAGAAGGAGGGGAAGAGGCAGGGGATGGGTGGGGCTTGGCTGCCAGTGGGGCGGAGCCTGCAGTAGAAGCCCCAGGAGCCAGCAGGACCAAACTTCTGCCCTGAAAGCTGCCTGGCCCTGGGGCCCCCTGGATTTTACTGTAAATCCACCTCTGGAGTTGGGGCTTTAATAAATACACCAAATACTGCAAGATTTGCAATAAAATCACAAGAGCTGTCAAAAGTGATTTTGCTTTCTAAACTTCTTTACTGAGTGCTGGTGAATCCTGCTTTGGGGCTGAAGATGGGAATAAAGTCATCACAGAGAGCAATACAACTCCAACAGTCTAAAGAGGGTTATACATCTTTTGTAAATGCTACATTTTAGAGGTTGTCAGACTGATTTAAAAATATTTGTAATATTTAAGGTTATAGTAATTGCCTCAGTCTGGTAAAAATGCACAGGTTAGCTAGGAAGCATGTATGTTAATTAAATATTTTAAAACACAGGATGTGCTGCTTTTCAGAAACTGTTGGAAAAGCAATTTTACAATCTCTGTCCAAGATACACACATTATTTCTAATTCCCTACTTACCTCGCTAGGGTGTTATATCTAGTTAATGGACCCTGATTCCGCAGTCAGGCCCAGATGGAGTCCAGAGACTACAGTGGGGCTCTGCAGAGATCCACTCACACAGATCTGACTCGAGGATCAGAGCCAATATATGTGACATGCTTTGGAGATGGAGGGTGCTACATAAATGCAGACTGGCAAGCTATTCATATGCAAATAATATATAATACATTCTAAATATCATTATCGCTGCTTCTCCTACCATGCAACTGACTGTTACATTTCAAATTCAATAATATATACAAACTACTCCTAACATTAGATCCAAACTGATTCCATCAGCAGAATAGCAATAAAATGGACACCTGAAGGTAAGCAAAAATGAGGTCACCTAAAAACAACTTGGCGAAGAACTGTAGAAGCTGAGCTGAAAAACCTGGGGCACAGCTGGGTAACCATTGAAAGACTTGCTAGAAACAGACAGGAGTGGAGGAGCTTCGTCACTGCCCTTAATGCCAGAACTGTAAGGGGTACTTACTAACTAACTAACCAACCTAACATTACAGCAGCATCACTATAGGATAGCTTACTGCTTAACAGCTTTTTCTAAAATCCAAAATGCTTAAGTGCATTGTCTTGAAAATTCCTGTGCCTAATGGGGATCTGGGGTAGAGATAGTGATCTAAATATGAGGTTGTTTGAGCAAGGGGTACTTGAGATACAGCTATGCTCTTAAAAAAGAGTGAGATCAACATTTTAAGAGTTCTTATGTTTTTCTGTGCACACTTAGGGCTCAAACTAGAGTTCTGATCCTCCTCATACTGATATCACCTGCTACTGATTGATCTCAGCCAGTGTCCAAAACCCACTCCTCCCACGGGAATCACTATTTTAAAAGTTATTTGGGGTTAAAGTTGGATCTATAAACATAGCTCAAGCCAAGCTGATGAGCCAGAGAAAGTCATTTGAGCATTTCACAGCAGGATTAGGATTCTGGTGAAAGCCAGATTGTTTGCACATAGGTAAACAGAGTAAGGGGGTGGCTCCAGAGGACATGCTGTGGTCATTGTACCTAAGCAGCACCCATGAACTTAGAATTTGAGTCCTACCTGTGGCAGCTTTCTAAGACTGTATGCTATGCACATTAGTTTTGTTGTGCAGGAGATTCATCTGGAATTTTTGCTCTCAGAGCAAAATTTTTGGTATGAGCCAATATTTCAAATTGCTCTGAAATCCATATCCATACTCAGATTTTACTTTAGAAGTATTCAGGGCTGGCGCTACCATTTAGGCAGCCTAGGCAATCGCCTAGGGTGCCAGGATTATTGAGGGGGCAGCATTTTGCCGGAGGGGCGGCAGGCGGCTCCGGTTGACCTGCCGCAGGCATGCCTGCGGAGGGTCCGTTGGTCCACGGCTCCGGTGGAGCTGCCGCAGTCGTGCCTGCGGATGGTCTGCTGCTCCCGCGGCTCCGGTGGACCTCCCACAGGCATGCCTGCGGCAGCTCCACCAGAGCCACGGACCAATGGACCCTCCACAGGAATGCCTGTGGCAGCTCCACCAGAGCCGCGGGATCAGCGCGGGGGGCGGCGAAATGGCTGTGTGCCTAGGGTGCGAGAAACCCTGGTGCCAGTCCTGGAAGTATTGTGAAAAAGCATTAAACAAACAGGGAAAATGAAAGACCCTAGTAGGCAATAGATTAGGGTAATGTAATCATATCTCATAATCCATACCCCTTTCCACAATCATATGATTGAGTGTGATAAAAGACAAGAAAATAGCTGTCACACTCATCAATTCAGCCTGGTGAAGGGGTTTCTGATCATTAGGAAACACCCCCCGGCCCACCAAAAAAAGAGCCTTATTCCAAGGACATGCATAAAGTTAACAATCACTAATATGATGCTGAGGTACTGTTCTGACCGATGACAGTATCCTATGAAAAATAAACAGATTTCAACCATCTACACAAACTAAAGTTCATACCTATCAAATTTACTGTTCAAGCATTGTAATTGCTGTGAAAGAAGGGTCCAAATGAAATGTCAGACATGATAAAAATTAGTCACATAGAATTATAGGACTGGAAGGGACCTTGAGAGTCATCTAGTCCAGTCCCCTGCACTCATTGCAGGACTAAGTATTATCTAGACCATCCCTGACAGGTGTTTGTCTAACCTGCACTTAAAAATCTCCATTGATGGAGATCCCACCACCTCCCTAGGCAACTTATTCCAGTGTTTAACCACTCTGACAGTTAGGAAGTCTTTCCTAATGTCCAACCTAAGCCTCCATTATTGCAATTTAAGCCCATTGCTTCTTGTTCTTCTTAACCTCTGAGGATAGGACAATTTTTCTCCCTCCTTCTTATAACAACCTTTTATGTACTTGAAAACTGTTATCATGTTCCCTCTCAGTCTTCTTTTTTCCAGACGAAACAAACCCAGTTTTTTCAATCTTCCCTCATAGGTCATGTTTTCTAGATTTTTAATTATTTTTGCTGCTCTTCTCTGGACTTTCTCCAATTTGTCCACATCTTTCCTGAAATGTGGCACCCAGAACTGTACACAATACTTTAGTTGAAGCCAATCAGCATGGAGTAGAGTGGAAGAATTACTTCTTGTGTCTTACTTACAACACTTCTGCTAATTCATCCCAGAATGAGGTTTGCTTTTTTTGCAACAGTTACACTCTTGACTCATATTTAACTTGTGGTCCACTATGACTCCCAGATCCCTTTCCACAGTACTCCTTCCTAGGCAGTCATTTCCCATTTTGTATGTGTGCAACTGATTGTTCCTTCCTAAGTGGAGTACTTTGCATTTGTCCTTATTAAATGTCATCCTATTTACTTCAGACCATTTATCTAGTTTGTTCAGATCATTTTGAATTTTAATCCTATTCTCCAAAGCATTTGTAACCCCTGCCAGCTTGGTATACTCTGCAAATGTTATAAGTGTGCTCTCTATGCCATTATCTAAATCACTGATGAAGATATTGAACAGAACCAGACCCAGAACTGATCCCTGTGGGACCCCACTCAATATGCCCTTCCAGCATGACTGTGAAGAACTGATAACTACTCTCTGGGAACCGTTTTCCAACCAGTTATGCACCCACCTAATTGTAGCTCCATCTATGTTGCATTTCGCTAGTGGCCATACTAATCCTCAAATGATATCCCCTGAATGGCCACCTAAATTTTTTTTTTTAAAAATCAACCAGTGCATAAACTGGAATAAACATGTTCAAAATGATATTCATCCTGAGATGAATAGCCACCTCACACCTCTGCATTCATTCCGCACTGCAGAGGTTGTGTTGAGTCTTTTCCTCTATATTAGCCCCAAAGTGGAGTGCAAAAGTCTGGAGCAGCCCTTCATTCTCTCCTGCTGCCTCCAGTGGGTAGATGGAACCAACAAGCTGTGAAGAGCCTCTCTTCCTTCCCCTTCTTGGGCCTCCAGCCCTGCTGGGTGCATGGAGAGGCCAGGACCAGGGCACACACACACACACGCGCACAGACACACTTTCCTCAACAAATATGGGAAATTCATGGCCCCAAAACTTATTAATGCAGAGTTCAGGCTGCCTGCCAGTGCCTCATACCTGGGCTTGACAGAATTCAATTGTGTAATTTCAGCAAATAATACTGATGTTTATTTTTTTCTATTTAAGTTTTCACAGTTGTGGAAAATTATTGTGTGTTTGGGGAGTCGGTTAAGATGCAAAAAGTGAAAGGTTTATAACCATTAAAACACAAGTTGTCAACATCACATCAAAATATACCAAGTAAATATCCTTAAAGCAAATTCTAAAGTAGCATTTTTCTTAATTTGGCTATCTATAAATTTTGATTCCTACTGATGGAAATATTTTTGTTGGGTTGTGTGTGCGTCCAGTGAAGCTGATGTTTATTAACACTCACTGCTAAAAATCTAATTCTTCCAAGCCTACCAATACCCTTCTAGAACAAAGGTGCCTATATTTAAATCTAAAAACCAGGGAATAAACAGTTATGGTAAAACAAACTTGAACCTCTGAAAATCAGTACATACCTCCCCCCTCGCAACCTTAGTTCTGCCCTCTTTGAGTCAACCTGCTGTTGACCAATATATGCTGGCTAGAATATATGTTATACTGATAGTATGTTTTATCTGCACCCTACACATTAAGCATAAATATAGCAGTTATATAGCCTAAATTGGCCTGTACCTTTATAATGTGTTTACTTATGCTAAGTATCCCAGAACACCTTGCATTAGTTAAAGTAAGCTTAGGCTTAAGTAGATAGGAAAGCTGTCAGGATCAGGATATATGTTAACGTTATCATAGCAACAGAAAGGGAGTTACCCTCACAACCCTATCTACCCTGGGACAGACCTCGGAAGTGTTTTCATGCCCCTTAGTACCTGGAATTGCATACGTTCGGAACAAAGCTAATGGGGACACCACGGTACTAGAAAAGCAAGGTAAAAAGCTAGCTAGTTAAATCTAGTTTCAGATGATGTATATAGTACATTTTACTGGCAAACAAGGAGGATATAAAGAGAGGGCTTTAAGTGGTATACGTATACCGTTGGGACCACATCTTCCACATAAGGTGAATATAACATCACTATATGAGATAGCCTCCCAGAGACTGGTATCATATAGAACAGCGGTTCTCAAACTTCAGCAACCTGAGGCCCCCCATTTTGATTTAAAATTTTTCGTGGACCCCCTGCTCCTTCACCGAGGCCCCGCCCCGCCCTGCCCTACCTCTTCTCCGAGCCCCCGCTCACTTCATCCCCCCTCCCTCTGTCGCTCGATCTCCCCCACCCTCATTCACTTTCACCAGGCTGGGGCAGGTGGTTGGGATGTGGGGGGAGGTGAGGACTCCACCTGGGGGTATGGGATCTGGGCTGGGGCCAGGGATGAGGGGTTTGTGGTGCAGGAAAGGGCTCTGGGATGGGGGTTGAGGGGCTGCGTGAGTTTGGGTGCAGGAGGGGACTTGGGGTTGGGGCAGGGGGTTGAGGTGTGGGGGCCTCAGGGGTGAAGGGTCCTGGCAGCACTTACTGCAGCTCCCGGGAAGCGGCGACCAGGTCCCTGCAGCCCCTGGACAGAGGTGCGGCCAGTAAAGCTCTGCATGGCGCCCCCACAGCTCCCATTGGTCATGGTTCCTAGCCAATGGAAGCTGCAGAGCCAGCACTTGGGTGGGGGCAGTGCGCGAAGCCTCCCTGGCCATCCCTGTACCTAAGGGCTGCAGGGACCTGGTGGCCACTTCTGGGAGCTATGTAGAACCAGGGCAGGTTGGGAGCCTGCCTGGGAGGGAGGGGGAGGAGTTGAGCAGCAGAGCCTGCGGATCTCCTGCCGTTCTCTCGCAGACCCCAGTTTGAGAAATGCTGATATAGAACCTTTTTCCTTCACTATATTATTATTGTCTTAGACCAATAAATCTGATGTTGGTTTATTTGGCCTCTGGAATATTTTTCATAAAGAACCAGTGTGGTCAAGCAATTGACTACAAAACTTATCAACACCATTCCTCACTGACAAAGTAGCACTCCATCCTTTCAGACTATAAAGAGCACCATGGGCATGCAGCATATTGGTACAGGAGGAGAAATTGTCCGACCATATCCTCAGTAAGGCAAACATCTCATTTAGAGGGCAGGCTTAGTGAACGCCAGCTGGCTACACCTCACCTGTACTCAATCACTGTACCTGCTCTGCCCAAACTACCCCATAGTTGCCAGATGTTACTACCCCCTGACCTTTGTCCTAAGGATTCCTTCTGGAACAGCCCCTTTGCAATAACTTCTGCCCTGTAGTCATGATAGATTATTGTGCTCCTCTGCTTGCACGACCAATGTAACAGCACAAAAATGAGGGGTCTGTGTTGTGATTCCTTTGGGCGCAGATACACTTCTCATATTGCCATGTGAGCTGTGGCAACCTGCTGCAAATAATCTTGTATCAGTCCGTACAGTTGTCCCCTACACAGTGAAGTGCAGTTGGGAATGCATGCAGACAAACGAGAATACAATCTGTGGGGCACAACGTATCATATGAAATGGCACATTTACTCAGTCATTCCTTATGCCTGATTATAGGACAGTCCAGGCTGAAATATACAGCACATCCTCAGTTCCAGGCAGCCAAAATGTAAGTTGCAAGGCTGAGCTGTGTGCACTTCCTTATTTCCAGAGGTTTAAGTATAAGTGCACTTCCCATTCTGCAAGGGCATGAGGCATGGCCAGTCAAACTTATTTTAGGCAGTGAATATAAAATCTAGCCTTTACATAATATTTTTCATTCAGAGACATCCCAAAGCACTTTAAAAGCTCACAAGAATATGTTGGGAGGAATTGCTGACATCTAATCATTTCAAGATCTCTTTCGAGAAACTCAAGACAATCTATGATATTTCTGGGCAGTGCAAAGCTTTCCCCATGCGCTTCCTTCCACCCCAATAGCATAGTAGCGTAAGCTCAAAAGTTTGTCTCTCTCACCAACAGAAGTTGGTCCAATAAAAGATATTACCTCATCTAACTTGTCTCTATAATATCCTGGGACCAACACAGCTACAACAAGACTGCATAGGCCTCTCCAGTCACTGATATGCTGATCAGTCACTAGGCGATAAAATATCGCCTTAGCATAGATAGATGGTCATCTTCTACCAGAGGCCTGGAAAAATTGTTCCTTCTTCTAACCAGGAGTCTTCAGCAGATTAACATCTTCTAATGCTGCCTGTGGGGTAGAAAAAGACGGTTACTCACCTTTGTATCTGTTGTTCTTCGAGATGTGTTGCTCATATCCATTCCAATTAGGTGTGAGCGCGCCGCGTGCATGTTCGTCGGAAGATTTTTACCCTAGCAACACTCAGTGGGTCGTCTGGCTCGCCCCCTACTGTGGTGCC
The DNA here is from genome assembly GCF_025201925.1 of Gopherus flavomarginatus. NCBI lineage: Eukaryota > Metazoa > Chordata > Testudines > Testudinidae > Gopherus > Gopherus flavomarginatus. The sequence goes on from NC_066620.1 coordinate 46,852,840, forward strand.
GGATATATATCCCTGCTGACCCAATGGCCCTTCAGTTCCTTCTTGCCGGTTACTCTGACAGAGGGGAAGGAGGTGGGTTTGGAATGGATATGAGCAACACATCTCGAAGAACAACAGTTACAAAGGTGAGTAACTGTCTTTTCTTCTTCGAGTGCTTGCTCATATCGATTCCAACTAGGTGACTCCCAAGCCTTATTTAGGCAGTGGGGTCGGAGTGAGATGTCGCAGAATGTAGAACTGCTGATCCAAATGCCGTGTCATCTCTGGACTGTTGAACCAGAGCGTAATGTGAGGCAAAGGCGTGGATCGAGGACCAGGTAGCTGCGTGACATATCTCCTGGATTGATACATGAGCCAGGAAGGCAGCAGATGAAGCCTGAGCCCTGGTAGAATGTGCGGTGAGGTGGCTCAAGGGAACATGAACCAAGTCATAACAAGTATGGATGCACGCCATCACCCAAGATGAGATCCTCTAGGAGGAGACAGGTAGGACCTTCATTTGGTCTGCCACCGTGATGAAGAGTTGGAGCATTTTACGAAAGGGTTTTGTCCGCTCGATATAAAATGTAAGTGCTCTACGGACATCTAGGGAGTGCAGTTGTTGTTCCCATCGTGATGAGTGTGACTTTGGGAAGAAGACCGGAAGGAAGATATCCTGGTTGATATGAAAGGCCGATACCACTTTAGGGAGGAAAGCCAAGTGTGCTCACAACTGCACCTTGTCCTTGTGAAACACAGTATACGGTAGGTCCATGGTGAGAGCCCTAATCTCGGAGACTCGTCTGGCCGATGTAATGGCTACGAGGAAAGCTGTCTTCCAGGACAGGTATAGTAGCGAGCAGGTTGCTAACAGCTCAAAAGGGGCAGACATAAGTCTGGTTAGAACCAGGTTGAGGTCCCAGGTTGGGGGCGGGATGGCGTACTTGGGGGTATAGGCGGTCCAAGCCCTTGAGGAACCTAGAAACCATAGGGTGTGAGAACACGGAGTGGCCACTTTCCCCTGGGTGGAAGGTAGAGATGGCCGCCAAGTGCACCCTCAGTGATGATACCACTAGGCCCTGTTGTTTGAGAGACCAGAGGTAGTCCAAGATGGTGGGGATCGAGACCTTGGTGGGAGTAACATTATGCATTTCGCACCAGCAGGAGAAACACTTCCCTTCGCCAGAGTGGAAGGTTTCCTGCTACCCAGGAGTACTTGTTGTACTGAGGCAGAGCAACGTAACTCGGACTGGCTTAACCACGCAGCAGCCATGCTGTGAGGTGAAGGGACTGCAGGTCTGGGTGGTGAAGTCTGGCGTGGTCCCGAGTTATGAGGTCTGGGTGAAGAGGCAGGGTAATTGGGTTGGCTATCGACAGGTCGAGCAGCATGGTGTACCACTGCTGCCTGGACCACGCTGGAGTGATCACGATGAACGAGCTCTGTCCCTGCGGAGCTTTATCAGGACCCTGTGAACCAGCAGGAACGGTGGAAAGGTGTAAAGCAGTTGGCTCGTCCATGGCATCAGGAAAGCATCTGAGATCGAGCCCAGGGAGAGGCCTTAGAAGGAGCAGAATATCTGGCATTTCCTGTTCTCGTGGGAAGCAAAGAGGTCTATACGGGGAAAGCCCCACTTCCGGAAAAAGGAATGAATAACGTCCGGACGAATCGACCACTCATGAGACAGAAAGGATCTGCTGAGTCGATCCGCCAGAGTGTTCTGAACCCCTGGGAGAAAAGACGCTACCAGGTCTATCGAGTGGGCTATACAGAAGTCCCAGAGCTCGATGGCTTCCTGACAAAGGGGGGAGGACTGTGTCCCTCCCTGCTTGTTTATGTAATACATGATCATTGTGTTGTCTGTGAACATTGAGACACAACGGCCTTGCAAATGCTGTTGAAACACGTGGCACGCAAGGCGGACTGCTCTCAGCTCTCGGACATTGATGCGCAAGGCCAGCTCCTGAGATGACCAAAGGCCTTGAGTGCGAAGATGGCCGAGGTGAGCACCCCAGTCGAGAGATGACACGCCCGTCGTCAGGGATATAGAAGGCTGAGGTGGATGGAACGGCATCCCTGCACACACCAGGGAGGGCGTCAACCACTAGTCGAGGGAGCCTAGGATGCTCGGAGGAATCGTGACGATCATGTCTATCATGTCTCTGCCCGGGTGGTATACCAAGGTGAGCCAAAATTGGAGGGGATGGAGGCGTAGCCTGGCGTGTTTGGTCACGAACGTGCAGGCAGTCATGTGACCAAGGAGACCGAGACAAGTGTGAGTCGAAGTTGTCGGGAAGTTCTGTAGGCCTCGGATAATTTTTACCATCGCCTGAAACCAAGGCTGTGGTAAGCAGGCTCTGGCGAGATTGGAGTCCAGGATGGCCCCAATGAAGTCTATCCTCTGTGTGGGAACCAGAGTGGATTTCTCTGTATTGATCATGAATAGGCCTAGATTCATGAATAGGTCCTTGATGATGTCCACATGATGGGTGACTTGTGCCTCGGAGGTCCCTCGAATGAGCCAATTGTCGAGATACAGAAAAACGTGTATCCAACGGTGGCGGAGGGAGGTGGCGACTACAGCCATGCACTTTGTGAATACTCTTGGGGCTGCAGAAAGGCCAAACGGAAGGACCGTAAACTGGAAATGTTGACAGTTCGCTACAAACCAGAGGTACCGTCTATGTGGAGGATAAATGGCGATGTGAAAATAAGCGTCCTTCATATCGAGGTTGGCATACCAATGTCCAGGATCCAAGGACAGGATAATGGTCCCTAGGGATACCATGCGGAACTTCAACTTTATCATGAACTTGTTGAGTTCTCGCAGGTCTAGGATAGGTCTGAGACCTCCCTTCGCCTTGGGGATTAGGAAATAGCAGGAGTAGAACCCCTTGCCCCTTTCGTCCCATGACAAGGAGTGTCCATACCTCTTGTAAGAGGAATTGCTCGTGAGAGGGGTCCCTGAAGAGGGATGAGGATGGGGGGTGAAAGGAGGGGCGAAATAAACTGGAGGTGGTACCCAAGTTCCACCGTGCGTAGGACCCAATGATCCGAAGTTAGCTGGGACCACGCAGGGAGGAAAAAGGAGAGGCAGTTGTAAAGGGGAGGGAAAGGATGCTGGAAAATAACTGGTATGCCGTCCTCGGGCGCACCTTCAAAAGTTTGGCTTTGGCCTCGTAGGTGGCTTGGAGGGACCCTGATTTTGGCCCCCTTGAGGTCCTGACTGCCGTCTATGACTGGCTCGACCACGCCTTCTGCCAAAGTCCTGCCTCTGTCTAGGAGGAGGGTAAGGGCGGTGAGGCTAGGGGTGTAAAGGCCGGCGCTGAGTCACTGGCGTGTGCATGCTGAGAAAGCGCATAACGACCCTGTTGTCCTTCAGGCTTTGCAGCCTAGGGTCAGTCTTTTCAGAATATAGGCCTCGACCATCAAAGGGCAAGTCCTGTATGGTATGCTGTAGTTCTGGCGGGAAGCCTGACACTTGAAGCCATGAAATGCATCTCATGGCAACTCCCGAGGCCAGAGTCCTGGCTGCAGAGTCTGCTGCATCCAGCGAGGCCTGGAGGGAAGTCCTCGTCACATTCTTCCCCTTCTCCAAGAGGGCAGCAAACTCTTGATGGTAGTTTTGACGGACTAACTCCATAAACTTGCCCACCGATGCCCAGAGGTTGTAGTTGCAGCGGCTAAGGAGGGCTTGCTGGTTTGCCAGCCGGAGTTGGAGGGCCCCTGCAGAGTATACCTTACGGCCCAGTAAGTCCATGCGCCTAAGCCTCCTTCCATTTTGGAGCCGGAGCTTGCCGGCCATGGCGTTCCCTCTCATTGACAGACTGTACGATAAGGGAGCAGGGAGGAGGATGGACGTACAGGTATTCGTACCCCTTAGAGGGCATCATGTACTTGTGCTCAACTCCCCTGGCAGTGGGTGGAATAGAGGCTGGAGACTGCCAGATAGTATCAGCATTGGCCTGGATCGTACGGATGAATGGTAAGGCCACTCTTGTGAGGGCGTCAGCCGACAGAATATCCACCACTGGGTCCTCTATCTCTGGTACCTCCTCTACCTGGAGATTCATATTGAGTGCCACACGTCTCAGGAGGTCCTGATGGGCCCTCAGGTCAATTGGAAGAGGGCCTGTAGAGGATGTCCCCGCCACCGCCTCATCAGGAGAGGAGGAAGAGGAGAGGCCAGGGACAAGTGGGTCCTGTGTGGACTCTTGCTCTTGGACAACCTCCGGCTCGAGTGGGATCTGGGACTCTGGTGGCTGAACAGGGGCTTCCTCCATACTGATAGGAGGGGGGCGGCTGATAGTCGCCTCCGGCACCCAATGCTCCGATGGAGCAGAGCGAGATGGGACTGGAGGTACACCTTGGGCCTGGTGATACGCCCAAGGTGTCCAGAATGACCACTGATGGGGGCCTTGATCTGGGGCCTTGGTCTTCTGGAAGATTCTGGTGGGCACATCGGAGTCACGGTCCTGTGCATAGGAACTGTCCACATGAGAGGACAACAGTGCGTTTCAGGATGGCCAAGGAGGGGCTGAAAACCCCTGGGAAGAGTCTCCCTCTATGACTGATCTCGCTCTGTGTGGCACCGGGGATCGGTACCGGGAGCCATACCGGTACCGGGAACGAGATCGGGACCTACAACCGGCGCGGTGCCGGGAGGTCGACCAGGATCTCGAAGCTCGGCGTCTGGAGTGGCTGTGAGAGTCACGGTGCTTGGAGCGGTGCCAGGAGCTGGATTGGTGCCGAGAGTACCCGGTTGGCGAACGGGACACTGATTGGTGCCGTGAGTGTGACCGGTACCGAGAAGGGGATCGGTGCAGGGACTGCGATCAGCGTCAGGACCAGGATCAGCGATGGGACCGAGAACGCCGGCAGGATCGTGATCGTCAGTGGTGCTGCTCTGCAGTGCCGACAGAGGGTGGTCTCATCAAGGCCGGCTTGCCTACAGATTGTATGACCCGCACCGGCGGTGCCGGGGGTTGAGGCAGGGCAGACTCTGTCATCGCGATCAGCTCCCTCGCCGTGGAAAATGTCTCCGGCGTGGAGGGAATAGTGAGCTCAACCACGGCTCTCGCCAGGGAGCTTTCAGGTACCGGACTCGACGGCCCTTGCGGGACTGGAATAGACGGTGCTAATGTTGTTGATGCCGCGGCAGGTGTAGGTGCCAGGTGGTCCGATCTAGCCGGGTGCTCTGGCTGTGGTGCAGGTGGCACGGAAGCAGCGGGAGTCTTATGTCTGTTCACCTGTGAGGAGAGAGAACGGTGCCGAGCAGACACCGGTGCCGGCGATGGTCGGTGCCGAGAGGCCTTAGCAGCACCGGTGCAATCCGGTGCCGAAGAAGCGCTTCTGCCAGTGGATTGTCCAGCGCTCGGTGCCGAGGGCAGAGGAGTGAGAGCTGCCTCCATCAGGAGCTGTTTGAGATGAAAGTCTCGCTCCTTTTTCATCCTCGGCTTGAAGGCCTTGCAGATCCGGCACCTATCGGCGAGGTGGGATTCCCCAAGGCACTTAAGGCAGGAGTCATGGGGATCACCAGTTGGCATCGGCTTGTGACAGGCCGAGCACGGTTTGAAACCCAGTGAACCGGGCATGGCCCCGGGCACCGGGTGCAGGGAAGGGGCTAATCCCCGAACCCCTCTTAACTATATACACTAACAATGTTATAAAAATGAATAAGAATTAACTGCAACTATAGAAATTTGAACCATATACACAAGAATAAGGAGAGAGAACTACGAGTAGCTAGGGAAGTGGAGATCAGCTAAGCCATGCTCCACTGTTCCAATGACCGACATGGGCAGTAAGAAGGAACTGAAGGGCCATTGGGTCAGCAGGAGTATATATCCGGCACCATGGCGGCGCCACTCTAGGCGACCCAGCTGACCCACCGAGTGTTGCTAGGGTAAAAATCTTCCGACGAACGTGCACGTGGCATGCGCACACCTAATTGGAATCGATATGAGCAAGTACTCAAAGAAGAAGGAATGTTTCAAGTCGTAGAGCACCAAGTGATTTTATCTAAAAAAATCAATGAAAATTTATAGTTTAGAGAAACGGTAGGCCAAATCTTAGTAATCGTCTCTCAACGTGACTTCAGAGATGTGACTCCCACTATTTTAGTCACATGGGATTCTCTCCCATTGTAATGCTAACAGACCCTGGTCATCAGCAGGCAGGATCAAACCAGGGATCTTGGTGCATAAGCCTCTACCTTATGAGCTAAAAGCCAACAGGCTGTTAGCTAAGGCTGTAGAGTAGATTCATTTTATCGCTCTAAGTGATCTCAGCATCACTAGATGGGACAGAACACCACACCCTGGTGGTGAGTGGGTTACACCATGCTTTAGGGATACCATGATTAACTAAGCAAAATAATAATAATACAGTCATAGGTAACAATTATGATTAAAGAAAGAAAACCCACAAGCAAGCAAAAATGGTTCTGTCATAGACAACTAAAGCAGTTTATAGATGAGCAAAATAATTTAATTTAAGGGTTGGTGAATTCTTTTTGATGTATTTGTCATGGGATCCCCGGGGTTCAGCATGGACTGTGGAACCGCTGTGCCCCTTTAACTCTCCAGCCTGGGCTGTCTCTCACAATGCTTTGATAGTGACAAGCAGCAAGCCCCTCCAGGCGCTGTTATCTCTCAGCACAACCGCATGTGGAACCCCACACCCAGCTAGATTGCATGAATGCTCCCAGATCCCTAATATCAATATTATTGATAACTTAAATAGCTTATTACTGATTAATGGTGAGCAATCTTAACTAAGTCCTATGAAACCAAATAAAATATTTAACTCAGCTAAAAAAAGTCATTCAGGGAGTTGTCTTGAGACAAGTATCTTAAATCCAAATTAAATCCCATAGTTTCTGCCTGTTTACTAAATTAGCTTATGTCTCCTCTCCAGAAACACATTATGTAAACAATTTGGTATTTAACAACAGAGGCTGTTAATACCTTAATTTACAATAGCATTTCAATATGCCATTAAAATCACGACAAGAAAATGTATATCTGATTCCTTGGGGTGTTTTGCTAACTTAATCTAGCCCTGGATGCTGAAGGAACAGTGCTGAACTCGAAGTTGCTGCTGCTTCTTGCTGCTCTTCTGTGCTCCTTTTTGCTCTTTGGCTAATTGCTGTTCCTTGTTTGCTCGCAGAGATGAACAGGAGGAGTTGTGAGGAGTCCTGCAAAGCTGAGGAATGAGAGCAGCCTGTGCTGGTGGTTTGCTTAATTCAGTAAGTTTTATATTCCTTTCCTTTCATAGCTTTACTGGAGGAGGAAAGCATGCCTATTTCAGAGCTTGGCTGACTTAAAAAATTAGCAGCTGTCATTCTTCCACTGGCTCAGCACTTTTCTGAGATTGTCAGCAGTTTCAGCTCATGCATAGATGATCTACTACAACAGATGCAGCAGGGTTGTAATTTTTCCTCAGCTTGATAGTTATACTGCCTTTGTTGTGGGAGATTATCAGAACATCTTTGAAGTTTGAGTTTTCTTTTATTTGGTCCATTTTCTGATATATCCCTTTAGTTCCTTGCTAGCTTATTGGAGTTGAAATTCTGCTTCAAACGGGTGCAAATACCTGTATGTCGTATATTTGTTTTCAGTTTTCAAAAGTATTTTTTAAACTTTATTACTCCTTAAATAAAGTTTTTAAACTTGAATAGTCATTAAAGAAGTTATTGTTCCTTCTCAACAATCTTTGGATACGTGACTTGTCTCTCTCAGTTTGGTAAAGAAGTAGTTTAAGCCAGATAATCAGTTAAATTCCCTAATTAATATCAATATTCTATACTAAAATGGCTTTTACATGAGTAACCAGTTGTAGCATCAAATGACCTTACTATATTGCACATAAACCATGCCACTGTTCACATACAATGATATAAGGAAGTTATTACATTAGAAGGTTTGCAGTTAGAGACAAAGCACTTGCAAATATACATCTCAAAAGAAGCTGATGAATTCTTAAGCATTTAAGTGACAGGCATAGGTTTTTCAACTTCAAGTGGAACATGAATTTAGAAGTTACAAAGATCTGCTACAAAACATTCCCCATCCATAAATGTTTTCCATAATATTTGAAGAATTAAGTCTTTAGAGAGTTTATAAAAGGGGTTAATTTTAACAGGATCTTTTCAAGCATACTTTCTGTGTGTTTGAAACCAACATTTTTTTCTTGCAAAGAGAGTGGGGTTGTAAAAGGCCTACTTTTATGGCTCTTGATAACACAATACACCCCTAAACTTTCCTACAACGTTCTTTGCTTGAGATAAAACTCATCTCTATAGTAGACTTGCATCTCATACCAGATGTGCTTTGGTCCTTTGTCCAAAATGACCCTTAGATTTAAAATCTGCCATTTGCAGTACATTTACAACTTGCAATTAAAAACTTCACTAAAACATTCTATAGAAAATATAAAACTTAACAACCGAAGTTTACGTACATCTTTCAAAACATAACAATATAGAAAGTTAAGGCACAATAGAACTTATAAAAGCTGCATTTCCGAGTAAACACAGAGATATTATGGTGGTGGGGTGGTTATCTTCCTTCGACACTTCGGTAATTTGTCAGTAGTTGACAGAAGGCAGATTTCTTTAACTTGAACATTTCATACAATTAAATAAGCAACTGATAGCATAAGACTGTGTTATTATTTTTCTAAGAATCCTGTATAAATATTGAGTATATTTAAAATTCATAAAGGTGCAAGCAAGTTTGTAATGACTTAATATTATAAGAATAAATTATAATAGTTTTACTGATAACTATTTTTGACTTAATATTGAGGTCTGTCTCCTACATATCACTGCCTGAAATAGTATTAAGACCACTACTGGTAAAAGGTCCTTGGCCTGTGGGTCCCAAGACCCTCCTCTCTAGGCCAAAAACATGTATTGATTTTTTAAATAAAATAAATATAAAGATTTACTTCATGGGCTGGTGACCTGAAATGCAGCTGCTTCTGAACAGGCAAATGTGGGCAGATGGAATAAAGGCATGCTACCAGGTAGATAAAAGTATTAACTTGTGGCCTTATTTTGATGTGGAACATGAAAAGGGAAGGAACTTTTTTTTCTTTTCCTGGACAAAAATGTAATATCCTCTTTCATTGCCTTGGCAGGGCCTTCTATCTCTGCCGGACCAAGGCAGCCACCTAGCCTCTTTGAGCAAGGACAATGAACCAAAGGGAGAAAAGACAAAGGGTAGGGATGACCTGCTGCAGGACATGCAGAGGGATTCTGACCACAGGTTGAACCAACAGCTGAAATTCCAGCAGCAAATGATGAAGCAGAAGAGGAAAAGGGAGGTAACGAACTGGGAGAGGGAGGAGAGGCTGGTGGCAGAGTACTTTGAGCATGACAGCGTGAGAATGGAGCAGGAGCTGACAGCAGCACAGAGAACTCATTGACCAAGACTGGGAGCAGCAGAGGTAAATGTTTGAATGACTGTTCACTGTGATGGTCAGCAAGCAACAGACCCTAATACCTGCATCAACACCATCCCCAGAGAAGCCTCCTCCACACTCCACATCTTGCAGCCAATGTAGCCACTGTACAATTGCGGGGGGCAGGGTAGGCAAAGATTCAGCTGATGAACTCCTGGAATGGAAGTGTGTATGATTAGATGTACCCTGTTCACTCTGTCCCCGTCCAGCCACAGTAGAGAACAGCTACACTGGTGGTGGCAATTCCAATTCCAGTGGCATTGCACAGATTGGCGTCACTGTTGGTTTTCATTGTACATTGCACTTTTCACTTTTATTAACAATTACACTCTCTAGTATTGGCAGTTGGAACACTTGCATTTGTTTTAAATAAAGTACTTCGTTGTACAATTCATTGGGGTCTTAGTACTTGGAAAACAAAGAGTAGGCAGGAAGTTTAAACCAAATTCTCATAATTATAGCAAATAGATAAATTCAGATGCACACTACAACACTACAGCATCACATTGCTCCGTGCATTTCCCAGCAGAAAGCAAGGATATGTGGGTGTACAAAGCATCCTTTACTTCCCTGTATCTCTTGGACCCAACCCCAGTGACCAGCTCTCCAGTACATATCACACCAGGTGGACAACTATCTTCACCTTCAGTGTTCACCCCACCTTTGGACTATTCTGAGCAGGAGTCCTCTGACTCCTGGATCTCTGTTCAGGGATCTCCTACCTTCCATAGAAGAGACTTCTTCCCTGTTACCTACCCTAAAAGGGAAATTCCAAGGGAGAAACTATCATGAGCCCTGCCTCACTGGTATGACCAGCAGTGGATGCTTCAACTTCTACCTTATGGACCCCCTCAATGCCCTTCTTAAGACCCATGGACTCTCTATTACCATCAGTTCTGAACCACCCAAAGGCAGGCCTAGGTATCAAAAGAAGAGACTACCTATGGTGACTGCTAACACCACACAACTGTCCTCTTCATCCAACCATCAATTTGGATGGTTTGGTTGAGGGCTTGGAACATCCCCACCTCATGAATGTTCAGTTGCACTCACCTCCCTCCCTTTGGAGATGATTCTCCCATTTTCAACCTGCTTGGGGACAGATTACATCTGACAGATGGGTGTTGGAGGCCATAAAATCAGGTTTCTCAATCTATTTCACCTCCATCCCCCACCCCACCCTCTTTACCGAGCCTGTTCATCTCATGAACAGTTACTGAGACAAGAAGTCATCTCTCTTCTATGCATAGGATCCATAGAAACAGTTGCATTCCAGCAGAGAGGGAAGGGATTCTACTCCAAGTATTTCCTGGTACCCTAAAAAAACAGAGGATGGAGAGACCAATATTAGATCTCACACTGATAAACACCTTTGTGGAATCACAGAAATTGAGGATGGTGACTCACAGATATTATTCCATAGTTAGATTCCAGGAATTGGTTCATGGCCCTCAACCTACAGGACATATATTTTCATGTCACAATTATCCCCTCTCACAAAAGGTTCTTTGTTTTACAAGCAGTCAGGGTCACTTCCAGGATTGAGTGTTTCCCTTTGACCTCTCCTCTGTCTCAAGGGTATTCCTAAAGATCATAGCAGGGATAGCTGCTTACCTACGGTGGCCGGGGATAATAGACTTCCCCTATTTTGATGACGAGCTGCTCAAGGGCCAGTCATACAATGACATTCTCTGCAGTACAGACAGCCATATCCCTGTTCCACAGGCTAGGCCTCCAAGTCAACATTAAGTCCACTTTGAGCACAGTACAATAGATATTCTTTATAAGGCCTTCTTTGAACACCCTAACAGCTAGGGCTTACCTTCCCACAGACATTAAAAACCTAATTTCGAAGATTTAAATAACCCCACAGATGTTGACAAGAAATTGTCTCCAACTATTAAGACATATGGCAATTTATAACCCAACATGGGCAGGTTATACCTGTAATGCTTCCAGGGATGGGTCAAAAAAGTTTACACTCCAAACAAACACAGTCTAAATAAAATATCCCTTAATGGGTTCTGGACTCACTCAATTGGTGGAAAGACCCACCTAAAGTGTGTGCAGAAGTTCCTTTCAACCAGCCTCCTCCAACACTCACCATAAGTTCAGATGCATCCTCGTGGGGTACGGAGCACATCTAGGGGCACACATCATTCAGGGTAAATGATCTACCCAAGAGTCTCATCTTCACATCAACCTACTGGAATCCAGAGCAGTCAGGAATCCTTACATATACTTTCTCCCCTTCATCAGGAGCCAATCCATAAAAGTCATGACAGACAATATATCCTCCATGTTTTACATAAATCATCTGGGGAGCAGGAAAGAGTGATCCCTATCCTTCTGTGCTAAAGCAGTGAAACTGTACAGCCAAACACATCCTTATTTCAGACTTTTACCTTCCAGGCATTCCACACACCATCACCAATAATCTGAGTAGGCGCTTGTCCCAAGATTACAAATGGGACCTCGATTCTCAAACACATGTTTCTAATTTGAAGTTTTTCAGAAGTGGATATCTCTGTAATTCCCACTAACAGTAAGTGCTAGAAATTCTAGTGCTAGTCGAGACGGGGGCTGGGTCACCAGTCTCTAGGGGGCACATTTCTCACCTCTTGGAGAAACAGTCTTTTTGATGTGTTTCCACGTAGAGCAAAGGTCATTCTAGTTGCTCCAATTTAGCCAAGACAAGTATGATATCCTTACCTGATTCGCCTCGCTGCTGATCCATTCTTCACCTGTTATCTCAGAACTCCAGGTGGATTTCCCCCCACCAATCTGGGAATTTTTCGACGCAGAGCCTGGTCTCTCAATGATTCTCAGAATAGAGGTTTCCTGCTTATCAGAAGAACAACAGGTCCTATTAAATAGCAGAAAGGTTTCTATTAGAACTGTTTATCTTCAAAAAGGAAGAGATTTCACCACTGATGTGACCAATGTTTTCACCAGTTCATTCTCTCTGTGCTGTTCTTGATTACCTGTTGGAGTTAAAATGTCAGGTCTTTCTAGGAGTTTGGTTAAAGTTCATTTAGCTGCTATCACACCCTTCCATTGAGGGAAGACTGAAAAAATTGGGTTTGTTTAAACTGAAGAAGAGAAGACTGAGCGGGGACATGAGAACAGTTTCAAGTACATAAAAGGTTGTTACAAGGAGGAAAGAGAAAAAATGTTCTTCTTAACCTCTGAGGATAGAACAAGCAGCAATGGGCTTAAATTGCAGCAAGGGCGGTTTAGGATGGACATTAGGAAAAACTTCCTGTCACAGTAGTTAAGCACTGGAATAAATTGCCTAGGGATGTGGTGGAATCTCCATCACTGGGGCTTTTTAAGAGCAAGTTGGACAAACACCTGTCAGGGATGGTCTAGATAATACTTCTTCCTGCCTTGAGCGCAGGGGACTGGACTAGATGACCTCTCAAGTTCTATGTTCCTATGATTCTATGATTCACCTGTGGAGGAATTTTCAGTATTTGCCCACCTCACAAAGACAAGGTTTATTAAAGGTTTTGATTAATATATAACCACAGTTAAAGAAGTTTTCCCTGTATGGGATCTAAACTTGGTCCTTAATTGCCTTATAGATTCTTAGATTCTAAAGCATGAAGAATTATAACCTGATTGATGTAGAAAAGTTTGGGTAAAAAATTAGGATGTGGTCATAAGAAGACTTTTCCTTAAAGAAAACTGTATAGTAATCTACCATTAATGTCTCCAGTTCCCCAACCTGTGGGCAGAAGTTATGGCCACCTAAAATACCATTCAATTAGTAAAAATATGGTTAGTTGGGTTTCTGATGACCACATGGTAAACTGCCTGACAGACTTATGACAGATTTATGTGCAGTACTAGGGAGGGGCCAGTGGGTACCAATGCCATAGGAAAAGGTAGGAGAGGTCCTGGACACCATATTTAGGCTGCTAGGTAAGAAATTAAAGTCCAGGATCTCCATGGTAACTTTCTTTGAAATATTTCTGATTTCTCACACAGGGCCAGTAAGACAGGCAGAACTGCAGGGCATCAATGTGTGGATAAGACAATGGTGTGAGGGGGAGGGTTTTAAGTATAATAAGAACTGGGGAACCTTTGGGAACAGGAGGAGCCTATACAGAAAGAATGGGCCCCACCCAGATCAAAATGGAACCAGGCTGCTGACATTTAAAGTTAAAAAGATTGTAAAGGTTTTTTTAAACTAAGGGCTCAGGTAAAGGCTACAGGTGTGGAGCAGCACAAGGTTTGGACAGAGACATCCCTTTAGGGATGAATTTATTAAAAGGATGAACTCTATAGTCCAGTAAAGAGGAAGGAAAGAAGTGGTAAAGTACAGGTAGGAGCTAGCGAGGAGCAGTCAAATGTAAAAAAGTCCCACTTAAATATAACACATGAAGAGAAGCAGCTGAATATTGACAAAATGTACAAGTGCTTATATACAAATGCTAGAAGTCTAAATACTAAGATGGGCGAACTAGAGTGCCTGGCATTAAATGAGGATATTGACATTACAGGCATCATGGAAACTTGGAGGAAGGTGGATAAGTACTGGGACACAGTAATACCAGGATACAAAATATATAGGAATGACAAGATATGTTGCACTGGTGGGGGAGTGGCACTATATGTGAAAGAAAGCATAGAGTCAAATAAAGTAAAAATCTTAAATGAACCAAACTGTATCCAAATTCTATGGATAGAAATTCCATACTTGAACAATAAGAGTATAGCAGTAGGAATAGGCTACCAACTACCTGACCAGGATTGTGACAGTTACTGTGAAATGCTCAGGCAGATTAGGGAAGCTGCAAAGACAGAAAATACAATAATAATGGGAGATTTCAGCATATGAAACTGCAAGCCCAATAGCAAGGATTTTTAATTAATCTGTAGACTTGGAGGTCATATCCAATAACTGGAGAATTCCTGATATAGTTCCTATTTTTAAGAAAGGGAAAAAATGTGATCTTGGAAACTACAGGCTTTTTAGTTTGACCTCAATTGTATCCAAGGTCTTGGAACAAATTTTGAAAGAGAAAATAGTTAAGGACGTAGAAGTGAATGGTAATTATGATAAAATGCAACATGGGTTTACAAAAGCTAGATCATGTCAGACCAACCTGATCTCTTTTTTTGAGAAGATAAAAGATTTTTTTAAACAAAGGGAATGCAGCAGATTTAGTCTACCTACATTTCAGGAAGGCATTGATATAGTCCCACACGGGAAAAAGATTAATGCAAACTGGAACAGGTGCAGAGAAGGGCTACTAGGGTGATCTGAAGAATGGGACACCTACTTTATGAGAGGATACTCAAAGAGCTTGACAAGTTTAGCCTGACTAAAAGAAGTCTCAGGGGAGATATGATTGCTCTCTATAGATATCTCAGAGGGATAAATACCAGGGAAGGAGAGGAGTTATTTAAGTTAAGCACCAATGCGGACACAAGAACAAATAGATATAAACTGGCCATCAACAAGTTTAGGCTTGACTAAGGTTTCTAACCATCAGAGGAGTGAAGTTCTGGAACAGCCTTCCAAGGGGAGCAGTGGGGACAAAAAACCCAAGTGGCTTCAAGAATTAGCTTGATAAGTTTATAGAGGGGATGGTATGATAAGACTGCCTACAATAGCATGTAGCCAAGCTGTGACTGCTAGCAGCAAATATCTCCAGTGGCCGGTGATTGGACACTAGATGAGGAGGGCTCTGAGTTATTACCAAGAATTCTTTCCCAGGTGTCTGGCTGGGCAGGGCCACCCGGGGGGGGGGGCAAAGGGGCAATTTGCCCCAGGGGCCCCGCAAGCCCTAGACCAGCGGTGGTCCGGGTCTTCGGCAGCGGGAGGGGCCCTTCAGTCGCTCCGGATCTTCAGCAGCATTTCAGCAGCCGGGGGGGGGGGAAGCTTCAGTCTGCCGAAGACGCAGAGCGACTGAAGCGCCCCCCGCCGCCGAAATGCCGCCGAAGACCTGGACTGCCGCCAGGTGAGTACAAGCGCTGCAGCTCCGCCACTTTGCCCCAGGCCCCCTGAATCCTCTGGGCTGCCCTGTGGCTGGGTGGTTTTGCCCACATGCTTAGGGTCTAACTGATTGCCATATTTGAGGTCAGGAAGGATTTTCCCCCCAGGTCAGATGGGCCTTGGGTTTTTTCGCATTCCTCTGCAGCATGGGACATGGATTATTTGCTGGTTTAAACTAGTGTCAATTGTGGATTCTCTGTAACTTGAAGTCTTTAAATCAAGATTTGAGGAGACTTCAATAACTCAGCCAGAGGTTAAGGGGTCTATTACAGGAGGGGGTGGATGAGGTTCTGTGGCTTCCAATGCGCACGGAGGTTAGATGAGAGGATCACGATGGTCCCTTCCGACCTTACAGTTTCTGAGTCTAAATGGATAAATTAAACCAATGGTTCTCAAAATTTTGTACTGGTGACCCTTTTCACATAGCAAGTCTCTGAGTGTGACCCCCACCTTGTAAATTAAAAACACTTTTTTATATATCTAACACCATTATAAATGCTGAAAGAAAAGTGGGGTTTGGGGTGGAGGTTGAAAGCTTATAACCTCCCATGTAATAACCTGGTGACCCCCTCAGGGATCCTGATCCCCAGTTTGAGAACCCCTGAATTAAATAGTAATAAGTCACCAGGATCAGATGGTATTCACCCAAGGGTTCTGAAGGAACTCAAATATTAAAGTGCAGAACTGTAGTATGTAACCTCTCTCTTAAATCAGCCTGCATACCCAATGACTGCAGAGTAGCTAATGAAATGCCTATTTTTTAAGAAGGCTACATAGATAATCCTGGTCATTACAAGCCAGTAAGCCTAACTACGGTATGGGCAAATTGGTTGAAACTGTAGTCAAGAATAGAATTAAAAGACACATAGTAGAACATGTTATGTTGGGGAAAGAGTCAACACAGCTTTTGTAAAGTGAAATCAGGCCTCACCAATCTATTGGAATTCTTTGGGGGAAAGGTGAACAAACGTGGACATGTGTGATCCAGTTGATATTGGGTAGCTGGACTTTCAGAAAGCCATTGACAAGGTCCCTCACCAAAGGGTCTTAATCAAAATAAGAAGTCATGGGATAAGAGAGAAGGTCCTCTCATAGATTAGTAACTGGTTAAAAGATAGGAAACAAAGGATAGAAATAAATGGTCTAGACCCAAGTAAACCCTGCAGTGAAGATATAACTTCAGGGTCAGGCCCACTCTTCTCAGATGTTGATATTCAGAATCAATTTTATATTAACCTTTCCAGAGAGCTAATTTCTCAGAAAATTTATGTTACGTTTTCAATGGTCTACTAATAAATTCCAATATATTATGAGATTCTTGAAAAATTCACGAGGAAAAATAATTCTCTCTCCATTCATTTCCCCAGTATCAAATATGATCAAATTTCCTGTTAACAGGGAATTACCAATTATAAAGGGTTTTCTAGCGTGGTACCAAAGTTCTCAGCCCAAGACTATTCAAAAATTTTAATAATGAACATGGTTTAAACAAGAAACATACAGTTTTCACAGGATAAGGGAAAATTGTATAAAAATCCAATATGAAACACACTTGGTTTTAGCAAGCTTTGGACCATATTTAAAAAACTTTCAAGTACACATAAAATGGTATTGAAAATGCCTTTTAGGTTTTTGCACATATATTTATTGAAAACTCTGCGTTTCACAGTATGACTCTAGTAGGATCAGTAATTACAAGAATACCTTATGATAGATCAGATTGTGTTCCATAAAAACAGCCCACATAACTGATGTTAGACACACTGCTACTACTGAAGGCACTCAGATTCTACGTTGATGAGGGGGATACCAGAACCTGAATTGAAAAGAACAGTTTAACCTGATTTTCATTCTACACAGAATCACAGACATTAGATCATCTATTTTTGTCAATCCCCTTTTCAGTGCAAGATGTTTCCCTACAATCTACTTTCTAGCAGGGAGAAATCATATTATTTGAGAATTGGACTCTATCTCCATTCATATTTTTCCACTTGCTCCTTAGCTTGAAAATGTTAGGATTTTTAAGTTGCAAAGATTGAACCTTCCTTATTTTCCCCAGTTTTCTGCATAATCATCTGAGACAGCAAGCAGAGAAACTTCAGAGGATGAAACGAAAGAATCTTTTATTAGCTATTGTAGGTTACAATTCTGGCTGCTTGTACCTCAAGGAATACCACTCTACCAATTACAGTTGTGAACCACTAATTATTCTTCCTCTGAGTAATAACAGGCATTTTACAGATCCTTGTTTCATTTTTTATGCATATATGCATTTGCTTAAACTCTTCCCCTGTAATTTTGCAAAAAAAAAAAAACATCAGCTAGTTTAAACAGGAATATCAAACACGCTGTCAGACTGCTACGTATAAATACCTGCAGTACTCACAGAATCACAGAAATGTAGGGCTGCAGAGATCATCAAGTCCAGCCCCCTGCACTGTGGCAGAACCAAATAAACCCAGACCATCCCTGACAGGTGTTTGTCCAACTTCTTTTTAAACACTTCTAATGATGGGGACTCCAATGACCTCCCTTGGAAGCCAATTCCAGAGCTTAACTACACTTAAAGTTAGAAAGCTTTTCCTCATACCTAACCACAATCTCCCTTGCTGCAGATTAAGCCCATTACTTCTTGTACTATCTTCAGTGGACCTGGAGGACAATTGATCACCCTCCTCTTTATAAAAGCCCTTTATAAAAACACATTGGAAGACTTACCAGGTTGCCCCTCAGCCTTCTTTTCCCAAGACTAAACATGCCCAGTTTTTTTAACCTTTCCTCAGAGATCAGGTTTTCTAAACCTTTACTCATTTTTGTTGCTCTTCTCTGAATTCTTTCCAATTTGTCCACATCCTTATCTAATTCATATACCTCATAGGGAAAAAGAGGGAGTTGAACTAGGTGTAATAACCTTAGTCCCAGATTTGGACCTTAGCGTCCAAAATATGGGGGTTAGCATGAAAACCTCCAAGCTTAGTTACCAGCTTGGACCTGGTACCTGCTGCCACCACCCAAAAAATTAGAGTGTTTTGGGGCACTCTGGTCCCTCTGAAAAACCTTCCCTGGGGACCCCAAGACCCAAATCCCTTGAGTCTCACAACCAAGGGAAATAATCCTTTTTCCCTTCCCCCCTCCAGGTGCTCCTGGAGAGATACACCGACACAAGCTCTGTGAAACTACACAGAGGGACTCCCCCTCTCCGTTCCCAATCCTGGAAACAAAAAGTACTTTCCTATTCCCCCAGAGGGAATGCAAAATCAGGCTAGCGATCCAACACACAAATCTCCCCTTGATTTCTTCCTCCCACCAATTCCCTGGTGAGTACAGACTCAATTTCCCTGAAGTAAAGAAAAACTCCAACAGATCTTAAAAGAAAGCTTTATATAAAAAGAAAGAAAAATAAGTACAAATGTTCTCTCTGTATTAAGATGATACAACACAGGGTCAATTGCTTAAAAGAATATTGAATAAACAGCCTTATTCAAAAAGAATACAAATCAAAGCACTCCAGCACTTATATTCATGCAAATACCAAAGAAAAGAAACCATAGAACTTACTATCTGATCTCTTTGTCCTTACACTTAGAAACAGAAGACTAGAAGGTAGAAACTACTTCTCCAAAGCTCAGAGAAAGCAGGCAGGCAGACAACAAAGACAAAGACACTCAATTCCCTCCACCCAAAGTTGAAAAAATCCGGTTTCCTGATTGGTCCTCTGGTCAGGTGCTTCAGGTGAAAGAGACATTAACCCTTAGCTATCTGTTTATGACATGCCCCCCAAATTGCAGACAGTGGGGAAGCTCACTGGCGGCGATTTCCTTCTAGAACTTGAAAATAAACAGATTAATACAACACATGCACCTTTATATATACTACTAAGTATATAACTAACAGACTTTTACATTTTAAGAACACTTTTTAACTACTGAATTTTGGGAAACTCTCACGGGAGAGTGCATCAGCTACTTTGTTATAAGCTCCTGTGATGTGTTGAATTTTAAAATCAAAATCTTGGAGAGCTAAACTCCAACGAAGAAGTTTCTTGTTGTTCCCCTTGGCAGTATGAAGCCACTTTAGTGCAGCATGGTCAGTTTGTAGTTGGAACCGCCGTCCCCAAACATATGGGCGTAGCTTTTCCAGGGCGTACACAATGGCATAGCATTCCTTTTCACTGACTGACCAGTGACTTTCCCTCTCAGACAGTTTCTTGCTGAGAAACACGACAGGATGGAAGTTGTGATCTGTTGCTTTCTGCATGAGCACTGCTCCTATACCACGCTCAGATGCATCGGTGGTTACTAGGAATGGCTTGTCAAAATCCGGGGCCCTGAGCACAGGGTCAGACATGAGCGTTGCCTTAAGTTGGGTAAAGGCCTTTTGACACTTATCAGTCCACTTAACTGCATTTGGCTGGGTCTTTTTGGTCAGGTCGGTCAGTGGGGCAGCGATTTGGCTGTAGTGGGGTACAAATCGCCTGTAGTATTCGGCCAAGCCTAAGAAAGATTGGACCTGCTTCTTGGACCGTGGGACAGGCCACTTTTGGATAGCATCCACCTTGGCCTGTAGGGGGTTTATGGTTCCTCGACCCACCTGGTGCCCCAGGTAAGTCACTCTGTTTTGGCCTATTTGACACTTTTTGGCCTTAACAGTTAGTCCTGCCTGCCTGATGTGCTCAAAGACCTTTTCCAGGTGTAGTAGGTGTTCGGGCCAGGAGTCTGAAAAAATGGCCACATCATCGAGGTAGGCAACTGCAAATTTTCCCAGTCCAGCTAGTAGACCATCTACCAGCCTCTGGAAGGTGGCGGGTGCATTTCGAAGGCCGAAAGGAAGGACATTGAATTCATACACCCCCGCATGGGTGACGAATGCTGACCTCTCCTTGGCAGGTTCATCTAGCGGTACTTGCCAGTACCCCTTGGTTAAGTCTATTGTAGAGATGAACTGGGCACGTCCCAACTTTTCCAATAGCTCATCGGTACGTGGCATTGGATAGTTGTCCGGACGAGTTACAGCATTTAGCTTACGGTAGTCCACGCAAAAGCGTATTTCTCCATCTGGTTTGGGTACCAGAACCACTGGAGATGCCCATGCACTGGTAGATGAGCGGATTATACCCATCTGTAGCATGTTCTGGATCTCCTGTTCTATAGCAGCTTGGGCATGAGGAGACACTCGGTAGGGTGGGGTTCTGATTGGGTGAGCATTACCTGTATTAATGGAGTGGTATGCCCGTTCAGTCCGTCCTGGGGTGGTTGAGAACAATGGGGCGAAGCTAGTGCACAGCTCCTTGATTTGTTGCCGCTGCAGACGTTCCAGGGTGGTTGAGAGGTTCACCTCTTCCACGCCACCGTCTTTTTTCCCGTCGTAGTAGACACCGTCAGGCCACTCAGCATCCTCTCCCTGGACTGTAAACTGACAAACCTGTAAGTCTCTGGAATAGAAAGGCTAGAGAGAATTAACATGGTACACTTTAGGCTTTAGTGAGGAATTGGGAAATGCTATGAGGTAGTTTACAGCTCCCAGGCGCTCTTGGACCGTGAATGGCCCTTCCCATGATGCTTCCATTTTATGGGCCTGTTGCGCCTTCAAGACCATAACCTGGTCTCCTACCTTGAAGGAACGTTCTCTGGCATGTCTGTCATACCAGGCCTTTTGCTCTTCTTGAGCATCCTTTAGGTTCTCTCTAGCAAGGGCTAAAGAGTGTCGGAGGGTGCTTTGTAGGTTGCTTACAAAGTCCAGAATGTTAGTTCCTGGAGAAGGCGTAAACCCCTCCCATTGCTGCTTCACCAACTGTAATGGCCCCTTAACCTCGTGACCATACACAAGTTCAAATGGTGAAAACCCTAAACTGGGATGTGGTACAGCCCTGTAGGCAAACAGCAACTGCTGCAACACTAGGTCCCAATTATTGGAGAATTCGTTGATGAATTTTCGTATCATGGCCCCCAAAGTTCCATTGAACCTTTCAACCAGGCCATTGGTTTGATGGTGGTACGGGGTGGCAACCAAGTGATTCACCCCATGAGTTTTCCACAGTTTTTCCATGGTCCCTGCCAGGAAATTAGACCCTGAATCTGTAAGGATGTCAAAGGGCCAACCTACCCTGGCAAAGATGTCTGTTAGGGCCAGGCACACAGTGTTAGCCCTGGTGTTGCCTAGAGCTACTGCTTCTGGCCATCGGGTAGCAAAGTCCACTAAAGTTAGTACGTACTGCTTTCCTCTGGGCGTCTTTTTTGGG
The DNA here is from genome assembly GCF_025201925.1 of Gopherus flavomarginatus. Taxonomy (NCBI): domain Eukaryota; kingdom Metazoa; phylum Chordata; order Testudines; family Testudinidae; genus Gopherus; species Gopherus flavomarginatus. Next base: position 46,874,533 of record NC_066620.1, read on the forward strand.
AAAGGGCCCAGAATATCCACAGCTACTCGCTGAAATGGGACCTCAATTATGGGGAGTGGCTGGAGAGGGGCCTTGACCTGGTCTTGAGGCTTACCCACTCTTTGGCATACCTCACAAGACCGGACATACTTGGCAACGTCCTTGCCCATCCCCTCCCAGTGGAAGGACTTCCCCAACCGGTCCTTGGTTCTGTTCACCCCAGCATGGCCACTGGGATGATCATGGGCTAAGCTTAAGAGCTTCCCCCGGTACTTAGTTGGAACCACCAACTGTTTTTGCGGCTGCCATTCTTCCCGGTGTCCACCAGAAAGAATTTCCTTGTACAAAAGTCCTTGGTCTATAACAAACCGGGATCGATTAGAAGAGCTGAGAGGCGGTGGGGTGCTCCGTGCCGCCGCCCAAGCTTTCTGAAGGCTGTCATCTGCTTCCTGCTCAGTCTGGAACTGTTTCCTTGAGGCTGGGGTCACCAGTTCTTCCTCAGACTGTGGACTTGGGCTTGGTCCCTCTGGAAGCGATGTAGGTGATGGGGTTGTTTCCGTTGCTGGTGAACCGCTTTCCGCTGGTGCACCTGAGGGTATTTCAGGCTCTGGCTGAGCCTTTTGGGTATGGCTGTCTGTTGCTTCTGCCAGTTTTGGCTCGCTGGCGCCCTCTGGCGTTGAGTTTGAAGATGTAGTTGCACTTGCTGGTGCTGGTTGTTGTTCCAGTTCCGGGCCTGGGACTGGAGATGCTGCGGCTGTTTCAGTGGTAGGCATGGAATCCGGGTCCACTACCTCTGTCTGGGTCTCTGGTAACACAGACGGGGCCTCTGTGGACGGCTCAGGAACAGGAATGGGTCTGGAAGCTTGCCTGGTTTGGCTACGTGTAACCATTCCCACTCTCTTGGCCCGCCTCACCTGGTTGGCCAAGTCTTCCCCAGTAGCATGGGGATAGGATAATTGTCATAGACTGCAAAAGTCCACATTCCTGACCAGCCTTTGTACTGGACAGGCAGTTGAGCTGTAGGCAAGTCTACAGCTTGTGACATGAAGGGGTAAATTGTCACTTTGGCCTTTGGGTTGATGAATTTGGGGTCAACGAAGGATTGGTGGATAGCTGACACTTGTGCCCCCGTGTCTCTCCACGCAGTAACCTTCTTTCCGCCCACTCTCAAATTTTCCCTTCGCTCCAAGGGTATTTGAGAGGCATCCGGGCCTGGGGATCTTTGGTGTGATGGTGGTGTAATGAATTGCACTCGCATGGTGTTCTTGGGACAGTTGGCCTTGATATGTCCCAGTTCATTACACTTAAAGCATCTTCCATCTGATGGGTCACTGGGCCGAGGTGAGTTACTGGAGACTGGTGAGGTTGAAGGGTAGGGTATCTGTGGCTTTACTTGGGTGGTATGTGGGGTCTTTGGCTGTCCTCGGTTGTAGGGTTTATGGTCTGTGTGCCCCCTGGGGTAATCGTTCCCCTTGACAGTAGCTTTCTTGCTTTCTGCCAGTTCCATCCATTTGGCTCCAATCTCCCCCGCCTCAGCGATATTTTTGGGGTTTCCATCTTGTATGTACCGTGTGATGTCTTCAGGAACACCATCCAAGAACTGCTCCATTTGTATGAGGAGGTTCAGTTCTTCCAAGGTTTCAATGTTGTTTCCTGTTAGCCAGGCCTCATAGTTTTTTGCAATGTAGTAGGCGTGTTTGGGAAATGACACCTCTGGTTTCCACTTTTGGGTTCTGAAGCGCCGACGGGCATGATCTGGGGTTATCCCCATCCTGTATCTGGCCTTGGTTTGAAAAAGTTTATAGTCATTCATTTGCTGCTTAGGCATTTCAGCTGCCACCTCTGCTAAAGGTCCACTGAGCTGTGACCTCAATTCTACCATGTACTGGTCTTCGGGAATCTTGTACCCAAGACAGGCTCTTTCAAAATTTTCCAAGAAGGCCTCGGTGTCATCACCTGCCTTGTAGGTGGGAAATTTTCTGTGCTGTGGAGCAATATTTGGCGCCGGGTTGTTAGGGTTGGCTGGCACAGGCAGCCCAGCTTTTGCCATCTCCAGTTCATGTTTTCTCTGTTTTTCCTTCTCTTCATTCTCTTTTTGTTGTTTTTCCATTTCTTTTTGTTGTTTTTCCATTTCTTTTTGGTGTTTTTCCATGTCTCGGCGGTGGGCCGCCTCTTCTTCTGCTTGTTTCCTTCGGTAGGCCACCTCTTCTTCTTCTAGTTTTCTTTTGTGTGCTGCCTCCTTGGCTGCCTCTTTGGCTGCCTGTTCTCTTTGGTAGGCTGCCTGTTCTCTTTGGTAGGCTGCCTCTTTGATCTGTTCTTCTCTTTCTTTCATCTCCATCTCTTTTTGTTTTATTTCCAGTTGTCGCCTGTGTTCAGCTTCTTTGATTTGTTCTTCGGCCTCAATTTTTGCCTTAGAAATCATGGTTCCTGTTTTCTTGTGTTGGGGTGCCCTCCGGTGTTTATCTTCTGAACTGCAGGCTCTGTTCCCTCCTGGAGTCTGCCTAGCAACAGTGCTTTTTTCCTTTTCTCTCTCTAGCTAATGTTCAATGAAGGGAAACCAGAAAAACCACTTTATTTGCATGCCTATAAGTGCTGGTACTTGCCTCCTAATGGGAGGGCTATTGCATGACAAAAGACCCTTAACATGCAAGCCACAAACTGCCAGAGAGAGCAGAAAAAAAAAATTCTCTCTGGTTCCCTTTTAAAACCAACTGTTTCTCTCTGCTAAAAAGCCCTTAGCAGAGAAAAGAAAAATATAATATTTCTACTGGCTTCTGGATTCTGTCTATCTCCCACCAGCTGCCACTCATGTAATAACCTTAGTCCCAGATTTGGACCTTAGCGTCCAAAATATGGGGGTTAGCATGAAAACCTCCAAGCTTAGTTACCAGCTTGGACCTGGTACCTGCTGCCACCACCCAAAAAATTAGAGTGTTTTGGGGCACTCTGGTCCCTCTGAAAAACCTTCCCTGGGGACCCCAAGACCCAAATCCCTTGAGTCTCACAACCAAGGGAAATAATCCTTTTTCCCTTCCCCCCTCCAGGTGCTCCTGGAGAGATACACCGACACAAGCTCTGTGAAACTACACAGAGGGACTCCCCCTCTCCGTTCCCAATCCTGGAAACAAAAAGTACTTTCCTATTCCCCCAGAGGGAATGCAAAATCAGGCTAGCGATCCAACACACAAATCTCCCCTTGATTTCTTCCTCCCACCAATTCCCTGGTGAGTACAGACTCAATTTCCCTGAAGTAAAGAAAAACTCCAACAGGTCTTAAAAGAAAGCTTTATATAAAAAGAAAGAAAAATAAGTACAAATGTTCTCTCTGTATTAAGATGATACAACACAGGGTCAATTGCTTAAAAGAATATTGAATAAACAGCCTTATTCAAAAAGAATACAAATCAAAGCACTCCAGCACTTATATTCATGCAAATACCAAAGAAAAGAAACCATAGAACTTACTATCTGATCTCTTTGTCCTTACACTTAGAAACAGAAGACTAGAAGGTAGAAACTACTTCTCCAAAGCTCAGAGAAAGCAGGCAGGCAGACAACAAAGACAAAGACACTCAATTCCCTCCACCCAAAGTTGAAAAAATCCGGTTTCCTGATTGGTCCTCTGGTCAGGTGCTTCAGGTGAAAGAGACATTAACCCTTAGCTATCTGTTTATGACACTAGGGTAAGGTGTAAAAGAAATGACAAACAGCTAAGATTAGGCCTCACCAGGAGAGGGAGGATTAGTTGTGTTAGGGGGTTTTGTGTTGGAGAGATGGTAGGGGGAGGTTAGAAGAAAAGTCAGAGGCTGAAATTAGGTTAAGGAAAACAGTGGAGCTGAGATTAGATTGTGCTTTAGGAGGAAGATAGGGTTGGTTTAGGGTCCAGGCAATGGATTGAGCTCTAAATCAGGGATGAAGGTGTCAGGATGGGGGTGTGTGGTTAGTGGGAAAGGTATAGGATTGGATGGCTGGAGTTGAGAAGGTGATGGGCTGGAGTTGGGGAGAAGCAGGACTGCCGAGGGGGTGGTGGTTGGTGGCAATGAGGGACAGCAGTTTGGAGGGAATATGAAGGGTTGGAATTAGGAGAAGATTCAAGACTGGGCAGAGGTAGGGGCTGGGAGTGAACAGGAGTTAGGAGAGTGGCCTGAGGCAAGATGCAGGGCTGATGAGAGGTAGGAATTGGAATGAAGGCGAAGAATTGGAGTTAGGAGAGTGGTTTGAAGGGAGAAGCAGGGTTATTGTGGGGTAGGTATAGGTAAGGGATTTGAAGTTGGGGAGATGCAAGGTGGGTGTGGGGGGATGTAGGGATTGGGACTTGAAGGATACTGCAAGGCTGGTGTGGGTAAAGGGGAGGTGTGGGGTTTTGAGTTGGGGGGAGCTGCCCAGATGGTGTGGAATAGGGGTAGGTGAGGGAGTTAGGGGAACTACAGGGCTGGTGTGGGAGGACTTGGGGGTGCTGTGTAGTAGGGGAAGGTGTGGGGCAGGGTGAGATGAGGGGTGGGGGTGGTTTGGGGGGAGCTGGGGCAGGTGAAAGGGGTAGGGGTAGGGGAGATGAAGGGGTGGAGGGGTTGGTTTGGAGGGAGTTGGGGGGGTGTGGGGCAGTGGAGGTGAGGGGATGAGGTGGTTTGGGGCTGCAGGAGGCAAAGGATTGGGGAGAGGTGGGGGTGGTGTGGGGCAGGGGATTTGAGGGGATGGGGTGGTGTGGGGCAGAGGGGGATGAGGTGGTTGGGGGAGCTGCAGGGCTGGTGTAGGGGAGGTGAGGGGTGATTGGGGGGAGCTGGGGCAGGTGAAAGGGGTGTTGCAGTGCAGGGGATGGGAGGGGGTGGCTGGTTTGGCGGGAGCCGGGGGTGTTGCGGTGCGGGGGATGGGACGGGAGGAGGTGGCTGGTTTGCAGGGAGGCGGGGGTGTTGCGGTGCGGGGGATGGGACGGGAGGAGGTGGCTGGTTTGCAGGGAGGCGGGGGTGTTGCGGTGCGGGGGATGGGACGGGAGGAGGTGGCTGGTTGGCAGGGAGCCGGGGGTGTTGCGGTGCGGGAGACGGGAAGTGGCTGGTTGGCAGGCAGCCGGGGGTGTTGCGGTGCGGGGGATGGGACGGGAGGAGGTGGCTGGTTGGCAGGGAGCCGGGGTGTTGCGGTGCGGGAGACGGGAGGTGGCTGGTTGGCAGGGAGCCGGGGGTGTTGCGGTGCGGGAGACGGGAAGTGGCTGGTTGGCAGGGAGCCGGGGGTGTTGCGGTGCGGGAGACGGGAGGTGGCTGGTTTGCAGGGAGGCGGGGGTGTTGCGGTGCGGGAGACGGGAGGTGGCTGGTTTGCAGGGAGCCGGGGGTGTTGCGGTGCGGGGGACGGGAGGTGGCTGGTTTGCAGGGAGCCGGGGGTGTTGCGGTGCGGGGGATGGGACGGGAGGAGGTGGCTGGTTGGCAGGGAGCTGCGGGTGTTGCGGTGCGGGGGACGGGAGGTGGCTGGTTTGCAGGGAGCCGGGGGTGTTGCCGTGCGGGGGATGGGACGGGAGGAGGTGGCTGGTTTGCAGGGAGCCGGGGGTGTTGCGGTGCGGGAGACGGGAGGTGGCTGGTTTGCAGGGAGCCGGGGGTGTTGCGGTGCGGGGGATGGGAGAAGTGGCTGGTTTGCAGGGAGCCGGGGGTGTTGCGGTGCGGGGGATGGGAGAAGTGGCTGGTTTGCAGGGAGCCGGGGGTGTTGCGGTGCGGGGGACGGGAGGTGGCTGGTTTGCAGGGAGCCGGGGGTGTTGCGGTGCGGGGGACGGGAGGTGGCTGGTTTGCAGGGAGCCGGGGGTGTTGCGGTGCGGGGGATGGGACGGGAGGAGGTGGCTGGTTGGCAGGGAGCCGGGGGTGTTGCGGTGCGGGGGACTGGGCAGCAAAGCTGCAGAGCCGTGGGGCGAGCAGGCGGAGCTGGGCAGGGCCAAGCGCAGCTGAAGGGGCGGGCCGGACGGAGGGTCTTTCCCCAAAGGGGCTGATGCCGCCCACAGCCTGGGAGGATCCCGCCTCGCAGGCCCTGGCCCCGCCCCGAGCTGCCTGCGCTGCACCATGGCCGGTGGGCCCGCGCGGCTGCTTGCTCTGGCGCTGGGCTGCCTGGCCGCCGTGGCCGCTCTGGCGGAGCAGCAGCAGCTGCGCTTCAAGCCGGCCCCGGCCCCCACCCCCGTACGGCTCTTCAGCGAGTCCGAGCTGGCCAGATACAGCGGGCAGGAGGTACGGGGGGCGCCGGCCCCTGGGGGCATGGTCAGGTGGGGGAAGGTCGCTGCTGCGTGGGCAGAGGGCACTGCCCCCTGCGGAGATGGGTGGAGTTGTTTTGTTGTTGTTACTACACCCCCCACCAGAAACTAGCCACACTCCTGCTGTGTCTGGAGCAGTTTGATGCCAACTCTCCCATCTCTCTCCTAGATATTAAAAACTTTTCATGTCAAAGGAGCCCAAGTGTCATCGCACACTGGAGCTGTCTAATCAGCTGTCTCCAAATGGGGAGTATGGTCACCACTCTCAGACTAAAAACATTGTTGGGAAACAAAGGAGGAGACAGTGATAAAAGAAACCAATTTGTGCATGCCAGGACATTAGAACACTGCAGTTACAACGACAAACATCTGACAGTCTGGACACTTTCAGTTAAAGCTCCAACTCAACCTTAACTCTGTTCCTTACCAGTGGAAGAACTCACTTCTTGCCACATGAAAGAAACACAAGTCTTCCCTGTTGCACATATGAATTGCATTGGTATGATCTTTTGTTATATGGAGATATCGCCTGCACTCTGTTCCCCCCAATCAACACACACGCTTCCAGCTTATATGTATACAAGATCCAAGACCTGTTTTACGAGGATGTGTAATTTATAGTGAAGATGAGGGAACCACACCTCCTGGTCAGAGAAGTGACTAAAGCAGATGAAAAAGGTGTTAGCCTGCATCCACATTACAGAATGGTTGTTAGGAGCTGATGTGTTGTGCTGGCTTGAGATTTGGTCTGTGTCACTGGGCAGGTTGGCCCATAAGTATTAAAAGCACTACAGCCCTCATACTAAGGGTCTGTATGTCTGGATGGGGCAATACTCGAGTTAAAATTTTGCAGTGAAGGCAAGCACATTGTGGGATGGGGGGCATGGCAGGCGCTTATGGATCATATGCAGAGTCTAATATGACATGTTTTTGTAATGGGCTGGCTAGTGTGTATATGTACCATTGCTCTCTACTAGGTAACAACAGAACTGCTCAAGTATGTGTCATAGGTCCTATATTTTTAACAACTTATTGCGATTCCCTTTTAGCCCATATAATAAGGGCCTACGATATTGGAGCAGGAGGATCGAACTTCTATTTGTACTCTTGCAGTGAAGTTCTGAGTAATTGAGGTATGCTATATAGTGACAGCTATAAAGTCCAGGGTGATCAGATTTATACAGGGCCTCAGGAGTACCTGGATCTTTACATACAAATGCAGAATTACAGGATACTGCTTAACAGGCTTACAGTCTACATTGAGAAACAGCATAAGTAATGACATTGGAGGAGGTTTGGGGGAAGGGAGACCAAGGATTACAAATGATAATCCTTTGTTATCTTTTGCATGCATCTTGATATTTCCACATATTGTTTAACAAATTAATATGGCTTAGTGCAAAATTAAAGTTTTTTTTCTCTCTCCTTATTGTCAAGAGAGTTGAAGAGGAGGTTAATAGTGGATGGCGAAGGCAGAGCTGGGGGTGGAAGAAGATTGTTGTGTTGGGTGCATGAGAATGGTAGAGGGGATCTGACTGTAGTGGGAGGAAGAGTAGCGGAGTGGAATGTGGGGACAAAAGAAGGCATGACAAAGGAGGCAGAGGTTGGTGAGATTAGGTAATATACAGTCAACAAGGCAAGTTAAAGGTTAGTAATCAATCTATTAATGGGAAGGAACTGATAGATGTTGTGGCAATTGATGATTATAATCAGTAAGGCAAAGACTCACTCACTCACTCATGCCCGTCAAGACTGAATAAGCCTAGCAGAAACAGTCAGGTGTCAGCCATGGATGTAGCTACATGTTTTGGTCTCATCCTGTACTGTGAAAGCAGGGCAGAGTCTGGTTCTTTATTGGCCTGATTTTCAAAATAGCTTGGCTCCTCAAAACTCCCATTGATGGATTTCAGAAGGATCTGCTAGATGCTGGGCACTTTAGAAGTCTGGTCACAGCTGTTTAATGGTATATTAACAGACTGCAGGCTAGAATTTTTCCCTGAGATCCTGGGCTTCTGTTACTCATAGCTGAAGGTTAGGATGGGGATGATGGAGAGGCTAAGGAGTAGAGATAAGGTTTCTGCTGGGATCTTAACCCTCTGACTTTATTTTAAACTAAAAATGAGATAAAATAGATATCTATTGACAACTTTAACTCTCAACTAAGTGTGTGTGTGAATTTCCTTTAGTTTTTTTTTTTTAAAACAACACCAATATTTCTGAAGTAATATTTTTTTTCTTCCTAGCACTATTTTAAAGTATTTTAGAGAGGGAGGAAAGAAAGCATAGTTATTATGATAATAATTTACATGTATCATTCATCCAGAGTTTTTAAAGCACTAAACAAATGTGGGTAAGTGACTTGCTGAAAGTCAAACAGTGAATAGTTTGGAAGAGAATCCAGGTTTCCTGACTCCAATTTCTTTCTCTAACCAGTTCTTCTGCATAGGCCCTGTGTACAATAGAGCAAAAATGTGCAACTGGTGGAAGCTGTTCTGTAGATAGCCTTGTTTGAGAGTTACCAAGTTACCCATCTCAGGCATATATAGTAATAGAAATGCCTTTTCAAATCATAGTGTACAAATAGTACAATCAGTTTCAAGGATACCCAAAGTTCTTAAACATCTATCCAGGCAGGTCAGTTTCTCCCAGGCTGCTCAAGAGAACCATCAAAATAATCAGGCAATGGGCCCAAAGTCTCTAGTTGTTTGTCAGATCTCCTCTTTTCCCCAGGATGAACACCACAGTTGTAGAACAGGATATTCTTCCTGTTTCCTTCCTGGCAGAAAAAGAATAGATACCAGATATCTTCTCCCATCTGACTGTTTACAGCCAGTTCCTCAGTTTTAGAGATCTGTAGAATGTGCTTCACTATAAATACCAAACTGCTCACTAGGATATTGGAATACAGAGCTTTCGATACTCTCTCCCTCATCACTATCATTATAACTACCGATGCCTCAAAATTTTACAGAATCACAGCTATTTATTCTTCCAAAACCTGTGGTGATCCCTCCAATGAGGTAATCCTCAAAGAAAATTCTTCCCCTTTACAAAGTTATTATTCTCACTGAGCTAATTCCATAGCCTTCAGAGATGCGTAGGGATTAAATGAAGTATCCATCCTACTCTAATCCTTGCCTGCCAGGTAGGACATTTAGGCCAATGGATTCAAAATCTTCCCTTAACGCAGGGGTGGCCAACCTGAGGCGGAGAAGGAGCCAGAATTTACCAATGTACATTGCCAAAGAGCCACAGTAATATGTCAGCAGCCCCCCATCAGCTCCCCCTCCCGCACGCTCCCAGTGCCTCCCGCCAACCTCCCTCCCAATCAGCTGTTTCATGGCGTGCAGAAGGCTCGGGGGGGGGAGGAGCGAGGGCATAGCAGGCGGGTGGGAGGGGGCAGGGCCTGTGGCAGAGCCAGAGGTGCCTGTAGCTCCAGCCCAAGAATCAGTGTCTATACAAGGAACCGCATATTAACTTCTGAAGAGCCGCATGTAGCTTCGGAGCCACAGGTTGGCCACCCTGCCTTAATGTATTCTTCTAGCTCATTAAGTCAAGTATGCAGGCAGTTTTTAAAAATATCATAGAATTAATACAGGAATTCAATTTTCAGAAGTTTTAGCTTTCTATGGTGAAAAAAAATCATAGCTAACAAATTCAAAACGATAAAATCCTTTGCTAAATTTATACAGATCTCTTCTCTGAAGCGCTTGCTGGTTGGCCTCCTTGGGGTTGTCTCCAGAAACTAAGAAAACACTAACCAGCACCTCATTGACAGAGAAAGCAGATTTTGAGGGGAGGACAAAGTGGAATCAATGGTTTATTAAGCAAAACAGATGTCAGCAGAAGATCAGATTTGTGTGTGCGTGTGTTTGCTTTATCCTCTTGATCAAAGCAGAATACCATCTGCCATACACCCTTTCACCTCAGAAAACATCCACTTCCAGAATGATTTACTTAATCATCTTGGAACAAACAAGTATTATGAACTGACTCCAGAAAAGGCACAGAAGGGGGAAGTGTATTGTCTGACTACTAGATTCCAAACAGAATAGTTTCTTCCATGAACTTTCATCATTTTCTGGGGTTAAATCCATAAAGATTCTCATAGTCTATTTCAAGTACCAGTGTTTATTCCAAGAATTTCAAGAATCATCATCTATGGGAGCAAGAGACACACTGATGCAGCACAGAAATAAACAGAGCTTTAACATACCTATTCCACTAGTATTTGGTGTCTTAATAGTGAAAACAAGCTCTAATAGTGAGAACAGAAGTCTACATCTTCTCCATGTACAACGTGGTATTCAGAATGCAGACACTCAGAACTTGGCATCACAGCTAGATACCATGGAACTACACATCGCTGAATACCAGTGGAAATTATTCATGTAATTATCACATGATGAATACTGATTTTTTTTGTACACTAACCTGAATGTGATCTGGAGGCTTTGCATCCTCTGTTCCTTCCCCCATCTCTGCCTTTGGCTCAGAATATGGTCTCTTTACTGTATAGTGCCAGCAGCTGACACAGGGATGCATGACTGTTTGGCAGCTGACAGCAGTCACAATGGCGAGGTATAGAAAACCAGCTTCTTGTGGCCCAGAGACCCACAGAGAAATCTTTATTCATTTTTTTGCAGCATGTAATTGATTTGGGGATGAATGAAAACTCCAGGCTGTGAATCTTGTGTGCATTGATCGTGATTTAAGTTGCTAGAGAACACCCAGTAAGGGGTTCATTCTCTTCTCAATGTGCTGTACACATACTGGCTTTATTTTGAGCACCTGCTGGCTTCTCTCTTTCTTTCCAGGAGGGACAGCCTATTTACATGGCTGTGAAGGGAGTAGTATTTGATGTCACTTCTGGAAAAGGTGAGTTGGCTTCTCCCCGGGGTTTTTTTCCCCCTTCACATTATCCCATTTTTCTTAAACATCCTAAACCTTTAGGAAACTGCAAACTCTATTTAAATACAAAGAACATACTCTTTGTTTTTAATTCCTAATTATCCTCCTCTGAAGCTGCCTTCTCCCACTCTCAGCTTCGCATCTCCTTTCATGCTGACCTCTGTGTCTGGAACAGAACAGATCCTCTTCTTATCCTATCATTTTCTAAGAAATGCCATAATACCTTTTGACTTGATTGAGACACCTTCCATTATACAGATTTACATATTTTCCTCTAACGTTGGTTTTAGCTACTCTTTAAATTTAAAAAAAAAAGTGCACTTAGGGCTGGTGAAAGCTACGAAACTGAGAGCCCTAGAGAGAGAAATTCTCCATCAGTAGAACAGACACAACTTGGGCAGCAGCTGTATTACAGTCTTAGTGAAGACAGGCAGTTGCCATTTTAGGCCATGTTAACTAGTCCAGGTAAGCTAGTTTGTCTTGAGACGTCACCAGAATTTTAGGAGGAAAAGGGCTCAGATCCAAGTCCTTGGTTTGGGCTTGTTTAGGAGTATAATAGGCTCCTTTCATGCTGGTATAAGCAGATGCTTAATCTGGTCCATTGTTTTCACTGTCAATAGTCTGAACACTACTAGATTTCCTCTCCTTGAACAGAATTTTATGGAAAAGGTGCCCCGTACAACGCCCTCGTTGGGAAGGACTCAACACGAGGAGTTGCAAAGATGTCACTTGACCCGGAAGATCTCACTCATGACACAGTAAGAAATGAGATTGTTTTGTTTAATTCCTTTTTTGCAAAATTTCAATCTTGTCTTCCCTAAAATATATTCCCCTGCTGTATATTTATGCAAAGCCCAATCCTATAAATAAGGAAAATGTTTGTTTATTTTCCAAGAAATGTCGTTAACCCCTTCTGATCTGATTGAGACACCTTCCATTATATAGATTTACACATTTTCCTCTAATGCTGGTTTTAGCTGCTTTTTAAATTTAAAATAAAGAAAAGTGCACTTAGGACCGGTGAAAGCTACCAAACTGAGAGCCTTAGAGCGAGAAATTTCTCCATCAGTAGAACAGAGAACTTGGGCAGCAGCTTCCCCATCAACAGCTGTCTAGAGGGACAGCATCTAAAAATGTGTAGTTCAGTTTCCTTGACCAATTCAGTCCTTGGTGTCTCTGCCGAGAATACCAAATGGGCCAACTGTGATGGTGCTTTTTGGAAATGAATTGACGCCAACAACCCACTTTACCTGCGGATGTCAGGCTTTGTCACTACTGGGCTGAATTTGAATAAGTGACCTAGGAGTGACAGGTTCTATGATAAATAACCCATTGCCAGTTACTTAAACCCTCCATTGTTTCTGTACCCTGCAAATTAAACCTGAAGGCTGACGTCGAGGCTAGGATGATCAACATAAATAAAGACATATGTAAATACCTGCCATTTTTTCTTGCTCATATTTCGTTTAGACAGGGCTCACGGAAGAAGAGCTAAAATCCCTGGATGATATCTTCAATGATGTGTACAAAGCCAAATATCCTATTGTTGGCTACACTTCTCAAAGAATTCTGAATGAGGATGGCAGCCCCAATCAGAACTTTAAACCTGAGGATCAGCCACATTTCAGCATTAGAGATGAATTTTGATGAAGGATTTAGCATCCTGAAAATCCTCAGATGGACATTGTAGAACGCTGTATGACTGGGAAACATTGACTGTTTCTAAGGCAGAAGAACGCTTTCTATGAATTATGTATCTTTTTTGTATTTTTGTTATCTGTCCCCCCGCTCAACGAGGATAATGGCTGATTACTAGTGTTGTGAATTCCTTCAGGTAGTGAACCAAATACAATTTAATCAGTGGCAGGTATTTGTGGATTGGAGGGAATTATTTCAATAAAATTCTCACTGCCAATATCTTGATTTCTCTTTTTTAATATAAAAATAAAAATTGGATAACTAAAAACTCATTCCCTGAAGGGGAGAAAATGTCCTTTAATAGCTGAATCATGGGACATGGGGTTTTGCCATTTCTGGGTTCTGTTCACTGTTCTGCTGCAAACTTGCTGTATTACATGAGTCACCTTACTTCACTTCTCCATGCCTCAGTTTCTCCATCAACAAAATAGGTGTAATAAGGCTTCCTATCTCAGAGGAGTGATGTGGGGTTTAATATTCATCCTCTTTGATTACAGTGGATATATAAATGCTGACTTCCTGAAATGTACTTAAATGCTGTATATTTATGCAAAGCCCAGTGTTATAAAACAAAGATTTTTCTTCTGGAAAATGTACTATTTAATTACCTTTTGATTTGATATAGGCTATGGGCTACAATCGGCAGCTCTGCTGCGAGATCTCTAATGGAGCTGCTCTACCCTGACAGGAGAGAGGTCTCCCATCGCCTTAAATAATCCACCCCCACCAAGCAGTGGCAGCTATGATGACAGAAGTTCTCCTGCCAACATAGCGCTGTCCGCACTGGCACATAGGTGGATGTTACTTATGTTGCTCAGGGCGGTGGCTTAGTCACACCTCTGAGTGGCATAAGTTATACTGACATAAGTGGTAATGTAGATATGGCCTAAATCACTCTTATTATTGTAGTAGTTTCAGCAAAATAGCACTTTTTTGTAATACATTTACATGGGTTTGTCATTTAAAATTAGGTCATGATGGTTGTTTAGTATCCTCAACTCCTAATTCCCACAAACCAAGAGAAATTATAACTTAGGACCTCTGGTTATCATAAAGTCTTTGTTCACATATTGTAAAGTAGAAGTTTACTGTGATTATTTCAGTCTGACCCGAATATTCCCAGCTTCTCTATGCTGTCAATTAAACTCTGGTTGACTCTATACATAAGAGCAGGAACTAGGGTGCTGGAGCGCCTCCTGGCTTGAAGTAGTTATCATCATATGCAGGCTTTACAGTTTGGTTCAAGAGCTCTCAGCACCCCCTCTACACAAATTGTTCTAGCACCCTTGTCTACCAGTGCTTTTTCCATTTTTAATCTCTCTCAGTTCTCTGCACTATTACTTTTCCTAGCTTGATCATTGCCACTCCAGTTCCCTTGAAAGATGTGTGTGTGTTCTTTTTCTGTTTAACCTAATATACAACTCCAGGTCCTGCTGGGGGGGAAAACAAGTCCTCTCCTCTGTCAGATTTCTCTTTGCAGTCTTTCAGGCTGCTTTTAATTTACATAGCAACCAGAGAACATTAAATGCTTGTGCTATACCAAGTGCTGCTGACTTCTGACTTCCACTAACTGAAGTCAAATGCTAACTGTCATGTATGTGGATTTATCTGCTACCATGAATTAGCACTGAGAAACTGAGCAGCTGCTTCCAATTTCTTAAAGATAATTTGCTTCATTATGTTAACCTTCTGGCTGCTTTCTTTCAAAGAGTAAATGATTGAATCATTTATTCTCCTTCTCCTGGGATCTGTACGCTGTATAGCCTATTGTGGGAGAAAAATAATTGTCTGATCATTTAAAATAAAAGTTTTTTCTTTTATCCCTTTCATAAAGTCATTGATATTTACTCTAAATTTGCTTTGTGCCTTAAGCCCCTTTTTTCCCCATGTAGCCATTCAGCAGTATTGTGTAAGAGGTTAAAGCAACGGACTCCTGGTGGATACACTCTGCCACTAAGTTTCTGTGTACCTGAGGTTACCTGTGCCACTTAACTGCATCACAAAAGTTCTAATTAATAAATGTTTGTATTTAAAGCTACAGTTGGTTGTTAATAAAGTTTTTGCAGGAAAGTAAACCATTTTTTAGATCCATTACTCCACAAACATTTTTCAGTGAAAAAAATGAAACTTGAAAATTTGTGGTTTGTGAAAAGTATGGAAACTAATTTAATAAAAAACTCTAGGTTTTGAAAACAGAAAACTTTTGCTGAAAATATAATATTCTGGGTTTTGATTTCTGCCTCTTTTTTAATTTTTCAAACAACCCCCCACCTCCGAAAACATTGACCAGAATAAAAATGGTTTTGTTTTAGTTGAAAAGCAGTTTTTCATTTAAAAAAAAAAAAAAACCCAAACCCACAAACTACACACAACACATCACACCCCCAATACAAATTTCAACCAGCTCTAAAACTAAGCTTCATCAGGATGGTGGGTGCTGTATAAACAAACTGTAAATAGCTTGCAGTCTAACTCAGGGATGGGCAAATTATGGCCTGTGGGATTGCGAGCCCCACAGCATAGCTCGGTTAAGGCAGGCTCCCTGGCCCCACGCTGTCCTGGAAGCGGCCGGCACCACATCCCTGCAGCCCCTGGGGGTAGAGGGCTCTGCGTGCTGCCCTTGCCTGCAGGAACCACCCCCAGCAGCTCCCATTGGCTGGGAATGGGGAACTGCGGCCAATGGGAGCTTTGGGGGAGGTACCCACAGGTGAGGGCAGTGTGCGGAGCCTTCTGTCCCATTTCTTTCCCCCCGCCCAGAGCCGCAGAAACATAATGCTGGTTGCTGCGCGAGACCAGGGCAGGCAGGGAGCCTGCCTTAGCCCCACTGCCACCCCAGAGCCATTCAAGGAGCCTGCACCCCCCCACCCCACCTGCACCCCAACCCCCCTGCCCTGAGCATCTTCCTGCACTCCACACCCTCTCCTCTGCCCCAACCCCCTGCACCGAGCTCCCTGGTGTACCTCTCCTGCACCCTAATCCCCTGCCCTGAGCCCCCTTTTGCACTCCCTCCTGTATCCCAACCCCTTGCCCTGAGCCCCTTCCTTCACCCCACACCCCTCACTGCACTCCCTGCCCTGAGTCCCTTTCTGCACACACACCCCCTCCCACATCTCACACTCCCGCCCGCACCCCAACCCCCTGCCCCAGCCCTACATTCATGGCCCTGCATGCAATTTCCCCACCCAGATGTGGCCCTCAGGCCAGAAAGTTTGCCCACCCCCTGGCCTAACTCATTCATGCTACTGTACAAAGGCTGAAGATTCAGTCTCAAAATGGTGCAGACACTATAACTGAGAGGCATTGTGGGAGAAATGTGCTTTAAGGAGTTGAATGAGGAGATGAGTGGTCCAAGTGTAAGGGGTAATAATTATATGAAAGAGATGATTAACTGGAATGTAAGAGATTGAGAGCAGAGCTCTTCTGATAAAAGTACTAAGTAATATTTCCTTCTTTTCCTGTCCCACTCTAATTTGACACTCTACTTCCTGATTTGGGCAGCTGGAGGAGCTACACTGCTAAGATTATTTTCAATGATTTATTAGAAGTTTTACCAACATGTTAAATGTTGTATATGGAAACTTAGTTTTGAGGGCAGATTCAAACCCACAAACTTCAAGTGGGTTTGCATATGATGTAACAATGTTCTGTTCTCCCTATTTGAACACAAGAACATTGCCAGAAGGTGGGAGTAGACAATACAGGATAGATCACTCAATAATTGTCCTGTTCTGTTCATTCCCCTGAAGCATCTGACACTGGCTACTGTTGAAGACAAGATACTGACTAGATGGACCATTTGTCTGACCCAGTATGGCCATTGTTATGTTAATCCTATGGATCTCCAATGAGGGGCTTACATGGAGGTCTCAAGGATGGAGCGTAGTATTTCCTCTGACCTCTCTGTGTGAAAGATCTGCCCATAGTGGCTATCCTCCACTCACGTATATGGAAAGAGATGCTTTAGCCCCATTTAAAAATAACACTTTCCTTAGCTCAGTTATTAATGACACTTTTGATCATCTAAACGGAATGAATTTTAAAAATCAAATGTTCTTACAATTTATTCTCTTTCCTTTCTAGATATCTCTCAGTTAGGAAAATAAAATGACTAATCACTTTCACTTTGGTGTAATCATTTCCTAGTCAACTTCACTTTCAGATTCCAATGCACTTTCACAATGCTACAATTCCCTGGCTGCAAACAGGCCCGTCTTTTCTTCAGAAACTGCTACCAGGGGTGGCTCCAGGCACCAGCACGCCAAGCGTGTGGCTGGGGCGGCAAGCCACGGGGGGTGCTCTGCTGGTCACCGGGAGAGTGTCAGGAAGGCTGCCTTTGGCGGCATGCCTGCGGAGGGTTCGCTGGTCCCGCGGCTTTGGCAGACCACCCGCAGGCTGCCGCCGAATTGGCGGGACTGGGGACCTCCCACAGGCAAGCCGCCGAAGGCAGCCTGCCTGCCGTGCTTGGGGCGGCAAAATACCTAGAGCCGCCCCTGCTTGCTACTATTGATTGATGTTTAATAAATGCCATAGAAATATTGCTATTGATTACACAGTAGGTTTTATAAAGGCTTTTTTACCAAAAATTCATTTGACCCATCTACCTACTCATAAGAGGACCATCACCACAGTATCTGAGCACCTGTGAACCACTAATTAATTTATCCTCAGAACACCTTACTTAGGGAAGAATTATCTCCTTTTATTTCCCCATTTTATAGATGAGTGACTGAGGCACAAAATGATAAAATGACTCGCACAATGTCACAGAGAAAGTCTGTTGAACCATTGTGACATTCTGTACCTTGGGGGAGCATGCTGGAACCCCCATATTCCTCATTTTCATCTAATTGGGATCTTACATATAAAGCATGCCTTGTAAGGTATCAGGGGAAAGGTTATGATCTGCTGAAACCCATTTCTCTATCCATATATGCATGTCATTAATGCATATGAAGTTATGAGAATTGTGTTGAATGGTTGTCACTAAAAGATGCTCTAAGTTGGGGGAATCAGCCAGATATTAGCTCTCCAGAGGCAACAGCAAGGAAAGTAACCAACCCCCAGGGCGCAGTGTCAGAGAACCCATCCATAGTCATTGTCCAGCAAGGGAGCTACAATGTAATGACTCACCTGCATGAAGCCACACCAGGCGAATTGCTTGGAGAGACTCAGCAATGCTCACCTGACTCTGAAGGGAGGGGGCAAAGCGGGGGGGAGGAAAGAACATGATAAAAGGAAGACATTTGCCATGCTCTTCCTCTCTCTTCCACCTACACCTACAGACACCACCACACCAAGTGACTGAAGCGCTGATCAAAGAGGAGAGCCTGGCTGAAGAGCAACCAGCCAGCCTGTGGTGAGAAGCATCTTAAGTTTGTAAGGGCACTGAAAGTGTTAAGATCGGCTTAGAATGCGTTTTGCTTTTATTTCATTTGACCAAATCTGACTTATGTTTTGACTTATAATCTCTTAAAAATCTATCTTTATAGTTAATGAATCTGTTTGTATATTCTACCTGAAGCAGTGTGTTTGGTTTGAAGTGTGTCAGAGATTCCCCTTGGGATAACAAGCCTGGTACATATCAATTTCTTTGTTAAATTGATGAACTCATATAAGCTTGCAGCATCCAGTGGGCATACCTAAAAGCAGCAAAGAGTCCTGTGGCACCTTATAGACTAACAGACATTTTGGAACATGAACTTTCGTGGGTGAATACCCACTTCATCGGATGCATGTTGGATGATGGGCATACCTACACACTGCAAGACGGAGGTTCCTAGGGTTGTGTCAGGGACCGGAGATACTGGCTAGTGTCATTCGGTTGCACAATCCAAGGAGCAGGTTACATGGCAGAGGCTGTGCATGAACAGCCCAGAAATGGGGGGTTCTCACAGCAGAGCAGGGGAAGGCTGGCTCCCAAACTCAAGGACTGGAGTGACCTAGCAGATCACCGGTCCGGATAACACCAGAGGGGAATGTCACAACCATTATCTCTTGGGTCCCACTCTAGCATGCTAAGCACTAGAGTGTATCCTTTTAAAAAACAGCCAAGTCATATGTTGTAAGATATCTTTTTTGGTGTGGTGAGGGAGCTGAATTTTACACTGCTGAAAGGTAACATTTGCCTTGGAGACAGAAATGTGGATGATGTCAACTGTTAATTTTTTAAAATTGTTTTTCCTAAAACTATCACATTTATTGTCACCCTTTCTTTACAGCTGGCTTTGTTACCCTGAGTTTTGCATCATTTCAATGAGACCATTGATCTATCTGAAATTTTCACTTAAACAAGCAAACAGTGAGAGGTCCCATTACAGGCTCCCGACTTACCCTAAAGGGTAATGAATTTCTTTGTAATCCACTTGTAGCTTCCAGAAAATGACTCACTGTTTTTACTCCACTGCCTCTAATCTACCTCTTGTTAATTTATCATGGGTGTCTGCATGATTCAAGGTTTTTATGAATTGCCATAACAGGAGAGAACCTACTTTAGTCTTTAATACTGTTTTAGTCTACATTCTGGAGTGAATTATTGGTGAGCATCTCAAGGAGCCTCTCTTATTGTTGAGAAGATGCAAAAGAGTTTACCAAAGATAGCCGAACTAATGTCAAAACGCTACAACTCATCTAAGGAGCTCTCTACACAGAAATAACATACACAACACTGATATGCTTCCCTATTATGACCTTCCCCTCCCTTCCAACTATTCTATTTTTTATCCTAGTACATTTAACTAAATACTATAGCAATAGGCACTTTAGAAATGTTGATTACATTACACACAGAAAAGTGCTTTAAGACCTGGATGTATGTTAATCAGATGTATGTTAATCCTCACTTTGAGTGCCACTTGTTTGAAGTCAATGGTACTAGTTGCTGAGGTTACTGCTGTTCAATAGAAGGGCTTCAGAATCTGGCCTAACCTCACAACGCCCCTGTGAGGTAGGTAAGTATTATCCCCATTTGCAGATTGGAAACAAATTAAAGTGAATTCATGTTAAAGCCTTGTCTAGATTAGGATGTAAAATGTGTTGCTAGCATATTAGCTAACAGCACATCTTTAATTTCTAATCTAGGCAAAACCTAAATTTGAAGAGAGCTGTGAATACAACCCAGGAGCCCCAAATCCTAGTTCTAATCACTAGGGTTGGGATTTTCAAAGGAAGCTTTGATGGAGTGAGGCACCCAAATCACATTGAAATTCAAGGAATTGGGAACCTAACTCCCTTACACCTTGTCTACATGAGAAAATTATACGTTTTAAACTAAATCAGTTTAGAAGCTGATTTCATTAAGTCATTCCAACACCTTTGTGTGGACACATTTCAATGCCCCTGTGGGTAAACACACTCATTTCCATGACTCTTAAACCAATATGAAAGTTCCATCGATTTAAAATCCAGTTTCTACATACATTTCATTAAATTGGTACAATTTTATCATGTAGACAAGGCCTTGGGTTTCTTTGAAAATTGCAGCTATGCTACCCAAGAGTCTTTGTGATCCAAGGATATCAAGCGTATGCCTGTAGCACTATAGGAATCAATTTTATATCACATTTCAGGCCAAGAATAGCTTTAGATGTTTGGGAACAATGCTAATTATGAAAATTCATACAGGAAGGGTATTATCTGCTATTCATTAGTCTTCTTTTTGGAATGTTTGTCATCCAATCAGGAAATAAAAGACATAACCTGTTATCATAACCTTAGTCCCAGATTTGGACCTTAGCGTCCAAAATATGGGGGTTAGCATGAAAACCTCCAAGCTTAGTTATCAGCTTGGACCTGGTACTTGCTGCCACCACCCAAAAAATTAGAGTGTTTTGGGGCACTCTGGTCCCCCTGAAAAACCTTCCCTGGGGACCCCAAGACCCAAATCCCTTGAGTCTCACAACCAAGGGAAATAATCCTTTTTCCCTTCCCCCCTCCAGGTGCTCCTGGAGAGATACACAGACACAAGCTCTGTGAATCCAAACAGAGTGACTCCCCCTCTCCGTTCCCAGTCCTGGAAACCAAAAGCACTTTCCTATTCCCCCAGAGGGAATGCAAAATCAGGCTAGCAAATCCAACACACAGATCTCCCCGATTTCTTCCTCCCACCAATTCCCTGGTGAGTACAGACTCAATTTCCCTGAAATTTCCCAGTAAAGAAAACTTCAACAGGTCTTAAAAGAAAGCTTTATATAAAAAAGAAAGGAAAAATACATACAAATGGTCTCTCTGTATTAAGGTGATAAAATACAGGGTCGATTGCTTAAAAGAATATTGAATAAACAGCCTTATTCAAAAAGAATACAAATCAAAGCACTCCAGCACTTATATTCATGCAAATACCAAAGAAAAGAAACCATATAACTTACTATCTGATCTCTTTGTCCTTACACTTAGAAACAGAAGACTAGAAAGTAGAAACTACTTCTCCAAAGCTCAGAGAAAGCAGGCAGACAGACAAAAGACTCAGACACAAACTTCCCTCCACCCAGAGTTGAAAAAATCCGGTTTCCTGATTGGTCCTCTGGTCAGGTGCTTCAGGTGAAAGAGACATTAACCCTTAGCTATCTGTTTATGACACCTGTGATGTAGGAGAATGAGCGCCACAACATCAGTAATAAACATACATGTAATCCAAGTGAAGACTGCCTGAACAACCAATTGTCTGTAAGTTATTCAGCCAGACGATTCAGCAAACACTTACAAATAATCAATACATTCAAAGAAAATCAGATTGGGTCTGTGAGTGGGTTGATTAAAAAAAGACTGAATTTGTGTAACAAATATTGAATATTTCATTACTGAATTTTTATATTTGTAATTAGTGGTTCACTCAGCTAGCACCATAGCTGAGTCAGCATTTGCTATTTATAGCATACCTCTGAATCTCTTTGAAGTATCTGTCACTCATGTCAGTGAGCCGGTCCATGTCAAACAGATGATAAGAATGTTTTCATTCCACTAAATCAGTGTCTGAAAGGACAAAAGTGCATGGGAGATATTGAAAGCTGCTCAGATGATGGGACTGGGAACAGTTACACTAAGGGGTGTGATTCTGAACTTGGGGTTAAAGAAAAGGGGGATTAAGTGGGAAAAGCAGGTGTATCCATGTGCTATGAAGACACCTTGCTATGAAGACTGCTTGGCTTGTTTTGGCAGATCTATCCTCAAATATGGGTCTCTATTAAAATATTTTCCTTTCTGTGAGACTCATTCTTGCTGTTCAGTGCAGGATGTCACTCCTACTAGTGTGTTTACTGGACCTAAACTTAAGCCCTCATATCTTGTTTACCAGAGGACAAGGGCTTTATGAAAACCTACGATAAAATAGATAGAAACTGAGACTAGCATTCTAACACAGAAACTGAGATGATATACATCTGGAGCAGCTGAGTTAAAAAAGCAGAGCCACACAAAATACTATACAATATATAATATTTGCCACCGTTTCTCATTGGCTATTTGTGTCTGTTGCAATCACAAACTCTATAGACCCAAGAAATACTACCAGATTACTATGGACTTGCAGCACTCTGTATCTCAAAGTAGCACTCCATACAGCTAAATTTAGTGCCTTGCATGCTGTCAAGTATCAGGGCGTAGCTGTATTAGTCTGAATCCACAAAAACAACAAAGAATCCAGTGGAGTGGAAATCCATCAACCTCAACCAAAAACTTGCACAGACAGACAGACATCATCTTCCTCTCCAACTGCAAACAGATGGACATCATACCAAATGGACTGAAGGTAAAAAATCCATTGCAATGGACATACTACACTAACTATGGAGAAAGACTGTGCCACACTCTCAAAAAAACTGAGGAACCACCTGATCAGCATCCTGTACAGCAGACAGGAGGAGATCAAGAATAAGCTCTCAAAACTGAAGACTGTCATACAAAACCAACCTTCCACACAAACTTCCACATGGCTGGACTTTACAAAAACGAGACAAACCATTTACAATGCACACTTCACTTCTCTACAAAGGAAAAAGGACAGTAAACTAGCTAAATTCCTACATGCCACAGGGGCCTACAACAGTGGTACCCTCAACGCACCAACAATATTGTTAATCTATCCGACCACACACTTAGCCTGGTGGAAGAGTCTGTCCTATCTCGGGAACTCTCTTTTCTGCCCCACCATCCCCACAAACGTACAGTTCTGCAGTGATCTGGAAGCCTACTTTCGCCATCTGCGACTCAAGGACTTCAACACACCACTGAACAGCGCACTGACCCAAAGGACCCCTCCTACTCAGGGATGGCTCCAGCTTTTTTGCTGCCCCAAGCGGCGAAGCAAAAAAAAATATATAGCCGATCAGCGGCAGCTCAATAGCACTGCTTCATTCTTCTGCGGCAATTCAGTGGTGGGTCCTTTGTTTGCTCAGGGCCGCCCGGGGGGGGGGGGGGGAAGAGGGGCAATTTGCCCTGGGCTCCGCAGGGGCCCCCACGAGAGTTTTTCGGGGCCCCTGGAGCAGGGTCCTTCACTCGCTCTGGGGGGCCCGGAAAACTCTTGCGGGGCCGGGCCCTGGAGCTTCTTCCGCTCCTGGTCTTCGCCGGTGGGGTGGTCCTTTTGCTCCGGGGAGGAAGGACCTCCCGCCAGCGAATTACCGCCAAAGCAGGACCCAGCGCCGAAGTGCAACCCAGTCTTCGGCGGTAATTCGGTGGCGGGGGGCCATTCCGTTCCGGGACCCACCGCCGAAGTGCCCCGAAAACCCGCGGCGGGTCCCCCCGCCACCGAATTACTGCCGAAGAGCGGGCTGCACTTCGGCGGTGGGTCCCGCTTCTGCGGTAATTCGCCGGCGGGGGGCCCCCGCCGCGGGTCTTCGGGGCACTTCGGCGGCGGGTCCCGGAATGGAAGGGCCCCCCGCCGCCGAACAGGGCTGGCTCTAGACATTTCGCCGCGTGGGGGGCGCCCTGCCGCTTGCCAGTCCCGCGGCTCCGGTGGTCCTAAAATAAATACAAACTACATTTGTATTTATTTTTAATCAGTGTGAGGCTGGTACCCAGCTTATGGGAGCCATGCATCATTTAAAGAACCAGCTATTACTCTGCAAGAGGGAGAGTGTTCATTTCAATTTAAAGAGTCATCTTTCATTGCCAACATTTCTCCCATATGGAAATAGGTATCATTGATAACCTTAGGGCAAAACAGACATGCTTAGCAGTACCTTACATTATGTTCTAGATTGTCTGACTACAACCACACCTCTTATTTTTCCTTAATCATTGTTTAGCCATGCACCAGGATTTTAGAATAGCTACAGATTATTTTTTAGAGATCAGAAGACTGCAATGTTAATACATTTGTGCATGTATATACATTACACAAAGATATGCACATAATTGGCCAGACACACGTTTAGCAGTTTACATTGAGGGAAAAATCTAATCTCTACGACAAAGAAAAATTCTATTCCATATAATTGTTAAATTGAATCTGCACAGGTCAGAAATACAATGGACCAGATTAAGCATCTGCTTATACCAGCATGAAAGGAGCTGTGGATCATATTTCTGACACAGCACTAATGGTGGACAAAAAAAGAAGAGGTGGCTAGAATTGATCAGGATTGCCAAAAAGCTCTCATTATTGTAGAGTGTGAAATACGATCTCCAGACATGTAGGCACATTTTAGAAACATGTATTTAGTTTCTTACACTCTGCACACTTAATTCACACATACTCCTGAAGTGCTGCAGCCTAAAATAAATGCTTCATTTCTTATTGCATGAAGAGATCCCTTTGAATTTAGTAGGTCCTAGTGCTGGAGAAAGACAGGCGGCTGGTGAAAGGATTAAGGGTGCAAATCAGCAGTATGTCAGTGGAATGTAAGAGTTTGAGGTAGAGAGGAGTAAATGAAGTGAAATCCTACTTGCTGAAAAACAATAGGAGGTTATAAATAACCCAGAGGAGCATAAGGTTTCAGAACTTGCTGATGCAACAGAGGAAAAGGCTGAACTTGAGAATGGAAAAGTGTGACCCCCTCTTCAGATACAGTTCTGTGAAAAACAGCATGAATTAAACAGATGATTCTCAGCCTGCTCTTTTCTTGACATCCTGGCCTAATTTTCCAAAAATACTGAATCCATTTGCCTTGGATGAGAGCTGCAGGTACTCAGCCCCTCTGAAAAGCAGGCCACTGCTGTCCAGTCATTATCTTGGGATTTTTCACATTACATCATTAAAAAAAGATATTAGTATTTAGGAAGGAAGGTTTGGGTCTTGTCTGGGTCTCAGGAGATCTGGAGTCAATTCCCAGCTCTACCACAGACTCCCTGCATAACTCTGAGCAAGTCACAATCTCTGTGCCTCAGTTCTGAAAAATGAAGATAATACCTTGTCTGTCTTGCCCACTGAGACTGTAAACTTTTTGGGGCAGTAGTGTCTTGTGTACATACAGCACTTATCACAACAGGGACCTGAGTGCAGTTGTAATACAAACAATATTAAGAGCTTCCTATGTTATTTATTTCTTTTAGTTAGAGTTGGAAGATTTAATTAACATCCATCTACCTGATGCCTCCTATAGTTGGCATGCAGTTTGGTCTCCACAGAGATGTGATTTGCAAGTCCAAATAGTAGTGGTGTAACCTCCCTGAGTTCAATGATGGATTGTGGAGAGGTGAAATCAAGATACTTCCTCTGTTGGATGACTAAATCCAGACTGCCCATGCTGGTTGGGTGAAAGCAGCTGCTATGTGTTTATCTGCTGAACAAGCTATAGATTGAAATTAGGAGAATTGGTTATTTAGGCATGCAAATGGGATGGATAGTTTAGCAATTCATTATGAATTCTGATCCTGCCATCCTTACTCAGCTAATGAAGACAGTGCCCAGTGTGGGCTGGATCCATAGTCACTTATTTACTGAAATATTGCTTAAAAATAATTATAAGCCCAGCCCTGCATTCCTGGCTCAGCTACCTGCAAGCATGTTTTATAAGGTAATACTTCTCACCATGTACAAGACAGAGGCACAAAATGAGATGGTAAGTCCAAAAAGTGAAAGAAATGAAGGCAGAGAGTAAGGGGAGAAGGATCAGACAGAGGTGGATGCTAAACATTTCATCTACTAGCCATAATCAAAATATTTTAAGGTAAGTTTGAATGATCTCAGATAAACAAGAAATGTCTCCAAATTCCTTAACAACTGTCTGTAACTCCTGTACCCTGAGTGGACTAATAATTTTTCATTGGTGGCAATGTCTGAAAGAGGTCTGATGATCTTTCCAATGACTGAGGAAGCACTGTTAAAAATAAGCAAGATTTTAATCAAAATATTACAAAATTACCCAATTAGAATATGTCATCCAAGTGGAAGGCCAACATGATTAAAGGTGAATTTAATACATGGGCCAATATTCACAATGCTTACTCAGTACATGGCTCTCCTCATTGCAAGTCTAGTGCTACAATACTGACATACATTCCTGTGTGCTGCAAAAGTGCAAACACAACGAGATATAGCTGTTTTCTTGATGCATCTAGTACTTGTTACCTGTAAGAATCACTCCCTTCTCACTGCACTTGGGGTATTTCTCTGCAAAGCATCTCAGCCAGGTATTCTCAATCTTTTTTTCATAATGCAGACCACATCTTAATACAGAGATTTGCTCATGGATCAGTTACCTTCACAGTTATGATCACGCAGACCACACTCCCCTTTCTATTTGTGATAACACAGACCATTCCCAATCGTATAACATCCCTGTAGCAATTTCAGCACTTACTGAAATAGAAAAGTCACATTAAGAAATTATATATGTATTTTCTGTTTTTAATGCAACTTAGCTGGGAATAAGGAGAACAGCCAGCACCATATGATCAGCCAGCTGTCCCTAAGCCATCATCAAGTGCTCCCTAGAGCAGGGGTTCTCAACCTTTTTCTTACTGAGACCCCCCCGCCCACACCACCACTACATGCTATAAAAACTCCATGGCTCACCTGTGCCACAACACCTATTTTTCTGCATATAAAAGACAGGACAAGCGTTAGGGGGTAGCAAGCAGGGCAACTGCCAGGAGCTCCAAGTCACAGAGGACACCATAAAGCTAAGTTGATCAGGGTTTGGCTTCAGCCCTGGGTGGTGGAGTTTGGGGCCCTGGGCTGCAGTCCTGTGCAGTGGGACTTTGGCTTTCTGCTCTGGCCCCTAGCAAATCTAATGCCAGCCATGCTTGGTGGTCCCCTGGAAACCTGTCTGCGGCCCCCCGTGGGTCCTGAACCCGTGGTTGAGAACCACTGCCCTAGATCATCAGTGATCTGCCTATCAGAGTTAGGGAAACCTTAATCAAAACAAACTCTGAGAAATGTTTATATAAAAACACTACACCCATAATTTCCTTTAACTTTATTGTTCCTTCAGTTAGATCTTTTTCTATCAATTCACTTAAAATGACTTTCACTGCACCTAAAAATAGCTTGTACCTTACCTTTTTATCCCTTTGGAACAGAAGATGGCACAAAAATGGAACTGTATTTAGACAGAATATCTCAGAAGAGATATGTTTCTTAGTTGTTTAATTTCAGTCCTCTAGGTGGATTTGGGACATTGGATCAGATATTTAACTGGTATAAACTGGCATAACTCCACAGATGTTAAGAAAACTATGGTGACTTACACCTGTTGAGGATCTGGCCCACAGTTCTGAAATATGACTGTTACTGAAAAACAGAAATTCCTCTTTATATCATTGACAATGTTTTGTTTTTAAATATCCTGATGTAAATTCAGAGTAACTCCACTGTAGTTAATGGAATTACCTCAGATTTATATTTCTGTTACTGTGATCAGATTTAAGACCCTTGACTTTTACTTTGCCTTGAGGAGTTTTTCCATGTGTGATTTAGGACAGGCAGTTATAGCATATTAAACAAAATGATTTTCTTAAGGACGTGCTCTGGAATACATTGTTCATCCAATGAAGAAGATTCCTAAGCACGTTGGGGTTGATTAGCTGACTGGCTCTCGCAAATAGACTATGATAATGACCTGAATCTACTTACACATAAGGCCACCACTGTTATACTCTGTGATTGAACTTCAGACCTTCACCACCCAAAGCACAAGCTTCTACCTCTTGAACTAAGAGCAGGAACACCCTAAGCAGAAGGCTCTTGTTCTGTGTAGTGCTCTGTCAGGAGAGGAAGACATAAGCACGTGCACTAAGCCAGTTTATTACACTGTCTTGCAACATAGACTTTTTAAAGATAAGAGAAACTGATGGACTAGGAAAGGCAGCCTTTTTAAAGATAAGAGAAACTAACAGAATAGGAAACGCATCACAGAGAGTGAGGGAAGATGATTGTAGTCATGAGGAGGGAGTCGGGATGACCCCTAAAGCTAAGCCCCACTCCTAGTGCACATCTTTACTGTTCACATTGCTTGGAAATTATTTCAAAACACAAAGTAAAGATGAAGGCAAAGCAACTACCATTTACTGTACATGTCTTTATCTACTTCAGAAACCAGAGCGCTTACTGTTTAGGCTCTAAATCACTATCTTTAGCTTTCAGATGCTGCAAAATAAATGGATCTTCTGGTTTATAACACCATCTTATTATTCATCATAATTTTCTTTTCTTTTTTTCTTAGTGAAGTCTATAGAGAGCCAGCTTTCTCAGCTGGTGACCCCATTCTTTAAATCTGTGCACAGGCATCTCTCTGGGAGTTTTGTTTTGGTACTAGCCTTTAATATTAATGAAATCTCATCATTAACCTGCCAGATCAGCAGTGTTAGCAGCCTATTTCACAGAGAAAGTCAAATGACTAACTCTATGCAAGAAGCTCTAATAAAAAGCTGACAGTTATGGTATGTCATCAAGCGGGAAGCAGAATCCTTGGCTGTAAGAAGCACCAGGCACACAATTCCACCTTAAAAAGTTACTTCAAGCCTATTCCATTATATCAAAATAAGATATATATTGGGGCCTCTAAATATTTTCAATGTCAGTGAGAAGTCAGAGTGAAATATATTCATGCCAGAGGCTAGAGTGTAATTACATTAGGATTGTAATGTCCATATTTCTTTACTGAGAATGTCAGAATAATCAAGCAATGATTAGTGTTGTACACAGAATCCAATTACACAGCAGCCTGAGAAATTTGAGGGATGCTGGGTATTAGCATCCCTTATCAGAAAGAAAAGAACACACAATGGATCCCACCCTGCAAACCAGAACAAACTAAAAGGTAGGAGGAGAACCAAGATAAGACAGAACCAAGGAAGCCAAGGGTGAAAAGGAGGAGGAGGAGAGGGAGCAAACAGTATTACTGAGAGCAACAGAAAGAGCCAGGAGAATGAGGACAAAGAGGAAGCCCCGTGACTTAGGTAGGGAAAGGTGGTTGGAAATCTTGGTGACAAGTTGCAGCAGAATAGAGAAGGCCAAAGCCAGAATGATAATGTGGTTGCTCCCTGCCTCGTTATTTCAGATTTGTGTATTAGGGAGACAGCATGAATAAATAAATACTAGTGATCTAGTCATAATTTGTATTGGACCAAGTGACTGGAAAAAATTTAAATCACATCATATTTTCCCTTTCAGTCTTGACAAGGGTTTTTGTTTAACCTCATTTAGAAGGAGGAAAAGGAAGTTAATATGCTGAGACTCCTTGTTGGCAGAAGGAGAAAAAGAAAATTATTATTGCATGCTGTAGACATTTCACATCAAGGTGGATTTGAAGAGAAATAGCATCTGAGGCAGATTATGAGCTAGCTATCCATTCTGGATTAACACTTTAAAATGTGCCCCTCTCATTTTGAGTCAGTAACAAGGGCCTGGTTCAACAAAATATCTAGGGATCCTTGTATAAAATAAGTGAAATATTTGACTCAAACCTCCACCTGTTTCAGAAATAAACATTCTAAACACCTTTATAGGTATTTCTTCCCCACAGGCGAAGCACTTTGGAATGTGAAACACAAACACTTTTTATTGAGGGAACAAGGCAATCAGCTGTCTCATACATGAAATGAGCAAACCCAGGAATAGTGCAAGGGGTAGAGCAGTCCCCACCAACAGTTATATGAACAGTTTAATAACATTCTTTAAAGCAAATTATAAACTCCTAATAATACAACACAAAGCACTGTACAGAACTGCAAGGACACAAAATGATAATACATGTAAATTAAGCCTGCTAGGAGCTAGATTTTCTCCTTTCATCTATAGGGGGAGCAAAGAACTGTTGTTCCCTTTAAGCCTTCCAGGTCTGAGGTTTATACACACATTATTGGCCTTTGAGTCTGTGGGAGAAATAATTGATTTCATTTATGTATTTCAATTCACCACTTTAAAAGCTGCCTATCCCAAGCTCTTGGAGCCCTGACACCCACTAAAATTACAATCCAGAGCAATAAAAGTAATGGCAAAATGTCACCGGAGTTGGCCCCTGAGGGGGCCAGGCACCCAGCCTACAGTGACAGGCTCTGCTAAGGAGAATAAGTCTATCCAGATCCACCTGTGGATAGTTAATTGCCTAAGTAGCTGGGTGGCAGTCTCAGTTAGGATAGAAGCACCTGAGCCCAATAAAGGCTTATGAGGACTCAGCCCAGGAAGGTCCAAAAGAGAGGATGCTTCTAGGGCAGGGGTGGGGAACTTTTTTTCTGTCATGGGTCATTGACTCACAGAAAAAAATCGGTTGTGGGCCACTCATCCACCCGGGGGAGGAGGTGTGGAGACTCAGGGCTTCCCCCTGTGGCGGAGTGAGCTGGTGCTTGCGGCTCCAGCCCCATGCGCTGGGGCTGATGAAATTAACCAATGGTCCGGATCTCTTTGATACCGGAAAAGCCTGCTTGGACTTGTTTATACCCAGGGTGAGAGAAATCTAGGGCGGGGGCTCACCAGCAGCACCATGTCTGACCACAAAGGGGCATGTTAGGGCGACCTCCACTATTACACGAAACAAAACAGCAGCAGATCCTACCCATACAAAACAGTCACTCAACAAAACAGTACAAAGCATCGCTACCAGGCCTGTTGAGAGCAATTTGGGGACCTGGAACATCATGTTTGCTGGGGCCCTATCCCCTCTCATTTCAACCCAGTTACAGATGTTTTGGGAGGGACCCTGGGCTGAAGGCCCTGGTACCACTGTCCCTCTTTTTCTCCTCTCGCATCAGTCCTGATCTCTACCTTCAGATTCCTTAAGGAAGCCTAATGCCCAAAGGCCTTCAACCCTCCTCAGCTGCCCTCTGGAAAAGACAGGCTTTCCTGTGGGTCCTGAAGGTCAACCAGTGTGCGGTATTTCAGACTTATTTTATTATTATTTTAAATAGAAAAAATAGCCTCCCTCTCAAAAAAAGTATATACATTCAGGACCATAAGACAAAGTGGCATTGGTGGGAGTGTTTAAAGTCAAGGAATACACTCTGTCCTTGTTCGAAACTGTGTGTGCCTGTGCCTGTGTCCTGGCTTTTTATCAGGAGAGATCGCAACCCCGATTAATATTTTAAAAGCCTTTATCTATCTGAGGAATCTGGTCAAGAAACAGGCAGGGTTGCCTTCCTTGTTCTCGGAGATCTAGTGGTCTCTGTGTCTCTTGGGTGGGTTCTCACAGCATGGGTTTTTATAGGCTACTGCAATGCTGCCTCACCCTAACCCACAATGTTGGGGTTCTGTCTGGCAAAC
This sequence comes from Gopherus flavomarginatus, assembly GCF_025201925.1. Lineage (NCBI taxonomy): Eukaryota > Metazoa > Chordata > Testudines > Testudinidae > Gopherus > Gopherus flavomarginatus. The sequence goes on from NC_066620.1 coordinate 46,905,969, forward strand.
TGTTTGGATGAGTTTAGATTTTTCTCCCTGGCTTAACCATTCACCCAACCCCTTATGGCCTTAGTGAAGGACAATAAATAAACTGTTGGGCCACAATGATTGTTCCAGTCCCTTTCCATACTACTGTCAAAGCAATGTTTAAACACAATTGTTACTAACAGGTTCTGGCATGGTTTCCCAGACCACCATACTTGGGATAGTTTGTCTGAGAAAGGCTGTATGACTTGGCTATCAGCATCCTCAGAAAAAATAATTCCCCACTTAGATTGTAAAGCCCTATTAGCTCTCTGCTAGGCTGGTTTTGATTGCATTGTGGACAGGAACTACTTCCCCCAGGTTGTTTACTATTTCCAATAATTTGCCAAGCCACTTTTTATCTTCAGGTGCTTTAGTACTCTTCACTTACGTGCTGCCATTACACATAATTGAATCAAAAGTACTGAATGGAGTAGGTAGGAAACAGTACAATACATATTATTACACAAACTTAGTCCCACAAAAACTATAAGTCAAAGTTTAAACTCAGAGAGTTCAGACTTCACATTATTTCAGTACTAGAGCAGCAATTAATCTCCTATGGGGAATTTCACTTGGTTTTATGAGCCTATTAACTTTGGCGGTCATCAAAATATTAAATTGTTGCCTTAGCAACAACCATAGCAAATGGCACTTAAGGTGTTTATGAAGCAAAGGGCATTTTCAGAAAAGAGAATATAGCAATATGAAAAATAAATTTTGCTTCTTACAGTAAATATAACATCACAGTACAGCCCAACAGCAATCAAAGGGCTGGCTCACATAGCAATCTGCACTTTCCAAAACTCTCAATGCCTCCAGGGAAACTTTAGTAGAAATTTAATTTAGAAACATTTTTGCTCCCACAGTATTTTTCTTCCCTCTTTCTTTACCATTAAGGCAATTGCATGAAAACTTTTATTTTGTTTTGTAAAAGGTCATTTGTCTTATCCAAGCTGAAATCATAGGGCCAGCTCCTCAACTGGTGTAAGTCAACTCAGCTGCAGTGCTTCTATGGAACTACACTGATTCTGACAATTTTAGAATCTGATCTACAGTCCTTTCCATAGGCCATCGTAATATTTTGCATAGCAGGTTTGCTATCATAGGAGCATAGGAATTGACATCCTAAAATAGCTCAGCAGTCCATAAATTCCACATCCTGTGGTTTAACCCTCAAAGGAGGATCTCACTTATTATTGCCACTATGAGCTAGACCAGAGACCCACCTCCTGCCACAATTCTTGAGCTATAAAGATATTTCTTGATGAGTGAAAATAGAATAAAACCTCAGTACTCTGAACTTTGCTAATCTGCATGCTTTATGATAGACTCACAAAATGGTGGTAGCACCTCGTTTTGCAAGCAAAGATTTAAAATCTGAGCATTGCAGTGAGTTTTTGTAATACAAAAAGTTATTTTTGCAAAATACAGTATAGAATAATTACCAATGTATTATGATGTATAAAAAGTTATTAAATGTAGCCATAATGCTACATGAACAAAGCATGTTTTGTGATGCTACCTAGTATTGATTTTCAAAACAAACAAAAACAAAATGGAGTTTCATTCACATGCATGCTAATATGCAAAATTCAGTAAACTACAATGAGTCTCCCAGGTGATCAGAATGAATAAACATCTACTTCTTTCTTAAAGTTCATATCGGATTCCAATGATTGTGGTTTTATATGCTGTGAATAGGACTAGGCCCAGATCCTGTAACTCACGCTGTCTTCCAGGGGAGCCTTGCTGAAATCAGGGAGTTCCTCACAGGCATAGCATGCTGCCTGAGCTTTATCAGTTCCAGAATTGGAACTTTAGAGTATGTCCGCACAGCATTTTGGAGTGGGAGCAAGCCTCCCAGCCAGGGTCGACAGTATTCCTCACGTGATCTCCCATGTTTAAGAAAGATGAATTCAAACTGGAACCGGTGCAGAGAAGGGCTACTAGGATGATTAAAGGAATGGAAAACCTACCTTATGAGAGGAGACATAAGGCACTTGGCTTGTTCAGCCTAACAAAATGAAGGCTGAGGAGAGATATGATTTGCCTTTATAAACACATCAGAGGAATAAACACCAGGGAGCGAGAGAAGCTATTTAAGTTAAAGACCAAAACTGACACAAGAACAAATGGATAAAAACTGGCCGTTAACAAGTATAGGCTTGAAATTAGACCAAGGTTTCTAATCATCTGAGCAGTGAAATTCTGAAACAGCCTTCAAAGAGTTGTAGTGGGGGCAATAATCCTATCTTGTTTCAAGACTGAGCTTGATAAATGTATGGAGGGAATGGTATAATCAGGTTGCCTACAGTGGCATATAGCCTGTCTGCATCTGCTATTAATAAATACCGCCAACGGCCAAGATGAGACATGAGATGGTAAAGGCTCTGAGTTCCTGCAGAGAATTCTTTCCCAGGTGTCTGGCTGGTGGGTCTCACCCACATGCTCAGGATCTATCTGATCACCATATTTGGGGCCAAGAAGGATGTCATGCTGTCTGGAGAATACTAACCACAGGGCAGCCTGCTAAGAAGCAGGGCACAAACTCCAAACTGGTTGTGAGTTCTATACTTAGATTTCACCAACCAAGTAACAAGTATAAACTTCTCTGTCTCTATACAGTCTTAACATGGAGTCACAGACAGGCCCCTTGGGAATTTCGATCTAGCTTGCTACCTAGGCATGCTTCCTCTGTGATAGATGGTCACTTTACACTAAAGATCAAAAAATATTCAGGTTATTTCCCAGGAGATCAGTCATTTATGCCAGGTCAATTTGCACCTTAGATCTCAAACCAGAGACAATGCTTGTAGCCAATACTGCAAAAAACTAACTAGAGGTTTATGAACTAGGAGAAAGAAATAAGAAAGTTATTCATAAGGTTAAAGCAGGTGAGACTACACACACAAATAAAATACAGTCACAGGTTCAAAAAGTAATATAAGCTTCTATAATCAAGGTTTTAAGTCCTTTGGGGCTAACCTAAGCCAAGCACCTTGGGGATTTCTTTCTTATGTTAAGGAATCTTTGTCCTTTAGAATCCAAACAGCATAAAAATCCCTGACCAGAAGGAATTAGGGTTTTATCCCCAGCAACCTAGAGTCCAAGCTGATGGGACAAGCGCTTCTGCAGTAACCTCTTCATGGGTGGCTGGAACAGGCGGTGAGTTCTATGGGCCCGTGGTGCCTGGGCACCAGGACTATTCCTGGCCCAGGGCCTGGCTCCAGCTTCTTCCTGCTCGCTCCATGTGGCTGCCGGCCCCTCCCTGTGGCCCCAGGGCGGGGTGGGTCCAGTCTCTGTCCACACACGCTGCTCGTGCCCCTGTGGCCAATAGGAAGCTGCGGGGGCAGTGCCTGGGGGTAGCAGTGCATGGAGGCCCCCCGGCCTGCCCTGCCTAGGAGCCCCAGGTAAGCGCTGCACCCCCCCACCCCTTCCCAGAGCCTGCACCCCACCCCTTTCCCACACACCTCCTCCCGCCCCCAACTCCCTCCCAGAGCCTGCACCCCCACCCCACCTGAGAGCCTGCACTGAAACTCCATTCCAGAACCTGCACCCCTCCCCTTTCCCACACACATCCCCTCTTGCCCCCAAACTCCCACCTAGAGCTTGTAGCCCTCCCTCCACACCTCCTCCCGCCTCCAAACTCACTCCCAGAGCCTGCACCTCCTCCCCCTTCCCATATACCCCCTCCTGCCCCCAAACCCTCCCAGAGCCTGCACCACCTCCCTCCACACCTCCTGCCTCCAAACTCACTCCCAGAGCCTGCACCCAAACTCACTCCCAGAGCCTGCACCTCCTCCCCCTTCCCATGTATCCCTCCTGCCCGTAAACCCTCCCAGAGCCTGCACCACCTCCCTCTGCACCTCCTCCTGTCCCCAAACTCCCTCCCAGAGCCTGCACCCTAGACCCCCTCCCCCACCAGAACTCCCTCCCAGAGCCTCCCCCTGCACCCCTCCTGTACCCCAATCCCCTGCACCAGCCCAGGGCCTGCACTCCAGACCTCCTCCCACACCCCAAACTCCCTCTCAGAGCCTTAGGCAGGTGGGGGGGGAGTTTGTGGGGGCAGAGTTTGTGGGGGCAGGCTCTGGGCATTCTGGGCACCACCAACATTTCTACAAACCTGCGACCCCCGGACATAGATTATAGAGGCCTTTTGCCTTTAGTGTCTGTTGTCCACGGTTTCATATTACTTATTCCTAAGAATCTATTATTATGGTTATAGAAAGACTTGGGATGTTTTAATCACTGAAATCTAAACACATTAATGGCAACTGTTTAAAGTTCCAGGAAGGAGAGAGCTCCTTGTAAATGCTTCACATATCTGTACTGTTCTTCTGGTTCTCTCTTTCAGCCACTGAGAACAAAGAAAATTGTGATATCCATAATGGAGAAAAAATGTAATTTTAGATTTAGGGCCAATTTTTATCTTCCTGTACAAAGATAAGCCACAGTGGGAGGAATTAACTAGCTATGTTCATGCAAGAGAGCTTTAGAGGGGCCATAAGATTCCTTCCCTCACCTCCCTTCCAGAAATAAACCTGGAGCAAGAGGTCCTTTGCCTGAGCTGCAGGACAGCCATAGCTAGCTCTGAATACTTCCTTCCCACTCCCAGGCCCCACAAGAGGCCTCAGCACAGGAGACATTCTGGAGGAGAGAGGAAGAGTAACCAGAATGCTTTATGCTCCAGCTGTTCTGTATCCCTGCAGTGATCCATAGGGACCATTGCAGCTAGGGTATAAGTTAGGGCCACAGTCCTCATAGCTTCTGTAACCTGGGCTGGACCACGTTGGACCCCGACAGTTCCTGAATAGAGGAGGTGCAAACCACATCTCCTAGGTCCTTGTACCAGCCCTATCACCAAAACAGGCATGAATCTGGCTTGGTGTCGACAGCCCTGCAATTATCATGAGCAACTGTACAATAACAAATTGTGATCTATGTGGTTATTGTGAATTTGTTTTCTGTGGACTATGGATATGTCTTCATTACTGTGTAAGCTTGAGTTATCTGCACTTGAGTTACTTCTCTTGAGCTGCCCTGGTTGAAGTGAGAAGAGCCACACTATGAAATAACACTTGGGCTGCTATGTTCATACTGGTGCTGCACTCACGGTGTGTGGCACATCTTATGGTGCATTGTGATGAAGTAAGCTGAGCTGCTCTATGAATTCTTTCCTGATGAATTGTGGAAGAATTTGTCTGACCTTTCTGGGCATATGGGGCAAGTGTGGGAAGGCACTGCACTTGAGTGGAGCAAGCCTGCGTCCACACTGCTGAGTGGTTACGTTAGCAGCTGACAGGTTGTGTGAACTCAGGCGTTAGCCCATACTCGGTGATGGCCAGGCAACTCAAGTTAAAAGCACCACCACACTTGGTGAAGGGTTTTTGTTCATGGACATGACGTGACTTATAACTCAAATTAATATTTCATGGAAAATGAATCTTATATCTTTTAGCCCCCCAGCCAGAAAAAATCCCTCTCTTTACCTTTCCCCTTCCTTTTGGCCATTTTCTTCTCTTTCCACTCTTTTCTTCAATTTTGCCATCAAAAAGGGGGGAGGGGAGATGAATGGACAGGAGAGAGGAAACTGGTTTCAATTTTTTTCATAGAAAGTTTTGCATATTTGTTGTTAATATTTTGAGGAAAATTAATTTAAATTTTCCCCATATAAAACATACAATGTTGACCAATTCTATCATTTAAGATATATCTGTGAGGAGCCGGTTTGATTTTTTTCGTGTGAATTTGCTGCTGCTTAAAGGTGCCAAATTAACAGCTCTGGAGAACAAAGTCCCTTATTTATCCACAGAACACATAGCACCCATTTCTTCCACACTACACCACAATTCTCACCTGGAGGGCTGAAAAAAAATGGTCCAACTCAGCTCTGAATTTGCTTTAGATCTCATTTACACCACTTTTACACCAGCGTGATTCAACTGAATTCAATAGACATACTTCTGATCTACACTGATGCAAGGAGAAAAGAATCAGGCCCAAAGAAATTGGAGCGAGACATCTTGCCAATTCAGTCCTTGGCCTCTCTACCAAAGCTGCCAGCCAGTAGGCCAGTTAATGCCAGTGGTGGGGTAATTTTTGTGAAGTAGGAACGTATCCAATGGGAAATGGACTAACACCACACAATTAATTTCCTAGCTAGAGATCACCACACAGTGATGAAAATGGCAACAAGTTTAAGTCACTACCGACCTGAGCTGACTTCAGCCAGCAACCTCAAGGTAGAAGGCTCTTTGTCCAATTACCAAACCAGAACCTGACTTTTATGGGTATTTTTTAAAAAAACAAAAATGTAACTGATGCATTACCAGCAGTTACCATGCATGCCTGGCTGGACAATAAACATTTATTTAAAGCTGCCACCTGTGGAAACAAGCATCAGTGATTTCAGTTTAAGTTCCTAAATTATGTTCAGTTGCTGGCAGCAGATTATTCAGTATTAAACTCTGTAGCTTCGGTTTTACTGACTGCTGGAAGCTAGAAGAGAATAGGGCTGATAGGATATGCTATCTGGTGAGCTGAAACATAAGAGAAATATATTTGTCAGCTGTAGGCCCCACTGTAGGTCAGTCACTATGGGTCCCTTTGGGAGTTGGTAGTTCCAGAAATGATATCACAGCAGGTCAGTGGTCTGACAGCTGGTCTGTTCACAGTGACCCATTTATCTTTCTGAGATTCACCTGTTCAGACTGAAAGACAACAGGAGCTTCATTTTGCATTTTTGAAACACCAGAGACATCCAGTGTCTGACTGGTTAAACTGCACGTTTCTTATGTATAACAAGATAGGTTACCAGACTTGTGTGCATACCCCACATTCTTATGTACGTACAGATGTATACTTTGAGGCATTGGTTCTTAACCGGGGGTCCACAGCCCCCAGGAGGCCACAAACAGGTTTCAGGGGGTCCATCAAGCAGGGCCAGCGTTAGAGTCACTGGGGCCCAAGGCTAGCCCCAGAGCCCCGCTGCCCCATGGGGGCTGAAGCCCTGAAACCCTGCCACTATGTTGCCTGGGGCTGAAGCCCTGAGCCCTGCCGCTGGGGCTGAAGCCGAAGTCTGAGCAATTGAGCTCTGCGAAGCCCCCTGCGGCATGGAGTTCCAGACAACTGCCCTGCTTGCTACCCCCTATCACCAGCCCTGGTTTTTATATGCAGAAACACAATTGCTGTGGCACATGTGGGCTGTGGAATTTTTATAGCATGCTGGTGGGGGGAGGGGGCTTGGAAAGAAAAAGGTTGAGAACCCCCCCCTGCTTTAAGAGATTAAAGCACCTGGGCAAGGCTCATCCACTGGTTGAGGCACAGGATAGGGAGATCTGATTTCTATTGCCATAGATTTTCTCTGTGATCTACGACAAGTGACTTCATCTTTCCGTGTCTCAGTTCTTATATCTGCTTCCCCCTCCACCAAGTTTAACTTCATGATCCAGTTTCTCACTTGGTGTAAAAGGGTATAGTTCCATTAACTTAAATGGTGCTGCACCAATTGATATCAGCTGAAGATCTCCTCCTGAATTTCCTGCCTTTCAGATATTTGAAGCTACTGGAATTGAACTTTAGCTGTAAAAAGCACAGTTATCTCCATTTTAACAACGTATTTCTGTCTGGGAATTATATTTACTGTACAATCTTTAACGACATAAAATAGCACAGAATAAATGTAGTAAATACTGAGATGGGCCCAATGATCTAATCTTTGTGTCAAAGTGAAAAAAAAAAAGGCTTTTCAATCAATACGATGTAGAGCTTTTCTTAGGAGATTATTCCACATCTCTATTTGTTGTGCCATATCTAAATTACAGAGTGCAAGATTGCTGGGGCAGAGACTGCAGCTTTCTACATATACAGAGAAGTGCCTGGCATAACTTTGTATATTGAAGAAAATAAATAATAATACATATTTTTCTAATTAAAACATGTATCTGAAAAAAGTATGTTGGTAGAAAGGAGAGTACAAGTGACCTGAAAAGGGCTAATATTCAAAATTGGGACCAGTGTGTGAAGGATTTTCATACGAAATGTGGCACCTGGTACTGTTAAAAACAGTTTCTGAGGCTTTGTAAATAAAATAGATACATAGCATAGCATGACTGATACATTCACACAACACTGAGTATTAAAGTCAAAGGTGAAAATAAGCTGGTATGGTCCGGTACGGCGTACCGGTAAGAGCTGGTACACAGCCAACTGTACCACTGGTGGCTGGGAGCCCTGGGGCTCTGGCAGTGATTTAAAGGGCTGGGGCACCCAACTGCCACTACCGCTACCATGCCAGCAGCCAGAGCCCCTGGCCTTTTAAATTGTCACCGGAGCCCTGGATAAGTGGCAGCAGCCAGGAACCCTGGGC